>NC_134037.1:106075391-106440391 GCF_965140245.1 Athene noctua | reverse complement strand
ACAGTCTGTGCAGACTCATACACAAAATTGGGGTTTTTTTGTAACTGCATAAAGCCTTTAATCTCAATCTTCAATCACCTAAACATTTTCAAAAGCTGGTCAGTCAGATTCCCTAAAATTCGTGTCAAATTCATTAAATTGTTACAGCTGGAAAAATAAACAACAAGTAAAGCAAAACCAAAAGAAAACGTTAACATTTTGTTTTTATCTTTGAGAGAATAGACATTGTCCATTGATTCTGGAACAGACATTTAATTTACAAGCATTTTTATGAAAAGGGATTAAACACCCCCGTAAAAGAATCGGTATAATTCCATGTCACATAAAAGAAACACTGTGTCCAACTGCCATGCTAGGACAAGAATCTGGTAACCATTATGTTATTCCACGTGAATATTTCGTTTTCATCAGAAAGCTGTTGTTTAAACACAGATATCACAGTGGACAACAGCCTACTTCAGTTCCCAAATTAAAAAAGCTAAAGTTCCCTATGATATGCTCTTTTAAACCTATTTTGTCTATAATTCCAGTCCAGTCTTCTTCCTTATGACCCAGAAGACAGGAGCACCTGAAGGAGGACAGACGGATGTCTGTCTACCACCATGCACCCATAACCTAGCAGGATACAGCAACACATATTGCAGGCCTATGGCTTCCATTTTAATTTCAGCTGCTCCAAGCATCCTCCAGTGCAGAAAAACAACAGGACTTAAGGGGATTTTATTTATTTTGGTGATTTTCTACAGCGGATTAACAGTTTTGTTTACAACCTTTATGTTTTCAAGCATGCCATTCATCACCAAAGTTTTCATATCTGATTATAAGAGTCTGAATATTCCCTATGTTGTGATAGTTATTATTTATGTTTATTGATGAAATATTGGGTTTGTCATGCACTAGGATAGATTTGGAGAACAATATGGAAACTCATCACATCAGCTTTATACTCAAATTCTCCCCTTGTCCTAAATAATACCTCAGACTGGGAGAAATTACTAGAGAATTTTAATTATAGTTTTTCCCCGCTTTCTTACAAAAATATGTGGGGTTTTGTACTACAAATTTAATTCAAATAAAAGAAAGGCCAGCTACTTGAGATCATTGAGATACTAATTCTCCAATATTTAGCATTTTGTATGTACTTTACATCTAATTTGCACATGAAAGATTATTAAATATACAGGGAAACAATGGATTAATCTTTCTTTGTCAATCCATATTATGCGGAAAAAAAGTCTTTCACTTTTGAATTTTTTTTTTGCAAGAAAACTGACTGTTCAGCACAGACTAAAGCTTAAGCTGTTTCGTCAAATTACTAGTCTCTGCATTACGGAATTATAAATCAATTAACATAATAAAAACAATTTATAGATCTGAAATAAAATGTCAATTTCTTGAGTAATCATTGAATCATAATTCAGACACCATGAAGCTGGTGATGAATTTGTGACTTTGATAAATGCCTTCTCAGTCTGTATTTCATGAAAGCTTCAAAAGCACTTAAAAAGTTTAATAAACTGGATGACATTTCTTCTCTTTGAATTGTTTCATGGTGATGGTCGTTTATTTATTCTCAAAAAATATCCATTGCAATTTTGCTAAATATTTTTAGAATATACGACTTGCACTCTTAGTATCACACTCCTGAATTCTGTTAAACATAAAGCAAAATTCCGAGCAGTACTTCTCAGACACCTCACATTGTCCTGCAAGTCCCAGTACTGCTCCCATTTCCGACAGCTGTGCTTCTCAGTTTGCTGGCATGTAAAAATCATAGTATTACAATTACAGTATTACAGAACTGATTCAGTTTAAAATCCTCTATATACTGGTAGATTATTTCTTCCCTATTTTATGCCTTTTGTTTATTTTCTCTTTGAGGTATGTGGCTTCAGAGTACAAATTTCACTTTGTTATCTTCTTTCCTTTTTAATTTATCTCTCTTCAACCAAGTGTATGTGAGACTTCCCATTTTGTATTATATCCACACTTAATTTTATGCCACTTCAACAGGAAAAGAAAATTCCTAGAAATTTTTCAATAGGCTTCCAAGCAAAGAGCTGTTATTATTCAGCACAATTGTAAAATGTATAGACCTATAAACCAAAGTTTGTCCTAATTTTTATTGTCATCATCAAGACTTCTCCTTGGCACAGAAAGGGTCCTTCCCATTTGCAAGGATGAGAAACTGAAACACCTAAATATGTATATGCAATGAAATATTTTCAAGTGACCTGACTGAAGCATTTCTGAAAATTACATTCTTCAAGATGTTCTGGAGAATAGCTTAGAGAACCTCTAGAATTTCTGTCTACTTACACAAATATTAACCCATCCATTTACAGAACTGCACCCCTGAATTTTATACCTAAAACTCAGATTCTGTAATAAACTTTGTCTAAAATAAACTGAATTTTTATTATTAATATGTTAGGAATACTTAAACATTTCTTTTAATCTATGTTTATTATCCTGCTGTATTAGATACATTCTAAGAGATTGGCACAATAACTTTTTTATGAAAATGGAAAGAGAAAAGTTCCCGGGTAATAGCTTGTATCTATTAATAAACTGCTTCATAAACTAGAAAATTATCATATCAACAACACTTGTGGATGCATGTCTTGGATACGAATTTGCTACTCTATAGACTTAAATCATACGACTGAACCTATCATGATTCACAAATTCTGTTTACACCCAGAAATGGTGTCACCTCTACTTTAAAATAACTTAATCAATCTGGTATAATGCCACATGTGAGTGTTAGTATATTATTTTTCAAGTGACTTTTACAATGATGTAAACTCTTCCAAATCATAATAAGATTCTCAAGAGATTTTTTGGTATTAGTTTTACTAAACTGGTTTAATTAACACTGTCAGTTTAAATAATGCACTTCTCTGTAAATCATGCTTCAGTTTTTACGTTCATAAAAAATGGCATAATAAAACTTATTCACTTCTCAGATCCTTGGGTGGAATATGCTACTGAAATACACAACATTTTACTTTTTAGTACTAACACACAGGCTACATGAAAAATGTACCAGAAAGAATTCAAACTATTTTACTATAAACCTCAAAAAAGGTAATCAATCAAAAACAATGTTAACCTGGAGAGACTTTCAATTAAAATTTCACTGGAGGTAAAAGATGGAATCCTGTCTGTTATCTGAGTGTGAATTTGATGGAAACTAGAGCCAAGAACAAGGACTGGGATTCGATGGGGTAAGACACAAGCAGAGCCTTGGAAGCTTTTTCCTGTCTTTGTGCAGTGGAATAGAAATTATTCATAGTATAATAACTTTGTTTAGTTATTATTTTTGTTATTTTAGAAAACTTCACAAGACAAAAACTTACCTCATGCTACATTGGAACGAGAACTCTCCCACAGACATTTAGATGTAGTTTCTGCTTATAAGTGAAGAGCTTTGGGTAAAAGCTAAAGGACAGACAGTGACTGCAGCAGCACACTGGTGAAGATTCAGTATTTGTTCACAGACAGAACTTGAGAATTCCTGAACACCTGAGAAAAAGCTCTGTTTTGCGGCTCCTTTTCTGTCGATTTTCACTTTTCTTCTTATTTTTACTGTATTGACTCCCACCCAACACTCCAGTCTAAAAAAACCCAACCCACAAGTAAAGCCATCGTCATCAGTAGCTTGCATGCACTAGAATTAGTGTATTTTATAGAATTACACTGAATTACTCTGAAGTGCTACCTTACAGTGAACTGTACAGGGTACAGTTCACTGCTTTGTCATCTGTCTTCAAAACTCCTCCCCTCCAAAAAGTAATGTGTATGGGTCACATTCAGAAGGAGCCTAGATAACCATAAAGGAGAACTGATTTATATCTGTCACATGTTTTATCAGCACATACATTAGAAAGAGTTAAACCTAGAGCTAGGTGTATATTCGAGGCCCAAGTACCAACTGTGGCTGCGTTTCAGAGTTCCTGTATAACCTTCAGCAAGTACCTTAATGTCTGTGCTCTAGGTTCCCCAACTGCAAAATGAAAATAACTCCACTTACTTTCTGTTGTAGTCTGTGAGGATGAAAAATGTTGCATAAGAGTTAAAATGTTCTTGCAAGTCAAAAAGAATGTATGTAAAAGGAGTCTGCTTGAACCTCCTTCTTACCTTATTTCAAGTGATTTGGACCCACTGGAGTTATTCTAGCATTTACAGCTATTGCTGATTTACCACATCATAAGCAAGTCAGAGTCATGCTCAATGAATATGTGTTGACATAATTAACATGCTGCAAGAAAGCAAGACTTGCTCACCAGTATGTAAAGATAAGCACATTTTAGCAAAGTAAGAAAAATGTACAAGAAAAAATTAAGTTTGATGATTTAACATCAGTGCAAATTAAATTAATTGCTGGGGACCAAATTTTATATAAAGATCAAATAAATCCCTTTAGATGGAAAGCTTGAAATAGGTCTTCGCTGAACATCATTAATGGTACAGCTTCTCTCTGCATTGACGAAGCTCATTGGTTATGAGCAAGAAGGTTGCCCAGCAATCTAGCGCTTTTTTTTTTTTTTTTTATTTCAAGCATGTCTTGTTTGAAAGGGATAATTGTGCCCAGCAGATCTTGTTTCTAACGCTTCTTATATATAGTGAAATACAGTAATTTAGCAGCTTGCTGGGGGAACAAGAATTTGTTCCAGTTCCTGATTTAAATGTTTATGCTAATTGCTATTTATTGGCTCAGATGCAAATGATAGGTTGGCCAAAGTGAAATTTTATGACGAGCAAACTCCCCCCTTTTGTGCAAATTGAAAAAGTGAAACAAGAAGAGGATGAAATGAGCCGAAGATGGTCTTAATGGCTGCTTTTTAATGGGGAAGATAAAATTAAGACTGATTTACGTGGCCAACTCCCCTGTTTTCTCTTATCAGCTCATTTGGCAGGAAAAATGGAAAAGTAATTGTTCCTCTTTCAATGTGGGCCTCAAACCATTATTTATTGGCTGAAATTAATCGCTGTTTATCCTTCATTCACGTGGAAACCGCTCTATCAGCATTATGAACCCCAGCAACTCAACTAGTCCCTTGCAATTTAGCCAACAGCAAGCTCAGATCCTGATGAGCCGTGCCTTAATTTTCTGGGCTGTGGGAGTTAATGAAGACTCCTTTTTTTAGGTGGACATATTTGTATTTCTACAACATTAATAACAAAGGCCCACACTTTCTTTTCTGCAGCATGTAAACTTTTTTTTTTTTTTTTAGTAGAGAAAAAATAGAACGCTATTCATAAAGCTGGACAGGGTTGTAAGAGTAGAAAGAAAGACTGACATTTGCTTGTGCAGAGAAGCTCCTCAAGAGATGAATAATGTGATAGGTGACTCTGATCGCCTTAAGAAGTCCCCTGTCATGGAGTGTGTAGTGCAATTGCAATGGTTTGCCACTGAACAGTGTTTTTATTTATCCTTTCCTCCTTATGTTTTATCTTCATTGTATCCACCTTCCAGCTTGGTAAGTTCACTGTACTGGCTGCCCATGCATTTAATGCCAAAAGGGAACTATGCAGCTGGGACAGCTACAGCTGCATCTTATCTAATTCTGCCTAAGGGGGCCAACTGGTACTGGCAACATGCACTTCAGGCAGAAGTCCTTTCCTGCTGCTTTTCTGAGATGGTGCAAAGCATCACCCAGTTCTCCAACCACATAGCCAGGAGGAGAGTCAAACATTTGCCATTCCCTTGCTTTTTTTTCCAGGCCCAGAATGCCCTTGGAAATGAGATGCTTGATTTCAGTAGCAGTAGCAGCTGCTGCCTTGAAAGTATCAGCAATAAGCAAATACAGTTTACATAGTAATAGAAAGAAAAATGGATTATTAAGCAGACACCATAGGAACTGTCCTGTTGGTTCCAGTCTAAGGTGTGTCTATTCCACTGCTGTGTCTATGACAGTGGCCAGGGGAGAGAATAAATAAGAAGGTGTGAATCAGTCTTCTTTGCTGCCTTTGACTAAGGGCCAGCTTGATTTCTAATTGTTCAAGACAGGCTGAAGCCCTAAAGCATGAGTTTTAAAAGATTTAAGACCAGCAAAAGTAACAGTGGATGAGAAATATGCTTCTAGTGAACATGGCTTCTGAACACCGCTATTCAGGAGCATACATACACTTAAGTATGCTGGTGTTTAAAAACTATCCTAATCCTCCCTTCACAGGACCTAAGAATGAAGTAAAATTGAGCAAGTTTTAAGCAAAGCAATGTGTGCTGCAATTTAGGCTTTAGCAATCTGTTATATAATAACATATACTCATGTTGTCTTTCTTCATTAATATTATGAGGGAGACCACTGGACGCACTCCCTCATATTTGCCATGGGCCTCATCTAAAATTACATTGAAAGTCAATAGACATATTTCCACTGATTTACCTGTGGTTTGGATCTGCTCCAAGATCTGTGCATTAGCATTTCAGAAAGGGCAGAGGTAGTGAATCTGTAAACCCAGTAATGAATTTCCAGATGTGACTTATGTTCAGCTCACTTCTTAGAGAGAGGGGAGGAATCTGCTACATACATTTGAGACTCTGATATTGGTAAGAAAAGTTATAAAAATGTTATAGTTAACAAGTGAATTAATTTACAGATTAACGTTTATGCCTTCTTCAATATACGGTTAGAAACCTTAAGGGAACACCAGCCTAACTTTCCAGTAGAAAAAAAGAAATGTAAATATTTAAAAATTATGATTCTATATAACGGGCGAGGAAGGGGTTCCCATAATTTTGGATGGGATCCAGATGAAATTACTTGTGCACATATAACTGCATAAGCCCAGACAGGTTAAGAATATTGATTCTGCAACAGGTTAAACAATACAGAAAAGGCAAAGTGTTTGTGCAAACTCTGATGTGGGAGGGAAATAGTGTTTATGATAACAAGCTAATAAGTCTACATCACACCTTCTAAGCCTGGTACTCCCTCCTAGGGACCAGATATCCTCTTGCCCTGAGTTATTCGCTTAGGACCCAATTGTCCTGGTTCAGTTTTCATCCTTACAGGTGAGAAAGCATCCTTAATATGATGCGTGGCAGGGCAAGGCTATCCTCCACTGGTGATCTCTTGGCACATGTTGCACAGGCAGCACCAATCTCCAATTGGAGAAATGAAGAAAGAGGTAAATTGAAGCCACTCACTTCCTCTCCAGGGATAAACTACGAAACATGGCTGCCAATCACACAGATGATTGGTGTGTGATATTTTATTACATAATAGACTGAATGACTGTCAGCCAGCGAAGACAACTACTTGAGTGAAGATGACAAAGAAATTCACATTGCTTCTCACTCACCATTTTCAAAGAGGCCAGATTCTAGCTGACTTTTGCATAGATATATCCATGGAGAGAACACACAGGACCAGCTCCTCTACGTTTTCACAGAGACAGCCATTGTTGCTCCACCTCTTACACTGCTGGGAAAGATGCCTCTCAACACTGTTCCCCCAGGTTAATTTCCCAAACAGAACGAACCAAATGGAGAGAGAACAGAGGTTATGCGTAGACTTATACTTCATTACTGCCAGCTTGATGTTCATTTTCACATGTACCAAGAGAAGAAAATCACAACTCACAAATGCAACTTTGGAAATGTTCCGTTTGGGTGCTGTATTCTCACTGGCACAAATGGGAAGGTTTTTACGTTTTGTTGCTTATCTAAACTATGGCCTTGATCCTGATTCCAGGTAATTTAGTGGGAGTTCTACCATTACTTAACTGTGGCTATGTCTATTTGAATACTCCCTTTTTTTTTTTTTTTTTTTTTTTTTTTTTCTAATTAAAGACAAGCTTGAGTCCTGGAGCTAAATTCTGATTATACTTTCATCCTAATGTCTGAACTTGATTGCCAAAATAAGACACATAATCCTGCACGTAAAGGCTACATTGAAAGTCTGAATTTCAGAGGTAATGACCATGAAATAAAAGTCCATACATATAATGTGAGTGCTGAGCCCATGATTTCCACCTCAAGTGCAGGTTTATGTGTCTTATTTACCCTGGAAATTGAGCCCAAGCTCCCAAAAAATCTTGGAAAGACGTTTCTATACCTAGAATCTATCTCAACTTTTTGAAGCTTAGGACTGTTCCTAAATCAGATTATCATACCACAAAGCAGTGTATTTCCAGGGGCAGATTATTTCCTACTTACTGCACCCTGGTTGTCTTTTTTGAAGAAGAGTGGGTCTATGTTTTTATTTTTTTTAGAAGTGCTGCTTGTTTGTTTTGTGTTATCACACAGGATGCATGGAGTTCAGGATGCATGGAGAATTTCAATGAAAAGGAAAGGCTGATCTTTCACTGTCCAGTAGACCTAAGACTAGTCGTCTGTGCCAAGGTGAGTTTCTGTCTGCTAATAATCATTCTTGCCATTGCAGTAATGTGCTTTTCTACTCTGTCATCCAAAGTACTGTGGCTTTAAGACAAAAGGCATGACAAATAACAGATCTGTTTAACTTTACTTCGACTTTGCCAGTCGACTTTTCAGCTATGTCATTAAAGTTAACAAAGTTAAAGTTAGCTGAGGACCCAGAATTTTTACAGTTGTAAGAAGCTTTTTTTATATTATTTTTATGATTAAAATGTTAAAATGATGTAAGATTGTACCTATCCATTTAAGATTATTCTCATTAGTTTTCATAATTATTAGAGTCCACTTAAGTAATTTATGCATGGTCCTTTAATGCAGCTGTCCCAATAATTGAATCCTCTTTGGCCTTGCTGATCGTAGTGCTTTCCACCTAAATTTCATAATTGATACTACATACACTCAGATGTCACAGCTCTTGGGAGATACAAGAGCCTTGAAAGGATCTGGAGTTGTGTTCTATTTTATTGTTATTATACTCTACAGAAGTGATAAGTATTTAGGGAATACAACCTGATTATACAAAGTCCTACGTGGAAGAGCTCACACCAAAATATATTCTCAGCAGAAAAACGTATTTCTAAAATGATGGCAAGATACCTGGGGAAAGTAAAGCTTTGCTGTGCATCCAATGGCTTTGGGCAGGAGCTCTGCTTTACATTGCTGAAATATATATATATATATATATATACATATATATATATTCTACCTGTGTACGTAACTCACCCATATCCATTTAGCTGGAATTACTTATATAATTTGGGATATACTTTCATTCTCTGAAGGAAATGTAAGATAAACACACTCAGAGAAGTTTATCATAACCTAGCTCCAGAGCAACCAGAGCTTAAATGTGAATGACTGTAGCGTCCCAGCAGATACTCTGACATTGCTGTATCTGTGATCTGGGAAATTCCCTAGGCTGTTTCACCCTTGCAGTGGATCCAAGTCCCAGATAACATTTCTGGCTCCTTTAGGAATCTGGCAAATGATCCTCTGTTGCTTCACACCTTGTATTGTCATTCAACCTATACAAAATGAGTAGAAAACACCACAGGCTCCATTTTGACATTTGCTTCAGTACAGATATGTCAGTGTATACCACCAGAGATGGTGGCTCTGTGTTCTTATTTGGCAGCTTTTTAATCTCACTTTGCACTAGAGAAATAGATGTACAGTACATGATAATGGGAAAAAAATAGTACTTCAGAAGTATTTGATGGCAAAATAATTTCAGTTCAGTTCTCTACTCTTCAAAGCAAATGCAATATTATTTTCCTCACAGGATCATTGGGAAACCCTTGCCTTTCAGCTTAATTGCTAGCTCATTTGAGAATAACTGTCTTGTCTTTGCTAGGATGTCAACTCTTTATCCCAAGCTAATGAACTCAAGCTGAACCCACCTTCTTCTGTTAACATGGCAAGGGCATTAGGGAGAAAGGCAACCAATTAAACTTTCACATATTTCTACCATCCTGGTTTCTGAAGGTAAAGCTACCCTAATTGGTCTTACTGAAATATAGCCAGCCTCAGTGTAACATATTTCTTGGCATCCTTTGTCTAAGAGAGAGCACGCTGCTGCTCAGATCTCTCCCGTGCAATGGGGAGGTTCAGCACTGCCGTGGGGAACTGCCTGTTCTCTGCCCATCCTGCCTATCCTTGTCCTCTCTGAGATGGTACAGGGATTAGCAACTTTTGCTGGGTCCACCCAGCCCCTTTTGGTGGCCCTCTCCTGTGGCTCTCCTTCCAGGGACACAGAAGCCTGCTGTCCAGCTAGCAGGATGGTTTGTCTTTAAGAAATAAAGAAATTCTGTATCAAAAATTAAATTCCGGCTTCACACATCCTTTGATGCTGAAATGGAAATGCAGATCTGAAGGTTACAAGTGATTCATAATTCTACATGGGGCCAAACCAGACTCCTGGATGAAGCCATCCACACATATCTTCTGTATGTTTTTGACATCTGGGTGCAGATTCATATAGTACAGCTGAGGGTATATTGCATCTGGAGGAGATGAGGGAGGGAGGAAGTGGAAAAAAACATTACTGGTTTGAGGAATTTTTCTGCTGTGAGGTACTGAGAGGTGCCAGGATCAGATATCCATGCATTTTGTCTGATTTCTTGTGAATAGGCATCTGAGAAAAGAGTTCAGCAAGTGTCTTGTGTTCTGGGATATTCTTGTGAGAGTCCTACACCACCACCAGCATTTGCAGAACTCTGGACAAAGCTGTGGGGTGACCGTCCTCCTGCACCACCTCTCACTGGCCCCAGGGGCAGGAGTATTCCTGACCCACTTCTGTTTAACTTCAGTGGCCCTGTTTTTGTGGGAAGGGTTTTTAGATAGCTATGACTTTTTGAGGTGCCATCTCAGAGTGGATCCAACCTCCAGGCCGGAAGACACAGCCAAGAGCTGTCTAGTCATGCTGCTGTATGATGCTATACTTCTCCAATATGCTCTCCTTCCTGGTCATGCCTATTCCAGTGCTGGCTGAATAAAACATCTCAGCCTTTTTCTGACACATCTACATCCTTTTTAACCAAAGCAACACCAAAAGTTGTAGCAGATATTGTTATCTGGGCCACTATGTTCAGTCGAGATATACCTGATTTAAATGAGTTTAAATTAAGGCTTTTCTTCTCAAGCATAAACACAGTCTCCTACTGCTTTGAAACAGAAAAGGAGGCAGGATACAAACAGGAATGATAACATTAGTTATTCTGAAAGCTAAACTGTGGATTGTTAGATAAAAATGACAAAAACTCTTCCAAATAATTTAGTCTCTTGTGAATCAAAGTAGTGGCTCCACAGCCAATTCACACATTTGAAAAAAAACCCATCTTAATCTATTTTGAAACAGGTATCTGACTGCTTCGCCTGGTGTCATCTTGTTCTGGTATGATGTGAAACATTGGTAACAGCTATCTAAGTACTTGCTCAGTACAGCCCATGAGATTGTAAATCTCTGTTGTAGCTCCCTCAATAACCTTCCAGTCTGAGGATGTGGTTCAGTCATTCCTATTGCAAAACACACAACATGCTTTGCCCAGCCTTGTTACCATTCTTTGTACATTTTTGAGCTCTGAGTCAATTTTTCAAGACAATGGGACTAGAATTTCATACAATATACAGGATGATAGAACAACAGGATTTCAGAATATTCAAACATTAATTTCAGACTATTTAAACATTAATTGCACCTGATAAGGGATGGTGAGTGTTCCCACAACTCAAGGATTAGAGCTCCCAAAAATATAGTTATATTGCTACTTCTTTTTTCCATTTGACAGTGATACTTCGGTATTTAATCCGGATTTCTTGGATCCAAGGGAACCTCTTGCCAGCATACATTTTTCATCATAAAGATTTATGTCAAAAATAAAAATCACAACCAAACTGGCAGTTTGCAGACTGTCCAGTTTACCATTTCATCTTGACATGGTTATGTATGCTAGCAAATAAAAGGTTTCAGTGTATAAATTTATTATTTTAAAATAATGTAAAAAACATTTAATCACATTAAAAAATCCTAGACATTTTGTCAAAAATATAATTTTATTTTATTTTGGTACATAATCTGATGTTCACACAGATACTGGAAGATTTATACAAAGATGATGAAACAGCTGATTTATGTTGAAGGCTGAAAAGATTTGTATCTGAAAAGTCTCAGTCCAAATTCTCATGTCCTTTGCATTCAGAATTTTACTCAGGTTTGTCACTTTAGCCAGGGGCAATTTCTTTGGTGAGGAAATAATCTATGTTATGTTGGGTGAGGAAATAGATATTAACTTTTTAATCAGCACTCTGGCTTTAGGTTCATCTAAAATTTCTGAAATGTAAACTGGTTGTAAACTCTCTGTGCCTATCTACCTAGGCTAGATCTACCTAAATCAAACTAAATGTGTTTGGGCTTCAGGGGAAAAAACAAGAAAAAAAAAAATCCTAAAATACTATGGGGATTACCTTTTTTTGTTTGTTTGTTTTGGGTTTTCACAGCTTACTCTGACAAACACATGTATGGGTAAAACTTTCTATACATACTGTAGAGATGTAGACTTAAACACATATAAGCAGTGCCTACAACTTTCATGTGAAATGTAGAGGGTCATGTCTCAGTTCACACTCATGTACTCATGTATGAGTACTTTGCTGTGAGTTCAGATTTTTTTGTAAGGTGCCTTTTCCTTAAACAAAGCAAGTGTTATCCCTTTACAAGTTTCTTTCCTGGTGCATCTGATGAGAGAACCTGTGCACTGTGCTCCAACTGGAAAACCTGAGCTGCAGGAAGTGCATGACTTTGATGGTAACATGCATGGTTGTAACTGCTTTGCTCATGAAGAAGGTCTTCATGGCAGAAAGACACTTAAAAGTCAGTAGAAAGCTAACTTAATTCTCAGGCCTCAGCAAAACATTTCCACTCAACAAAAGCTCCAGAAAGGAGGAACTGTTCTTAAATATACATTGAGGAACTGTTCTTAAATATACATTGAGTACAGATGAAATCAAGAAATATTTTTGTTCTGAAGAGAGTCATAGCTTAAGTAATATGATTGGATTTACAGTGTCCAACAGACATTGCCTTAAAAGATGTTTCAGGTAAACGTGCTTGATTACTTAGGAGACCTTTCTGTTCAATGTGTGTTTCCGAAAGTGTGGTACAAAGAGGAATAAATAGGTATGAAAGGTAAACAAATAGGTCAACCAAATCAATTGCCAGAAACGGATCCTGCATCACTATATAGTCAATATGCCAAATAATTGAAGGTCAGCTTGAATCTAGTCATCAAATAGAAAAAACTTTTCTTGTACTGCCAGGAAAGAAGGCAAATTTTGGCTAGTTTTCTAGCAGGGAAAACCATTTCTCAACTTTCTTTTCTCCCATCAACACACAATCAAACACACAATTACAGGTACGGATGTCCTGAATTAGATACGCTAAGATTAGCTCAAGTGTTAAATACTGATATATTTGAATATTGTTATAGTTCATATTTCAAAGCCAATCATGAACCAGGTGAGATATAGATACCATAAATATTTGTCAATTGCCACATTCTAGTGTCAGTAAGTGACAGACAATATCGTCCTTCTCTTGTCCCATTTCTATAATGTAATACACAATATACAATTCATGTTGGAGCTCTGGCATTGGTACATCTCATACATGAAGTATCTTAGAAAACCCAGCCTTTTTTGCAATATGCTCTACTGAAGTCAAAACAGCTATATATGCGCCTTACTTCAAGAAAGTATTTACTCATTTCCCACAATTTATCTCTGATGATTGCAAAAGGAGTTTAAGGCTCCATTGACTTTAGTGATACACAGCAGTGTTAGTTTTTTAATACTGCAATAGGAACATCCTCTGACATGACCTGGAAACACCTCTGAAGGTGTCTGCTCTCATTCAGCACCCTGTTTTGGGCAAAGTTAACAGTCAGGGGGTTATGATAGCAGTGTGGCCATTTTGTGATGTATAATAGTTATTTGCCTTCTAGATATGGGTCAGGATTCACAAATTAATTTCATATAGTTACTGTAGAAACTCTCACAATAGAGACTCAGATTTGAGCAAATTTTGGATGTCTTCTTTAGTCCAATAGCACCTCACAGAACTGCCAAATTGAAACTTTTTTTTTTTTTAAGTATTTATTTTTGTGATAATTTGTAACTTAGCCTACTGAGGAAGAGATATATCATTGTTGATTACTGTGTTCTCCTTTATTTCACATTAATGCGTATTTACTGGTATTTATAATGGTATTTTGCCTTGCTTTTTTAGAATATAGTGATTAACCTTCAGCTGATATAATGCAAATGAATCTAAAACATATTAGATTGGCCTACAGAATCTTATGTATTTTCTGATTCTTTGTTTTTGATTTGTGCTTATTTTTTTATATGTCAAATGCCATTTCTAGATTCCCGAGATTTTTCTGAAACTTTAGCATTGTTGCCAAAAACAAGAAAGCCACAAGCAATGTTCTGAAGATTTTATTCTGGGTCAGAGAGAATCTGCTGACAACAGGAATTCTTTGTGAGTAGTCCCTGGTGAATTAAGACTTTTGCTGGGCATCTTTCACTTAAATATGTTCAGAAAATGAGCACAGTAGTGTAGCATTGCTACTGCTTTGCTTTCAGAAAAGTTCTGAAATATGGTTCTTGGTTCAGATCTTAGTTAAAGGTAAATGCTTCTTGTTTTAGATTTATTCATGAAGTCTATATTTATAACAATATTTATAGCCAATTAAGTTATCTTTCAGAGAGGCTTTTATGATACCAATATTTCCTATGAACAAAATATTGAGAACATTGGCTTCTGTCCTCTAAATCCCCCTTGTATTACTACAAACAATCCTATGGAAGCCAGCTTTGTATGGCACTCCTTGATGGATCAGAGATGTCCTGTAGTTTTTGGAAAGCATACCTGTCTTGAGTTTCACCACACACGAAAATTTCTCTCAGGGTAGAGACTTCCTATAAAGGTGATTTCAAAATTCTGGTTAAAATTTGTCCTCCTTCTCTCTCTTGTATCATTTGTGGTTTTTGGTGACCACAACAAATTGAGATGATATCTTGCTTAGTCTTGACATTCCCCATGGTTTATAACAAGCAATGGAATATATACATTTCTCAGGATTTTCCTCTGCTTCTGAAATCTGTTTTATGTGGGAGTTAGAGTCAACAAAATTATTTATGCTTTAATAATGAAGAGAAGCATTTTCAGCTGTCTCCAGTCTTAGGCTGTTGTTGCTGGAGTATTGCTTTTGGCAGCAAGATGCTTCTCCTCTGTCCCCTACCCTAACCTCCTGACTGCTATTTTCTCATGCTGGTGTAACATATTGGGGGACACAAACTAAATGGAACTCAAGAACCAAGCAAAATTGAATGGCTTTTAAAAAATGAGACAAGATTACCCATCCAGTTCACAGTGGGATTTTTTTATTAATATTATTTAAAACAAGAATGATCCAATTCCCTTAAAAGTACAAAATCATAGAGTAGTTCTGAGGACTTATTACTGTTGCATTTGTACCATGTTCTGTAAGCAGTGAGGCCAAAATGCAGTATAGTTGGGCCACTGCAATTTCTTGACAGGTCCAAGTTTTCAGGTTATTATTAAATGTCATTGCTTTAAGCTTGCTGTGGGCAAAAGGTGCCAAGGTAAATTAAGTACAACAATCTCCTATCTTCCTCTCTCTAGACCTGTTCCTAAGTTCCTAAGTCATTTTCTTCAACTTCCATGAGACTTGCAGGTGATCAGAGTAAGGTCCCATCCAGCAAAACAGTCTACACACTGTATCTGCCAAATATGTGGAGATATGCATTGGATTTTGGCTGACATCTCTATCTCAGCTTGACAAACGCTAAAAGTCATCAACCATCCCTCAAAATAAAGATGAAAAAAACCCAGGGAAAAACCTTACTATTGGTTAAAATGTCAGTTGAATTAAATGAGAGTGGTGTGATTTGTACCCATGAGGGGAGAAAAAAGCACAGCAGGTATGTTAAAGGTGCAAAAAAATATTGAGTTTCACACATAGCATGTAAGAGTTGACAAGTCTGCTGGCAGCTGCCTGGTCACGGGGGGCTGCTGGGATCACAGGAAAATACAGACAGTGCCATGGTACTGAGAAATTGGAGAGAAACTGAGACAGGGCAGGGCGATAGATGTATCTCTTGGCTTGTTAAAACCCAGATTTCTTTGGGCTCAACTCTGGGCTCACAAAACTGGGAAAGACCAAAACTCAAGAGAGTTAAAATGCAGTGAGAGACCCTTCTTTCCATAGGTGGTACCTTGCAAGACTTAATACCAGATTTAACAAGCCACAAGTAATATATGTGGAGGGAGAAATGGAATTAAATAAGTGAAGAAGACTGAGCTGCAAGAAGTGCTCAAACAGTGCTTAAAATGAGGTGCCTTTAAAGGTTGTGGGATAGGAAAGATGTAGAGAAGAAAAGGGGAAAAACCCAGCCTTCAAGCAGCAGGAGTCTGAACAGCAAGTTAGGAGGCAGAAGCAAGGAGGAAGGAAATGCAGAGATATTAAAGGTTTCATTGGCTCAGGCACCACCACCAGTGAAAACAGGTGCAGCATTTCTGCTGTGAAGAGCTGCCTTTCTTCTCCTGGCCTGGGGAAAGTAGCGATCCCTCAGCCTCCTGTTTGCCTCTTTTATAAAATCTGTTTCGTATCACTTTCCTTATTTCGCTAATATCTGACAGACAGTATCTACTTCTTGTCTTCCTTCTGCTGACATAACGTTGAAAATAGAGATAAATATGTATTTTAGTGTATGTGGTTATGGCAATTGCATGCATCTGCATGCACAAATTAGCATTTTAAAATAGTTCTTCTTTACCATAAACCTTTTCCACAAAGGCTGATGTCAAAATTTCTTCTCTGTCCATTGATATAGTCTTGTGCTAAACTCTGATTACCTGGCCCTTCCCTACAACCAAATAATGGCTTCATTGTAGTGAATCCTTATGCAGCATAATGGCTAAACATCCTGCGAGATGCTGAGACAAAAGACAAAAATATAAATAAAATTTTAAATGTATAGTCTCAGTTTTTTTCATTATTAGTATGAAGCTTGAGCAAGAAAAACAAAATATGAAGTCTACAAAAATCAGAAAATTATCTTTAGAGATAGCCAGAACTTCTGAGTGGAGAAATGGGTTGTTTGTTTATTTTCAAGGAAAGAAAAAAAACCCAACCAACCAACAACCAAACCCAAAACTATTTAAACCAGAAACAGAAATACTTTTTCATATCTTAATGCTGAAATAACTCATTAATCTATATTGTCAATAGTTTCCCGGTGATGAAAGAAAATGTTCCTAGGTTATTTTCAGTTTGAATTATTGCAGTGTTTTTAGGTATCTTTAAAAATAAATAAATTTAACTGAAGTTCCATTTTCTTTGCAAAACCAGCTTTAATAAAAAAAAAAAATCTGACAATAAGATCTTACACTATCGAAAGGTTTTAAAGTTTTCCAAGTATTTTGTGTAATAACTTATGCTCACAGACTAACTATCCTTTCAAATTCAAAATGAAGGGATAAATAGGGGTTTTACTGGTCAGTCATTAAACTCCAGTTTCCCCAAATCCTACCGGTATCTCCTTTACTTTCTTCCAAATTAGAGGCATCCCCATGATATTCAAAGAATGATACCTTCCACAATTTCTTTAGGTAGATTTCTGCTATGTGGTGGAGGAGATGATGCTGTGTTTGTTTTTTTTATCTGTTAAAGTGCCTAAAACTTGGGATGGGTACTTAGGTGCTTTTTTATGTAAAACAAAATAAACAAACTGTTACAATAATGTCTATAACTGTTATGACCTGAAAGCTGTGCTCATGGTATTGTTCCTATATGCTTTTTATTGTACTTGGCACAAGGAAAGGCTGACATTACCATCAGCAGATCTATTTTGTGGGTAATTTGGGCGATGAAAGACCCCACTTCAGCACATCACTTCAGCAAGCCCTTAGCTTTTTACATGCACTCGGGTTTAATTTACTCAGAGGTTTAAACATTAGAGCTGCTGAATGGGGCTGGGATGAATTGAGCTATGGTTTTCTCAGCCTGGAGACTACCAATCAACACAACCAAATGGGAGCTCTGGAGATGAGGCTCTGCCCAGGCTTTCCAGGGACCTACAAACCAGCCCTGGGCCTGCTGGGCTTTGGGATCCCTTTCTCAGGGGCCTGCAGCCTTGGTGCACATCCATGCCTCAGCCCTACTCCAGCAGCAATGGTTCTGCAGTGGGGCTGAAGATGGGCATTGAACCCACTTGCCTCGCTTAGTGGGTGTGATTTTTGACCCTCGGAAAATATGGGACCTAGGTATGAGGTTAAAATAGTTCACTGGTGGTTGTGGAAAGCCAGTCTTCCTCCTGCTGTTTTCAGTGCCAATCTTTTTGTAACCTTCTTAAGAGCAAGCACTTGGAAAATGCAGCATAAAGACCAGAGCTCTGTTTGGGCAGCCACCCAACCATACCTGCCTCTGCAGGCACAGCCGCAACATTTCTTTTTCGGCTAATGACTTCATACTTTAGAGCACCATGATATCACAGATAGGGGTTTTAGCAGATTTGAATTCTGTCGAAATCTAGACTTATTCCACCTTTATACTGAACGCCAGAGAAGCTCCAGTTAATCTTCTTTAAGGCCCTATTCGCTTAATGGAAACGCTTAGCTGCATAATTGCTTTGAGCCTATTGCTATTCCAAAAGGAAAATATAATAATCTAATGGTATTGTCTCTATAAGCGAATGAGAATTTCAGGAGTGGATGTTGGTGCCACCCATGTGATCCAGAGAGGTTAATGCAGTTAAAGTTATTTCACAGTCCATTAAGGAGCTTACGGTGACCTGTCGACCTTTGAGCCAACAACACGGAATCCATTATCATCACAACGGAGGAGCCGGGGCTCCGCCGGCTCCGCAATGGGCCCGGGAAATCCCAAGTTAGTACTTAGTCTAAAAAAATGCACTTTTCTTTCTGCTTCTTGGGTATGGCTATTAATACACCCTCCCGTAATTTGTAACATTAACATTGCTGAAGGTACAGAAAAGGACATTGAAATGAAGACATCAAAACTGCTGACTTGGTTCGGAGTATGATAATATTGGCTACATATTGAAACAGTGGATATATATAACGGGAGAGATCAAGATGAAGAAAGTCAGGGAACTCAGGGAAATTGATGATAAATTATCAAAGGCTCTGAAAGTCATTTAAGCAAATAATAGCTTTACTTCACATTTTCTGATACCATGAGGCTGGCTTTTTGTTGGTTTCTGGTTTGTTTTTTAATATTATTTGTATCATGTGGCTCTTTGGGAGAAAAAAAAAAAATAAAAATTGGAGTTTACCATATACAGCATTCAGTTCTGTAGACATAGTTAATTCATATTCCTTTATCTAAACCATTTATTATTTTTTACTATAACTATTTTATGAAAACCCTACTAACATTCTGCAGGAGATGTATTCACAAGAGTGTTTAATAATGTTAAAGTAATTACAAATCCTGTAATATACATAGGAATTTTCAAAAGATAATGTCGGTCACACAAAAAAGTGATTTGAGGTGCTGAAATTTAGCAATAAAGTGTCATAGATTTTACTCTCAAAGCTGATGAAAATGCAATCCTTCAGGTTGCTTAACAGAATTAATAAGAATAATGAGATGATATGTGCATGCAATTGTGTCACTTTTTATAAAAATTATATTGTTAAAATTCTAACATGGAAAAGACCTGGTCCCAAAGCTCCGTAAACATTAAGTAATTTTATAATGTAAGCCTCAAGATTTTTTTTTTTTTTTTTTTTTTTTTTGTATGCTTAGAGATGAAAAGAGAAAGATCTTCCCAAATCTTTCCTAAAATACCTCCAAGTAATTAAGGATCACAGCACTGGAAAGTTGGCCAGTGTCTTTAATACTTTAGGACCCATTTTAACTAATTAAAAAATAAGATTGCCACAAGTCATCCTTCTCACTGTGTCTGTAGTATGATAGTACTGACAGAGAAAAAGCATGTATAGCTATACCAATTTCAAGAATGCAAGGTAATAACATCTTTTCATAGCTGACTGTCTGCTCAAATAATTGGAAACAGGGTTATGTCCTCCTGATTGCTCAAAAGAAAAAATAGTGTTCTGATGATATTTTTTAATCACATCACTTAAGGTAAACTTTTTGTCTTTATTATGGAAAGCTCTGAGAAGATAGTCTGAGTTCCTCTGCTACAAAACATAATTAAAACTTGCATGTATCCTAATTTTCTGTATCATGTCTTTAGATGTATTATGAAAATAGTACATTGAGATTGGATTATGTAGAAGTGGCTGTAAGAAACATAACAGGATATTTTGTGAACTTCCAGAATATGTGTTATCTAACTACATAGTTTCTCTTTCACCCCCTTATGAAAAATAAAATTAGCTAAATGGCTCTATTAAATGATAGAGATTATCTCTCTCTGACTCTTTAACAAACATGAAAGGAGGAGGCAAATCTGTGGAGTGCTGGAGCTGGTAGGGTTTGCATCACTGCAAGTGTTAAAATAGCTCTTTTAAAAATATCGGTTTTTAGCATACCACAGGGGCAGCCAGGCTGTACCTTTCTTTTTAAAGATCGTTGTGGTCACCCTGTCATTAGCTAAATAATTCGCTAAGTAGTGAGAGTGAGGGGAGAATAACAATTTGAGTACTAAATGATAACTAGCCTTAAAAGATATTTTATGAGAAACATGTTTTTTTAGAAAATCAGTGAAGTCATCAGGATTTTACGTGAGAGGAATGCCATACTGTCAATTTTCTTTCAATTTCAAGTCCTTATTTTTAATGATGAAGGGGTCATTTTGTTAATTCCTACACTCATTCTCTACAGCAGTTTGCAGCTTAACTGAGCCCCAGTTCTCTCTCTCACACACACAGAGGCACTCTCAAATACATTTACAGAGCAGCAATTATTGAGAAAGTAGCCAGGGTAAATGTAGGTGGATATAATAATATAATACAAGTAATTAATCATGGGGTGTAGGATTCATTATGTCAACAAACTAGATGAAACCTCCTTGGGAGTGTGATATAAAACAATATGTAAGAATGATTTCTTTAAAGTGACAGGCAGAGAAAATCAATCAAAACTCTATCTGACAAAGCAACATATCCGTAAAACGGGAATATTTGGAAACAGGAAGCATATATACCATTACTGCAAAATAGGATACCTTTCATAGAGTTCTTCTGCACATGGTATTAATAAATGGTATATCCAAACATATTTAACTACATCATGTAGATGAGGGAATATTACAGAGAATTTTTTAGATATAATTTTTCCTAGGAACTTAAACACTTTCTTAAAGATTATAGGGAAAGACATGAAAAATGTGAGCACTCCTGAAGACTCTATATTTTTGAGTAGCAGCAGAAGAAAGAAAAAACATAGATGCACAGCCGGGAACTCCCATCACCAGTTATGGACAGCAAGCAGAAGCTGATTTTTGTATATATAAATCACATATATGTCTACAAATTGCAGGCAAAAGTTAGTAATAACTTGCTAGTGAACTAGCAAGTGAGCAGTGAAAATCTTTGGACATAAATGGAGCTCCAAAGTGAGTCTCAGCCTTCAGTAGCCAAAAATAAACCAGTTCTTGGCTGAAAGACATAAGTGCTATTGTGAAATTGATATCCCTCCTTGGCTTATTCCCAGACAATATGTTGCCTTTCTGGGGGCTGATCAATGTGATTGATGTGATGTGTGAAATCCAGGAGGGAGCTCCCCTTTAATCAAACCCACTGTCCTCCACTGATAGGCAGCTGTGGACTAACATGTTCTTCCACCTCTCTCCCTCCAGCTCCCCTTAGAAACTGGTACAGGCAAATCAAAAAAGGACAAGAAGGCAGAGAGAAACGAACTGCTACATAGGACATGAGAGGGCAGCAATCGAGCAGTCGATTTAGTCCTTAAAAATAAAAGGCTCTGACTCCACTTGCAGCACCAGGTCCGACTCACAAAAGGCAGCCCCCTCCCATGGGGTGCTTTTCCCGGGGTGGCAAGGAAGGTGTTTCTCCCAGGACAGCACCGTGCCCCAGTGCCAGATTGCCCCCAATAATCCTCCCCTCGCTTCCCCTCAGTGTTAGTATCGATCTCATCTCATTGTACTGCTTTGGACTAGCATAAACGTAAAATAATTAGTGCTAAAAATACCCTAAAAGGTTCCTGGACATTGCTTTACTCATTTAGACATGATGTAAGTATCTGTGCAAAGAATTTTAAATACCGACCCGTTTTAATTTTACACGTCACTGGCTTATGATCTTATAGGTTTCTCTTCTGCTCATACAACAAAAGACATGCTATACGTGTCCAACTGCTGCCGTGTTTGTACTTCATGCAGGACATGGTTTTTAGCTAGACAGCAATTAAATTGTTAATGCTTCCCCAGCATGTGGAATGAATTAAACTGATCTAGCTTAAAAGATTAATATTAAAGCATGATCTTTTCTTTTTTTTTTTTTTTTTTTTTTTTCCAGAGGCTTATTCTCGTAATTGTAAAGTGGTACAAATCTCATTTGTTTAACTTTTCTACAATTTGCTATATTATTCTAATACTTACATAACCTATTTTGATGCCAGATTGCCAGCTAATTATGTCATAAGCAATCAGCTAAGAAAGTCCACCAGGTCTCTCATGGAAAATGAATATGGTTTTAAAGCTAACCCAAAATGAAATAACTTCTTCTCTTTCAGAAATGGAAGAGAAAGAGAGCTTTACAACATAAACATGTTGTTGAATCCAAAGGTGCAGTAGCCAGAGTAAATACAGTTGGAAGAATACCCATGATAGGTGGATAAATAAAAGTCAGTCTAGCAAAGCTTTTAAATGCATCCTGACTTTGACCTCACAGAGTCTATGTTTCTAATCACAGACAACGTTTCAGTGTATCATAAAAATTATTTAGAGAAATAAAATGGGTTTTTTCACTGAATTTGAGTATGGTGCTTTGACACTGAAAGAGCAAATAATTTGTTTGGTCCAGCTATTCTATTGTCAAGACTTCTACCTGACTGTCAGGTTTTATATGTTTGCCATTGCAGCTTGGAGTTGAAAGCATGGAGAAGATCCCAGCAGTGTTAAACCCAGATCATTAATCTGCTTCTTTTCCCTTATGTGAATAGAACCACACTGCTTTTGGGGGACCCATGAATGTGCAGATAGGCATCCCTGCAAGAAGACCTACCTTTCGCTTTTGTCTTTCCAAATACCAAAAATGTATTTTTATTTGCATCAGCCAAGACCTTTCCTTGTCAGAAAGGAGACAACAATCTTTGATGTACAAATGCATCATAAGATAATTGAAAACTTAATACTCCTTCCCGTATTTCCTTGTTACACAGATGTGTGTTTCATATTTTCATGTTTCCATGTTTCAGATTCAGGCAACACTGCAAAACAACTTCACATTGAACAGAAAAAAAAATAAATTCAGCTAATGCTATAGGGTAAATGTAAATACCAAGAAGGTAAAATTTGCCAGGGCACCACTTTTATACTGAAATTTGTAAAATAGTACAATCATAAATGAAAAAATTCACAGATACATGCTTAGAAAATTGCATATAGTGAATATGGAAAACACCTATCTCCTTTCTATTGTATTGGTCTAAAAACACATGCACTTTCTATAAGTCGGCACATAATAATTTGTATTTATATATCCACACAGCATCCCCATCAAGCAAATTTCAAAGGTCCTAGTTACACCAATATTTTTCCAAATCCAAAGTAATTCCAGTGTTATTCTGAAGTCCAGAACACAACTGTTTGCCTTCTTCGGAATTCAATAGCTGTTTTATTTTAAATTATTTTATTTAAAATTCTTATTTTCAATGTAAACAATACAGGGCAG
This sequence comes from Athene noctua, assembly GCF_965140245.1. Lineage (NCBI taxonomy): Eukaryota > Metazoa > Chordata > Aves > Strigiformes > Strigidae > Athene > Athene noctua. The sequence continues at coordinate 106,416,572 of NC_134037.1, read as the reverse complement.
TATTCCTGGAGTTTTCCTTCACTACCATGCAGTAAAAAATAGAGAAATGTCTGACTACCAGAATAGTGGTTGCCAAAGCTTGGATCCTCATCCTCATTATTAAAAATGTGTTTTATGTAGGACAGCCTTAATAAAACACTAAGAAGGATTAATGAGTGCAATACTCCTTTACTGAATGTTCAGTGCTGCTCTTCTTTGCCACACCAATCCTTGCGTTTGGGGTCTCTCTGTCAAGGCACAGTTCTTGTGGTGGTGGATGTGGGCTATCTCAGAGAAGGATAAGAAGCTGAAGGTGTCAAATGAGACCTCAGTCACACCATACGCAACCATTTGTAGGATGTTATGCAAAAAAAATCAACCTGCAGCCAGAGGTTCCCATTGAAATTAACTTAGCCTACAACACTGCTTGTCTAAATCTCAATAATTTTTTTAAGACAATCAGGAGACAGAAAGGCAAGTTTGTGTCTTAATGCAGATTAAGAGCCAAGCTTTGGAAATGCTCATTTCCATCAAAGGAAAGCTGCATAAATATCACCTCCAAAGCAAGAAAATTTATTTTGACATCAGTGAATGACACTCTGTGAAAAACCTTACTTTTAATAGCATGCAGCACAGTAATAAAAACATCCCACAGGCAGTAAACGTTTCAAATGTGAGTCAGTTCACTAAAGGAAGTTTTTGATGAATGTATATTGGTAGTAATGCTCAAAGTAAAGCTGCTATACATTCATTGAATATACCTCCAAAACTAATATCCTGCTAAGTACATTTTCATTGGAGTCACACTGAAAGATTGCAAACTCTGATCTCAGTTGGGTCACTGTGGCGAGTCTTGCGATAATGTCTAATGCACAAAGACCAAACGATGGGTAGACTGTGAAATTCTTATTTGTCCTTCACATGGAGACCATATTGACTGTTTCAAAAACTCTTCGTATGAGCCATTATTTTCAAATTGTTTCCCAACTTATACTGCAATTGAAAACTGGACAGCTCTTCAATTGCTCCTACATTTCAATTGATTACCAATACAGGTTTTCAGAATTAAGAATATTGCTCTATTCTTTTCCATGGCATCATGTTGACTTTGTGTTGTGGTCATTTAAATATTGCTGTACAGTTTGCGCTGGACTCTGGTGTTAAGATAACAGAAGGGAGAATCAATTAGATTTATTATCTCTAAACTCTACAGTAAGTGATAAGACAACCCCTACACATAATGCAACACTAATTTTCAAGGACTTGTATAGTTGTACAGTTTTAGTAGTTTAAGAACCAGAGTGACATACAGTGTTATATACAACAATCAAAAGACTCAAATAGAATCAAAATTATCACAGTGGGGAAAAATGGAGAAGACAGTAGCTGGAAGCCCTCACTTATGATATTCACGAGTATCTTACATAAGCAGCTTGCTGTGGCTGACATCCAAAGTCTAGGTTACAGCTCAGAGACCAAAGATGGACTAGAGTTGCAGTCGAGATTTTGTCCAGCCTTCTTGAACTTTCCTGGCTTCCTTTCATCCAGAAGTCTATTCTTATTACTTATCCCTGTCAGGTTTTAAACTCTCCCTAAACTTCGTTTACTTTCAATACAATTGGTCTCATTGGTTTTAGTAGGACTCTCCTTTGAGTAAAAATGACCAGAAGATGTATAGAAATGCAGTTTAATGCTTTAGCATCCCTTAATGAATTGTCTCATGCAATTGTTCCAAAGTTAACTGAAGTCAGAGTGAGTCATTTTCTGATATCAGTAAACTTTGACTTGTAATTTGTGTGGTATTTATGGCCAAACAGGTGTAACAAAAAATTTATTGCTTCTCAACTGAAAAGCAAAAGCAGGACTTGTTTTTTTCTCTGGTCAACACTGGGGATTTCGCATCATTTGTTCCCACTGCAGATATTCAAATTGATGGGATAGCATTATGGGAAAGGTCACATATACAAAGGATAAAGAGTTTGATCCATCCTCCAAAATCAATGGAAAGTTTCCTGTTGGTTTCAGTGAGAGCAAGTTTGGGCCCATAGTCCTTTTAATCTTTGCTCATAATTCTTCAGAGCCAAGTGTTCTTCCTTCAATGACTTTGAGAAAAAAGAAGTCCATTGTTCTGAATAAATTATTCAAAATCAACCTTGGAAATATCTCCCTGTATAAAATATACTTATAGCTCTGGCTGATTTTTAAAAAGGAGATAAGGAATAAGTCTCACAGTGAGTCATTTCCATGTCTACTAACTTCTCATAATATGTTCTTCCATTAATTTTTCCACCATGATAAAACCTCACCTATTGCTGGTTCAAGGTTTTCATTACTTTTGTGACACATGCTGCTCATCTAATAGCCTATCGACTCACATATTATTCGAACTGTATTTGCCAATTTTGCATCCTTATACCTGAGACATCTAAAGGGTCAAGTATCCAATTTACCATGCAAAGTTAAGGCTCCCTCTGGATGTAACAGACATATGGTTTCCTGAGTCATAGGTTTACCAGTGAGTGTTCATCTGCTGCCCATTCATGACACATATTGTCTAAATAACATGTGAGAATTATCTTACCACTACAGTTATGAATAATGCAACCTCAGAAATTATTACATCTTTCTGAAGCTGTAGCATCTCTTTGGATATATTATTTTATTTTACTTGGCAAGTAAAGTTTAACACTTAGACTGGACCCCTCTGCAAGAGTCCCAGGCTACTCCAGAAAATAGTCCCAGAAATTCAGATGATACTACATTTCCTCCATAGTTGATATAATACTTGAAGAGAAAGGCATTGTGCAGCTGAAGACATCAGCTTTTCTCTGTGTTCAGCAACCAAATTCCTGGTCAGCTTGAAGGCTTCAGTATTGTCTGCAGTTTTGGCCTTACCTGAGTAACTTCAGAACTCTTCTTATAGTCTCTTTACTGTATTCTTATTAATACTCTTATTATAGTCACATTATATTCTCTTTAATTTTCATTGCCTCTACTTAACTTTTTCTGTGTTATAACTAGGGATTTTAAGTAATTAATATTTCACTAATGCAGCAGTTTCTTATCATATACAATCCCATAGAATGCCCCTTAATCTCCCTGGAATCCACAGAGCAGGCATATTGTAATATAAACAGTAGGTGAACATTTGGGAAAGTTCTATAGTCTAATCCATTTCCTATTTACATCAGAAGGGAACGTTCTCCATCATTCTGCATATGTGGCTGATCAGGTCCTACGGGCATAGTCCCTCAACCACCATCTGATTAGATACACATTTACCAAGGTCCAAGATTGTCGGCACTCTTAGCAGATCATAAAGGCGCTACACTCTGATGCTGTTCCTGCAATATAGCATAATCCACTGCAAAATGTTGTGGGGACAATGTTTCTTTGAAGTGTTTTCAGTTGAAAAGAGGTTAGAAAAGTTAGAAATTATTATGTGGGTAGATCATCCAGTGTGTTTTATACCACAGTGAAATCTAGTATCAACATAGGGCTTAAAAAATACTATTTAAAATATTTGGGTATATTTGGCTACAGCTTCAGAAGACAGGAGAGCTGTGCCATCTGGCAACCCCAACTCTTCCTCCAGTGAGACAGCGCTGACACCTCGCACAGTCCACACTGGGAGGAAGTGTCTGTGAAAGCAGCGAGGCAGTTGTAAGAAACAGATCTCAGACAAGTGACGTTTGTGGTCCATGCAGAACTGCTGCATAGGCTGAGACGTGGAAGCAAACAGCACAAAACAACACTGGTTAAAATAGGAGCCAGTGAGAGCAAGATCTGCTACAGCTATAGCAAAAACTCTCCCTCTGGTCTGTTTAGCAGTTGAGATTGCCTGCACCACCCACTCACATAGTCTTAAGACTTCAAGGGGGTGTGTGGCTGTAGGCACAACTATTTTAAGTGAAAAGACAACATTTAAAGAGGGTCATCAAATTTAAGAACCTATAGGACTTTAGTATCTAAGTAGATATTTTTGAAAATCTAAATTTTGGGTTTAGGTGAATAATACGGCAAGGAAGTGGCATACCAGCCCATCATCCTTTATCGGTTTAACTCTGGCGATCCTGTTGGCTGTAAGGAGTCATTCAGTGCTGAATTCTGCTGAATTCTTAGAGGCTAGTTCTGATGAGAAAGCATGACTAATAGTAGAAATATTTAACATCACAAAATAAGTTAAAGTGGAACTCTTCAAACACTGTGCTTTAAAAATACATTTCTCAAAAGGTTTTCAAACCCTGTACTTGGAAATGTTGTACATTGACATTTCACATTGCTGTTCTTATTCCCCTAGATTAAAATAACCTAAAGAGTAAACAGTGTATTTGCAATGGTTGAAAGTCAGTTGGATCAAGTCAGTTCTCAAGTGAATCGATGTATACTGATTTACACCACAGTTGATCTGATTAGTCTCATAAGAGAGGCAGCAGCTCTAATAAAAGCCTCACCGGAAAAAAAGTGCACCTATTTATTGTTATCTTTAATATTTTGTGAAAACAAGAAAGACTTGAAGGTAAGCAGCTTTAATGCACCTATTGATTTCCTTTATTTAAAATATTAATGAACTGACTGAAACAAGTGATGTTTTAAAAAATATTATCAGATTTAAACAACATGCATGATGTTTTCTACATGATCCCAAGTGTTTATATATTAAAAACCAAATTAAAACTGATTAGTTGATAATGACTGCAGATGCTGACCTTTGGAAAGATTTATTAGTCCTGCAAACTGTGAACTGGGCTACCTGCTCATTCTGACCTTGATACAAGAACATAAACAGCAAATGGTAGATTTAACCCTTGCTGATTCTAAAAATAAATTCCTGCTAAAAGAAACATCAATTGTGGTCAAACAGCAGAACTTCTGGGTTATGAATATTAGTGCAAGTTCAATTTTTTTAAAATGAGGCTATCAAGGGAATCAAATTAATGCCCTCTGCCTCCCTGGTTCTTTATTAATAAATGTATTTTTAGGCAATACAGAAGATTTGGGGGAACATTTTATTAAACAATCTGAACAGTTGCACTTAATTTCCATCTACCAGCAAAGCAAGCTGAATGCGTGTAATACAAAAAGACTACTGTTGCCTTACTTTTGTCTCACAATTGCTCTCTTTCACTGTCTTTTGCAGGCAGCAAAAATATTCCCCTTTACTTCAATATGTGCGTGTACAGGCCCTAGATATGGAGAAAACTGCAACTTGAGAGCAGACATTTATCAAGGTAAAAAGTCAGTAAGACTTGTAAATATCTGAGAAAAATATTTAATTGCAATCTGAGTTTAAATAATGAGGATAACTGGAACTGTTTTAGCTTACTTTATTTATTGTAACTTGTTTTCAGAAGCTCATTAATGACTCCTTTTAAACTCACAATTCATCTCTATTGACTTTAATACAGCCCATTGCAATACTGATAGACCCTGCCTTTAGCAGCTACTTTATGCCTTACTGAATTAACAGTTAAACATCAGTGATTAGTCCTGTGCTTTTAAACATAAAGCAGACAAGTTTGGATTGTCTGGTAAACGGATTCAAATCAGCAACAACTGGTTACATGAGTTAATCTTTGAAAGTGGGGGGCGAAATAGGGAAGGGGGTAGAGGAAAAGGGGATTGTTAGTTTTTAATTTCTTTTTTTTTTTTCCTTTTTCTCTCTCTCTCTTTTTTTTTTTTTTTTTTTTTTTTTAACCACCCTGTGATCTACACTGCAATCTGTTTTGTCTGTTGCTTCTGACAGTATCACAGGGAACCTCGCTTGGTGAGATTGATTGGTACCTCCAACTTAGCCATTTCCTTGCAGAATGGCTGCCTTTTTTTGCCTAATGATGTTACATTTGTCCTGCAGATGATGTAGAGCATGCTGAAGAGGATGAACAACTCTGCTCTGATCACTCCTTACTTGGCAAGTACTCACGCTTCACACCAACACTCCTCAGCACCATTAATATTATATATAGATACCCTTGTCACAGATTTACATTCGGTGATCCGAAATCAGGACAGGAAGGGTGAAGTGTGCGGGGGGTGTGTGGGTGAGGAGGTGATCTGATTTATTGTAAGGAATGTTGGTGAATAAAAAGGAAGTGATCAAATTTATATTAATGTCTTGACCTATATTCTCAGTGCTGCTTTTTTCACTGCTCAACCCCAAAGTGTCTTTCCTCCTGCAACAGATATCAAAAAGTCTTTAAAAACGTGATGGTTCAGTGTCTCAATATGCATTTACTTGCAATAAAATATTTGAAATCACAATTTTTTGCATCAGTGACAGCCTCTGGGGAGATTAATTAGTCGTGAAGTGGAGGCCAGGTTCTCAGTCTCTAAAATGGTATGTGCTTGATCTGCACATCCACAACTGGGTGCACATAGAAGCCCTGAGCACTGACACTGTGAAACACAGAGTGTTGCAGAGATGCCTCCATTTACGTACACAGCTGTAGATCCTGTGTGTAAGACTTGCTTGAAATTTCATTAGGGAAAGAGCAGATCTTTGGTATACACCTTACAAAGGAAATGCAATATCAAGCATTCAAAAACATGTCATGAACGTGGTAAATCAAAGAACTCAACCTCAGAACAGCAGAAATAAGATTACTTACAATCTAACTTTAGTGTTAGATTGTAACACTAAAGTGTCTTTTATTTATGTCTTCTAATATTTAATTATTTAGCACAATAAATTTTTTATCAGATTCCTTTCTTTGTTCAGCACATGGGGAAACCTGCTCTGGGGATGAATCAGGGTGTAAAGAAAGAGACCTTTTCTGGAAGAACGCCAGCTTTGTTTTTCAGAGGAGATGGACCACAGGAGGTGTGGGGAATAAGGCAGAAGGTTTCCTGAGGTTTCTTATATGGCATTTACTAAGTTGCCTACATTCATATAATGATTTCTCAGTAACTCTCTTGAGGTTTGGAGGTCAGGGTGCTAAAGAGTGAAAACCACAATATTTTGAATATCTGTGCCTCTCCTCTGCCTGAGTGTAGCGGAGATAATAAAGTCACCTTAGAAGCAACACTACTTATAAGAAAAGTGCTGTTTCCTACATCTCTTAATATGACAGGACTATGTAAATAATCAATCAGGTAGTTTGCAGAAAATTCCCTTAAAAATAATAATCATGAGTTGAAAAGTGGGAAATTGTCGATTTTTGTTCAATAGAATGATTAATTTCTGACCTTTTTTTTTTTTTAATAAAGGAAGTTTCAATTTGTTCCTGAATGAAACATTGCTTTGAACCGAAGGAGGAGTAGTTTCATATAGAAAGCACTGAAATGAAATTACAAGCTTTGAAACGTCTGTTACTGTTCTGGAGAATAGGGAAATGGAATTTTTTTTCTATCTGTTTTAAAGAGAGCTTTTTATTTGTCTTTAGTTTTTGGCAGTAGCAACTGTCTGAATTTGGTACGAACTGACAAAACATTTTTGGCACCAAGAAGCTATGTCTTTCAGTGCAGAAAAATTTCTGACTGTTGTTCTGCTCTACCTGAGATTCCTTGGACCGTGGAAATGCTATAGGAGAGTGCATGTTCACAGAAGCAACCTGAATAGTTCTTCTATAGAAGGGTATGGATGACTCAAGCACTATAGTGGAACTGGAATTCATAGCCAATGCAATACTGAAATGAAGTGCTAAAGAAAAAAACACTATTATGAGTATTGTGCAGTGACTCAGCAAGTTAAACTCTCCTACTTACCTCAGGTGGCTGGTCAGCAGTAATTTAATGATCTCTTTATACTTCTGAAAAGCATATTCAAATAAGTCATTTACAGTTCATTAAATACCTATTCTTGGTACTTGAAATGCACAGCTTTATAAGAATGGCTTAAGATATATAATCTAAAACCCAGCCAAAGAACAAAACTTTGTTTCACTTTCCTGTTCTGACAAAAGGGGCTTCTGCGACTTTGTCACTTTTCTGAAAGGATTTGGTAGGAATGTCACTGTGCTTTTCCAGTTTTGGTTAGTGGAGCCATTGTACTTAGCTAGTGACCTTGATCAGTTTGGTGCTGTCCTCTTCTCTCTGATTTCTATCTCAGAAGACCTACCAGTATTTGCAAAATTGAAATTTTCAGATTCGTAAAATATGGGAAAAAAAAAATTATGCCCCAAATATGGGGTTTGTGTGTTCATTCACATCTAGATTTATTGGCAATAATCAACCAACACATCAAGCATAAAATAATACCAGCTGATTACCATCAATGCAACTAGGCATGAACTAATACACCATAATGCCTCACTGCAATTATAAAGTTTTCTTATAAAATGCTTTAAAATTACTTATGTTAATCTAGTTACAAGGCTAACATGTACTGAGCAGGAAATTATGTTGTATTAATTTCAGCACTCACCACTCTTATTAGCCAATCATATCACTCTTCTTCTTTCCATTTTATAATTATCATTAATTACCAGTTTATAATAAGTTTATTCAGTTAATTCAGTGCTGTTCATGCCCTGAAGCATAAACCAATACTGATATCATTTGAACCTGCAACTAATTAGAAAATTGTAGTACCATGAGGTAACTTGTTCTTGTAAATGATTTCATCCTTTCAGGTAACCCAAGACTTTTTTCTTTATTTTTTTTTTTTTTTTAATTATGAACAGAAAAGAGACATTCCTGGTTAGTTCCTTTGAAGTTTGTCACATCAAGGCTTTTTATCATTTTGTTTTGTAACAAGATTTTTATTAGCAATAATAAATTAAAATAGACTAAGCTAGAACAATCTAAACTGAAAATAGAAAATAAGAACCAAATGTGTTACTTACAAAATTATTCTGTCTGCTTCCATATCAGAAAAAAAAAAAAAAAAAAAAAGAAAAAAAGGCACAATCTGCTGTTAAAATTCAGGAGTAAAGCTTCCAGGAAACTAAGTGGATTGTTTTATGGAATAACTTTTTCTTGTACCGTTTTAAATAGAACGAGACATGTACTACAAAGGATCTTGTACTGGGCAGAAAAGATAGACTCTCTTCTGCATGTGATTTCTTTATGAAATTTTTTATGAGATTCTTTAAGAATTGTTTCTTATAGTAATGCTGCAGTTTGAGCTGGACTTTTCATTACGATTTGACAGCACAACTTTTTAAAGGAATATTAACACAGTAATGTTACTAAATTCTACCCCTTTCTGCAGAAACAGTGGTTTAATTCCAGTGCACTTGTGCTATAGTTGCATGTTTGTCATATAAATTATACAGTACCTAACTAGAGAAGTGAGAGCTGCAGTAGCAGTACTTGTACATTTTTCAGGTGATGGAGTGAAATACATTTTCCCTTTTATAAGGGGTGCGTGAGATCTATCACTCTCAGCTTAGCTGATTCCTCAACCATTCCTCACCAAGTCCACCTAAACATTGCACTTTTAACACTCCAGAATGCAAAGAGTCCTCCTTCCAGTACTTTATCTGGATACAGCAGGTTTGCCTTGCACCAACTATTCCCAGTCTCACAGCACCATTGTAGCAATCAAGTCTTAGCCAGGAGGCAGCTGGTCATTCCATCACTTCCATTGTACACTAAAAAGATATGCACAGGGATTTAGATATTCCAGGCAAGTATTCTAGGCCATAATTTACAACTGTCTGACTGTCAAAAATCCCCCAAATTAGCAAAATTACTTATGCTAACTAGTAGAACTGAGTGTGGATCAACTAATACTCATTGTGACTACTTTCCTAGATCCACAGTCTGCTACAGGTCTCCTCAGCTACCACTGATGGACTCACTACATAACAACTGTGAGAATATTCAAACAAGACTGCCTGTGATAAACACAGCCCTGATGAGTTTTCATTGATTGGAGATATGATAAATCTCCTTTGTGTATTATCTAATCATAGGCCAGATAATTCACAGACAGTGAGATACTAAAGGACAATCTGTTGCTTTGGGCACCATATAAGGTTAGAGACACTCCAGAGACTGTCTTAGGTACGAGTTAGCCTTATATATTCCTTACCCAGCTCATATGCTTCTCCTTTCAGCCTTTCAGACCTCCAAAACATGGATAACTAAATGATAACACCATATCTTAGTGGCGATAGTGCAATGTCAAAGGTGGTATATTGGCCTGTTATTCCCTGCATGGCTTCTGATATTGGGGTTATGACTAAACCCTGAAGACAGTCTGTTTGCTGTCTTTTCTGCTTTAAAGGCAGAAGAGGTCAAAACACAGATTCTGGTTTTTGACTCCCATAACCTTAGGTTAGGCACTATGGTGAACACTTGGTGTTATGTCAGTCCACAGGCTTACTTATTGCTGCTGTACCAAATATTCAATGCCATTCTTGATACTATTGTCATAAATGTAGTTGTGTCTCCAAACCAGCCATTGCTGCTTTGCAAACAGAGATGGCACAAGTAGGAGTACAGAGAACAATGTGGCAAGGTGTTTCTTCCTTCTCAGCTTGATGACATGCTTCTAGCTAGTAGCTGTCAAAGACTTTCCATGGCATGAACCCTGAAACCACTAAGCCAGTGTTGCAGGACCTGGAAATAAATAGACTTCCATGGTTTAAATCCAAACAGACACATTTGCTATTTCTTATGAAGCCAGCCCATCCCTGCTCTGCTGCTGCTTAATCACACTGCTGCTGGGAAATTTTCCTGGCAGAAAACCCACACATAAGAGCACAGGGAGTGACAGATATCACCTTGGGCCTCATCATCTGTAGATAGTATCCCTCTATGTTCATACCATGAATAGCATTCAATAGGCAGAAATACATTTTAATAGCGGCTTGGCCCTTTGCAGGACCTTATGGTGCTGGTCATAAAGGAAGGTGGAAGAACGAGAACCTTTCTGGGATGGTGACAGAGAAGGGAGCTTGAGTAACTGCAAACAAATTTGCAGTGTGAATGACCATGAGTCTGGATGGAGTCCTGAACTGAATCAGAGGATGATTGGTTCAACAGTACACAGGATACCTGTAATCTCTGAAATCTAGTGCGGTCCTCTCAACCTTTCCATTGTCTCTGATTCCACCTTTCCTATCTCCAGTCATGTGAGGATGATTACTATCTATCTGTTCTTAGCATCATAGAAACAGCCACACTGATAAGGACTAGTAGTCATTTTAAGTCAAGTTTCTCTGTTGCTAGTAAAATGCTTGAAAGAGAGAAACAAAAAAGCTTCAAGTATGCAATTACGGAATAACTGATACTTAACAGTGACACTAGCTTGGAATGAGATTTAGATTTCATTTGCTAAATATTTCTTATAAAATAAATTTTTCAATCTTGTTCTTTATATTGCTACAGCCTGTGCAGAGTGATTAAAAACTCTGATCTCACATGGAAGCTTACAAAGCACAGTTTTGATTAATCAGAAAATGGGTTTAATCATTTGTTGCTAGGAAAAATAAATTAATGCAGATGAAGTCCGTACTGCTGTCTGTTGAACTATGAGTCTGATATCACAGACATTTCTGAGAATTCAGAGGAACTACTTATGTGAGTAAGAATATTCATCTATATGTTTGTTCTGTAAGTCCTCACTGCTCTGTTTGAAGTATTTGAGGTGGTTTGCTGTTGTATCTAACATTTAATTTCTTTTTGTATTCACAGACGGTAAGCAAATATTAGGAACTAATGTGGCGAGGCATATTAATATTATTAGCTGGCATTTTGAATAATGGAGTCATGATAAAATGCTACAGTGGAGGGGGACTTTGGACAAAGATAATTAATCGTCTACAAACTATTCTAATATATTACCACTTTTATACTTAGATAATAACTCTGAAATGCATGGCTTAAGAATTATTTGATAATTATATATTGGATGTCATTGTGGTTAGGTTAGGCTGTGACTTTTCAAATACAAATATCAACAGAAACAGGATTTTACTGATGTAGTCACTTTTTTAGAAATATCATTCTAGATTAAATATCACTCATATGCTTACAAGTTGACCATAAATTACAGAACCTTTATTTGGTGTATGCCTAGGAAGGAAGAAGACAGGCTGAAAAAATTAGCAGTCATAGAGAAAAATACTATATCATGAGGAAAGGCTTTCAGGGGTGAACAGGGTTTTTCAGGCAACAGTAACAACAGTAAAGCTGGTGTTTGGTAAGTTCTGAGCTTTTGTCTTTGTGACCTGAATAGTGTCTAACTAATAATGAGATTTTGTATGAGTTAAACATTTATTTTCTACAAATAGCGGAGATAGGAAGTAAAGCCCTAGCTATGAAAGAACGTGAATTAACTCTTTTAGGGTCACTTCACATTTCAGATCAAATTGATTATTGTCAGATCACACCTATAATCTATAGTCAGGGGAGTGGATCCTCCCCACGCCAGCAGTCCTGTGGATTCACGTAAATACAAATGGCAAACTTAGACCTCCTGTTTATATGCAGGTGTACTTTCACTTTACTTAATGAACCATTATTTCATATCAATAATATAAATACTATTGGTTTCTTATTTAAAAACAATAGGTTTGCACGCACACACACACATGCACAAGTGCACTTTCAAACAGGAAATAGATTTCTTGGTTAGTCTCATCACAGTTCTCTGTAGATGGACTTCAGTTCTTTGGAAAAGGAAGTATACCGACGAAAGGAAAACATGTAACAGAGAGCTTTTACTTAGATAAAAGTCAGCTGTCAATATGTGAGTACTGGTCTCAGAAAACTAATACCAACTGTAGTTATTTGTCATATACCTTTATTCAGAGAGTTCTGCATTTCCTGTGATGGGTCAGCTCTGTAGAAAAAATAGTCAGAAAATCAATAAGTAGAGTAAGAAATTAAATAGAAAGTAGACATGTTTTAGGCAGGGTGTTTTCTTTCTTCATCACTGACATAAGCAAGCATTTTGTAACTTCTCCCTCCCTGCCTGCTGCTGTATATGTTTTCTGCATGTAGCGTGAAGACTTTTGATCCAGAAAAAGGAAGCAGAGTACAGAATTCACTGTTAGGTCGTTCTGAACTGATAATCCTTTACAGATGTTTCATGTACTTTTACATGTAAAATCTATCAGAATATGAGAATGACCTGAAATAGAACTGTTGCATTTCTATGTTACATAGACATGAGGGGTAGTGCAGCTCATGAAATCTTCTGCTATTAGTTTCTGACACAAACATTATCTGATTTATACATTTTAATTATTTTTACCCATGGTCTGTGCATAAGCGATGCTCGTTGGAAATCCACCTCTGCAGAGAGGGGAAATTCACGCTATACTAGTCTCTAAAATTGCTAAATGGATCCCTTCGCTCTATCAGGTGACCTAATTCAAGTGATGGCAATAAGGGTGTGAAGCAGCACTTGAGCTACTTGGACTGACTGGTCCAGCAAGGTAACTAAGTGGTCCAGCATGTTGGTGGGCTGAACTGAGCTCTCATCTCTACCCTCTAAACGTAGAGCTTCAACCCACACTTCATTATGGGTTTATCTGCAGCACTTCACTGTCAGTCCAAGCCTTTCTGGGTGGCACCCAGTACTTAAGAGATGTGTGTGTGGTGTTTGTGCAGGGTAGTTTATTGACAGTATAGGACTTAAACTTCCATCTAATGCTGTGGCAAAGACAACCTCTGTGAAAACAGCTTCAAGCATTAGTATCTGTTTAAGTTCAAGTGCAAATATAGTCACATCTGAAAAATGTGCATCTATGCAAGTGCTACTTTATAAGCAGAATGTGGATACAACTTACTACCTGATTTAATTATTTTGAATTAAGTAAGTGATAAACACAATTTAGATTTCTATGAGGAATTCTATTGCAAGTTCTCAAAGTCCTTTGCTAATAGCAGTGAGGTAGAAATGTGTTATTTGCAAAGAAAAATAATATTGATAAAGAAGAACAGTCAAAGATAGGCTAAATGACTTAAATTAAACTGAAATTCACAGCAGAATTAAGACCTGATGCTACATCACTGCACTTCAGTCGCCCTTTACTCTTTCTGTATAATGATGTTCGTGCCCCTCAATTGCACTTAAATATTTATTATATTCTGGCAAATTTCTAACATTTTGACTTTTCTCTATTGTTCTACAAGGGAACCTGAAACCTCAGCTTCTTTCTGCACCTGAATGTTGGGAGCATGGCTAAGAAATTCAGGTACCTTGTGGTCTTCAGCAGCAGTTCATGTGTTTCAGTAAACCTTTCTGGTTTTCCAAATTGAGGAATAAGTGGTGCTGAAAGACTGTATTAATGCTTAATATGAAAAGGAAGGAATTTCACTGTCCTAATACAGTTTTGTGTGGGTTTGTTTTTTGTTTTTTTTTGACCATGACAATGTGATGAACCTTTATGTTGCAGTTTATAATAAGAAATGTAGCTAGACTACAGATTTTGTATCCGGGCCCAAGATTTTATAAAGTATGCCAATTCTAATGTGTCAGAGAGATCTCTTTCATCATCTCCATTTGGAAACCAGTGCTATAAAATTTGACAGACATGAAGAAATTAATTTCAGATTCTGTGGAATGGCAAAACATTAAGTGTCTTGGAATAAGCAACAGGACAGTGATTTCAATTTACCTTTTGTGGATCAAGAGAGAGAGGTGAGATCAAATCCTTAGCAATGTGTCAAAAATTGTAACACTGGGGAGAATTTCTGAAAGTAAAATCAACCAAAAATAGCTAAATATTTTGATCTTCAATATCCTTCTATTAGAGGATGTTAATTTCCATGCACTGTTTAGTTTACAAGTATTGATGCACTGAATGAGTTTTAAGAAACAGCAGGGGATTTATGGCCTTCTGATTTGTTATCTGGGTCATGAATACAAGAATTTCATTCTAATGTCCTGGAGCCATATCATGCCATTGATTTTTTTTAAACAGATTTTGCCATTGATTTAAATGGGGAGTTCTGCTTAAAAATCAATGGCACAATATGGCCCTGAGACATTAACACATTCAGAATATTGATGGAAAAGGAAAATAAAACCTTTTTTCAAAAGCTCTTTCTCTCAACGTATTATCTCTTCCCCAGAAGGTCCAGACGTTCTACTGGATGTTCTTAAATTAAGCATAAATGCTGTTGAATGCAAGTTAACAATTAGATTGTTCTTCTAAAAAAACATATGACTGGCATCCAACCTTTTAATCAAATAATTGACTAATCACTCACTGTGGTACAGCTTCACAATCAACTCTTCCAGCTAAACTCATCTCCCCTGACCCCCTCCTTGCCACTCTCCCTCCGTACTTCACTTCAGAAAATGTTCAGTACAGCCCATTAAGGAACACTTTAATTCAAGAGGGTCTGGCTGATCAAGAAAAATTAAGCTCCTAATAACAGCAAAATCGAAAGAAATTTGGACAAAATGACTCTCCGCATCACAGATTTTGTTTACTAGTGGGTAATTAATTCTCCACATATGTTGGGAACATCTGTCGCAGTGACCTGCCATCGTATCTGTGAAATGACTGCTGTGCAGCTCCTCTGCAGGTCATTAGCAACGCTCTGAAAGGATTCTTCCTCTTTCTGCCCCAAATGGGCAGCGTTCCCTGGGGTCTCCACATCCCACGAGTCACCCAGGTCTCTGAAACCCTGTTCCTCAGCTGCTTCCAGCACCTACCTCCCCTGAATCATGCAGTGCTCAGAGGAAGACTTAGTGCCTGACAGAAAGATGTGCAAGAGAGACATTGTAAGAAGAATCAGATGGATTTTGTCTTCTGCTGCATCACCTGAATTTTGTCACACCTTCATCGGTTAGCCACCTTCTCATCTAAGAAATCATCCTTTAGCAGCTAAACTGTCTGTTCTGTTTCTACTTGGCCAAAGGGCTTTCATCAGTGGAGAAGAGGAAGAGAGCTTTTTTCTCTTTCTTCGCAAAGCTTCCTTTTCTGTCCAGTCCAGGGACATCAAGACAAAATAAGGATGTGCCAAAGGAAGTAAAATAGAGGCCAAGTTTCCTAGTTTCTTCTTCTAAGTCTATATGAAATTATTTTGTAATATCCAAGGGATGAACTGGTATAGGAAATCCTACCCAATTGCAGAAGTGAGGTATCAGTGAATGCTGATACATGAGCAAATCCCTTTTTTACCATAAGCAAGGCAAAGAGCATAACAAATAAACAAGAACACAAAAGGAAAATCCCAGTTATCTGTACTTGAAAACCACATTTAGGTCATATATTGGCCAAGTACTGCTCACATGCCAAGGCATAATCACATGCTTCAGAGCTTTAGACATTATTTTCAAGGTCATGCAGAAAATATTTTTCTGGTGAGGCAAGTTTCCCTCTCTCTTTCCCTCCCCCCATACCCATAGGGACTAGAATAAGCTGAGGAGGGTGAACACCTGCAGCTCTTCCAAGACACCTGTGTTTACAGTGAATGCCACAGAGCCAACAAATCTTCTTTCCCAGGAAACAAAAAAAGATGCAGACATCAAAGTAAATTAATCTGAGATATCATTATACACAAAACAAAGCGTTTACTGTAAGAATCATGTGTCTCTCTCTCCCTAATATTTTATTGCATACAAGAATTCCAGCTCCTACCATTCTCATATTTCCTTTAATTTTTAAATACCTTTTCTTACCTTGCCTAAATATATATTATATTCTGAAGTCTATGATTAATTGATATCTTTAAGTAATCTTTTTTTTTTTTTTTCAAGGGACACTACCACATTAAAATTCTGGGTAAAGCTGAGCCAATGTAATCTGATGTAACTCCATTGGTAACTGAGAAACAATGATGATTTACATCCACTGAGATTGGTGGACCTCTCTATTTATTAAAAAACAACAACAAAAATATATCCTTACCACTGTTTCAGATAATAACACGGAGGAGAAATCCTAGTTTCAATATTTTTTCTGAAATTAAAAAGTTAATTTATCTTCTGTGGTAAAGGCTGCTCCATGTGTAAACTGAAATAAACCATGAAAAAGTTATAGTCTGTAAATCATTATTTTTATATATATATATATATATATATATATATATAAAATGTCATGCTATTGAACAAAATTAGTTGTATTCATTTTTCAAGAGATCCAGTTTGTTCATATGTGTACAAATCACTCCAATAAAATTGTAGCCAGAGCATAGGGCTGGGAATTGGGAGATGGGAACTACTCCTGACTCGGCTGAAAACTACCTGTCTGACCTTGGCAAACATCTTAGGACTCACAGGACTGATGGCTGCTTAATGAGATAATCTGCTTTGAAAAATGGGGGTGGTGATATGTGCTAAGAACGTATGTGTGTGTATGAAAGAAGGTGTTTCTGAGGCAAATAATTACTTAATCGGGTCATTGTTTTAAAAGGTTTTGCTACATCTTACATACAAAGTCTGAAATTATCAAGACTGTAGAAACAAGAGCAAGTGGAAGAACTGCATCACCAGAGTTGCTTTCTGGAAAGGGACAGAGTCAGGAGGCAGTTCTGAATGAAACCATTTGAGGCAGGATTTGGTCTTGCACATAAGAAAACAGGTTGCCTGGGCAGCTCAGGAGTGGCTTTGGCAGCAAGGGACAAAATTAAGGTAAATCACTGATCCTTTGCAATAGCTGAATACTGAACCAATTTTTTTTGGTTGAAGATATGCAAACTTGTTGCTCTGTTTTTAACATGGGAATTTGTTAAAAGGGAAAGGTATTCTGTTGAATTTTTAGCAAGAATAAGACAATGTGTCTGGGTTCCCCACATGGCTCTGGAGCTCAAGGAGAGAAATCAGAGAAACACTGAGAAACAGTAAATCTATTAACAGTGCAGGGTCTCTGACAAGTGATCTCAGAAGTTGCACGGCCTCCAGGAGAGAGCATTCTGATTTATTTATGTATATTCATATCCATCCAATTGCTATCTTACATGGTACTAGCCACAGTTATACCAAATATGTGATAGTTATTGCAACATGGTAAGATTCAGAATCACATAAAGGACCAAACCATACACTATGCTCACAGTGTATTATTTCCAGTTGCAACCATTTAGCAAATGCTTCAGTACAGATCTTTTTCATTGTGGATCACAAAAATAGTGATGAGAGGAAGCTGCCTACCAGTATCAGCATAGAAGGGCTACTTCAGCTATGAGCAATTTTTGACAATTAAATAATATAGGCAAGTCACATCCCCATCTCCATCTCTCGGTTCATTTCCAGAAATTCAAGAGGATGAGGGCAGAGGGGAGAGAGTGAATATAATCTCAGTCTTTATCTCTGAAGCTCACAGCAAATCTACACACAAGTACTGCACCATGTACTGTCTTTGTTGCATCTGTAATCCCTGACAGTGTAGACTCTTCTGCACACCTTCTTCAACTGAGAGTCTAGAGAAAGTTGACTGTGAAAGAGTCAGAGTAACTCTGGAAAATCAGAGTGCTCCAAAGGTGCAGGGATATCAAAATGGCTATGGTCAGCCATTGAAAATGTCTCCAGAGACGCTCTCAAAGGTAGTCTGAAATACTGATTGATTTTGTCAGAATGCCTTCCATGTTAGTTTTCTGTGAAGAAACAATCTTCATTCCCGTATCGCCCTCCTTCTCACTTCTTCCCACACATACTTCGCCCTCCTTCAAGCTGAAAGAAGTTGGGGAGAATTCTTGCAGGGAAGATTTTAAGGGGTTTATGTTGCCCAAATTCCTCCCATGTGGCGTTCCCGCACCCCCTCCATGGCAGGCCCTGGTCTGACCCAATATTATTCACTGCTCTTCCTGGAGGCTGTAATCTCCAGCTCTCCCAGGGGAGCAAAACCAGCAGCCAAATATCTGGTGACGGCTTTGCATGTGTAAATCCATAGCAACTTCATTGAAATCAGCGGAATTAGTTTGGCTTGACACCAGTAAGAAGAGCTGGATTTGACTTATTAGCACAATAACAGAGAAATTAGTTAGATTACACTAAGGATTTCTGTGATAAAAACATTTAGTTTTCATTTAACCGGTGCAAAGGTAACAGTATAATTCCCTTAAGGAATGTGCAGAAATAGTAGCCTATATACAAAGAAGGAAAAACCTTAAAGAGGAGTATGCTGACAGGGAGAGTGATACTAATGCCCAGGAGAGCTGTATATAATTAGCTGTCATCATTTACATGGTTAGTTTCTTCACCACATACAAAATATACATAATTACAGTTCACTTGCAAAGGATTAATTTGCTGTGTTCCATATCTTATGAATTTTTATGGCATGTAAGTCAGTTACCATTAAGTTAAAAATCTAGGCCAAAATTTCCAGAAAACTTCCAAGCAACACTTTCTTGCAGACTGCAAGAGAATTGGCTATAACTGATTGATATTACAGTTGCTAATCCTTCTAAAACTCAGTGTTTAGTTATTTATAACTACATCAGATATTACAGTTGTTACTCATTAAATGGTAATATTTGACTTTTAGTTACAAAAACCTACAATGTGCCACTTCTGATATATGCCAAAAGCTCATTAAAAGGTTCAGAAAACTTCAGTCAGAATAACTGAGCTATTTCAATTAATATTAATTTTTTTAAAAAAAATTCTTATGTATCTTGGAAATTATTAAAAAGCGTGCCACCGAGAAGCCATACCTAAACTGGAATTTTCAAGGATGGTCTTTTTGTGAGGAATGGGAATGCACCCACCTTTGAGAGAGCTATGAACTTCTGCAAAATTTTAGTTCCTATGTAATCTGCAGAGGCTTTGGCACGTAAATTGTTCAAGGACTGGAGCCCAATAAAAATGTCCTCAGGAAGAATCAGATTTGGGAAAAAACGTAAGAAAACATTTACAGGTGTTAGAATGGAACAAAATACTTCTGTGCCTGACCATGCCTTCGCTGCTAGAAAATAAATGTGATGTCCACAAGCTAGTTGGCTTTTTCATCTCCCCCATTTTATGGATTTGGAGTTGTTAAAAACTTGCTACTGCTATCAGGAACTTCATTTAAAAAAAAAATAAAAAAATAAAGCAACAAAGGAAAGAGCTGAAATAATTTCTAGCTGCAACCTCTGTAAGGGGAAATGCAATATTTTTAGAGATAATACTAATGAAGGTCCTTAACTATAGAGAGGAAACATCTTCTTGGCCTGTGTATCTCTACTTTAATGATCATGAATTTCAAACCAAAAGTCTGTAGAATAAGACTGACTCTAGAGTGATTGACTAGAAATCAAAACCTCATTGTTAGCACAGTTTAAAGTGCTGATTTAATACAAGTATTCTTGATTTGCTGAAATCCATTTTAATGGTACTTTAAAGGGCTAAAATTTTATCAGAGGTTATACTGACTGTATATACTCTGCTGTCTCACTATCAGCACAAGAAAAATTGTGCTTTATGGCTAATAGTGTTCTCTCTTACTGTCTTGTTCGAATTCTTGAGGTACAAGACTATCTTTCCTTTCTCAGAACTTAGGCTACTGGAGAAGCTGAGGTCAAATGAAGGTTGAGAAGGTGACCAATAGTGCAGCAGTCCTCTGAGGAGAGGGAAAGTTGAAGCCTAGGAAAAAGGAATAAGAAAATAGAAGTAGGAGGGCACTTTTACCACGCCAAGAGTAAACTTACCACAAATTTATCAAATATATACATGTACATATATTTGCAGGCAAAAAGCTTTTCTGGGGCTTGATCCAGAGTCCATTAAAAACAGCAGGTTAGAAACTGCAGTCAGAGAAGTCTAGGGACAACGTAGGTGGGAAAATATCTCAGAAGCATTCATGACAGCGGATCTTCCTGGAAAAATGTTTCCTGATTATTTCTGCACAAAGGGAGAGGAACTAGTCGAAAATACATCAAACACCTCTGGAAATAATTTTTAGACTCAGTTTACAGTGGGTGGATGCCTCCAGGAAATTATCAGAGCTTCCAACATACAATGCAAAAGAAATGGTGTAGAATATGTAATTGGAGCTTCTTTTAAAGGAATTAACAAATAGAAAATCCTCTATGTATTCATGCAGAAGGATAAGATTCCAGACTGCTTGTTTGCCCCAGAATTTGATGCTGGCCTGAAGGCATTATTCAAATTCTACACACTGTCATTTCTATGCTCAATGTCCTTCAAATTTCTCAGATCACTTTCAGCTTTGCCCTGCACAGTGAATATTGGTGCACTTTCTTTCTGTAGATATTTGTATGTGAACTACAATATGACTGATATTGGTTGTGGTAAGTGTTACTGATTAGTATAGTTAAATTATTTTTAAAATTCTGCTTGTATTTGCACTGGACTGATCTCTGGATGCTAGTAACTGTGGTCTATTGACAAAAATTGAACAACAGTGATTTTATTAAGCTGACTATTTGCACCTTGATGTGGTAAGAACCCTTCACACATATGAAGGCAGGAGACTGCCTTTGAAAAGATAGGAAAATAGAGGTACTAAAATTGTGAGTTGTTTTAAATACCAGCTAAGTAAGAGCTCTGAATTCTGTCTGAGATTTGTAGCAAGTTTACAAGGTTTGAACACAGCTGCCTAGATTTCTACTACGTTTCCTTTTGTGGTCAAACACTGAAGCTTTAGCAGAGCTCAAACTTCTTCAAGCAAATGTGAGAAACTAGTAGCTGCTTTAAAAATGTGATTCACATGGCACTTCAATAATGTATTTAAATTACTGAGGAACATGGCTATGAAGACTTGCATGTACCACACCTTCCTACACACTGTGTGCAAGAGTGCATTTAAAAATTTGCAAAGTCTAAGCAGATGCTGTTACCATGACAAATGACTTTTTAATCAGTCATAATTTTGCACTAAGTGCTGTATAAGTGCCCTTTGTTTCACTACTTAAACTGTCAATGGCTAACAATGGAAGTCACAGACTACTGCCTGTCATTAAAAGCAATGGAAAAAATCAATACCATTTTTAATTAAAGGTGCCCAATGACTTGAGCTTTTAAGAAAGGAATTCTTGTCAGTACATCTTGCCTTCTAGCCCTTTCTGGCAGTTCAGAAGTTAACACACAGGCAAATGGAGGTATTTGCAATGTGCTCCTGGAAATAAGAGAGGGGGGCATGAAGAGAATTCAGGGAAAATATTTTCTATTTGATTGGCATTGTTAGGGAAGGGATAAAGTACATAAGTACTGATGTCTGTGGAAACCCTAGAGAATGATTTTCATTAGACTTTTAAAAATATGGAATAATATATAAAAAGATACCCCAGTCAGTAAAATTCACCACATAGATTTTTCTGTGCACGCTTGTGAAGGAGCAGCTTGAAAAAACTTCCTATTGCTGTCATTATTATTGGAGTATTCATGTTATTGACTGCCTCAAGCATCTTGTCTTTGTTTAGTCTCTTCTTACCCCTGAGTGCTCAGGTTTTTTTCTTGTGTTTTTCTGATACCTTCTGTTTCTCTGTCATCCACAAATGTGTTTGTTGAAGAAGCAGATGTATGTTTCACCCATGGTGATAAAATCTTCACTGATGTTCCTTTAATAGCAGTACTTCTACAACAGTAGCTAAAGTCTAATTTCTCAATAGAAGAAAAATTTGACAGGAATAAATATGAGGTCTGGGTCAAATAGAAGATCTTTCTGGGTACTTTCTGAATGGGCATACCTTCTATGTGAGTGTACTTTTTGAAATTAGGGTAGATTTTCTGGATTAGGTTAAATGGTATTGAAAGGCATAGAGTATGAGGCAAAAGGACACTTCAGTACTACAGTATATGTTCACTTATCTATTAAATTATCAAGTAACTTTGCAGCATATTTGAACCTGACATGACCTACAAAACCTTATACCGCTTTTGTATTTTGGAGAAATTTACAATCACAGTAAAGATAAACAATAAAGAGCACGATCTGTTCATTCATGTAACAGCACTTTTAGGTTTTCATAGATATCGATTTTCAAACTTTTTGTTGCAAAATGAAGAATATTAGGCTATGAACCACAACTTGAAGTACAAGAAAATTCTATATTTGTTGGAAAAATCCCCCTGAATTTGACACCTGATTAAATATTGGAGCAATAAAGATAGACTTCAGGACTCCTGTAACACTTTTACAAACTGTATCTCAGTTATCAGTAAGATGATCCTGTGGGCATTACATGGTTAATAGTGCTTTTACTTCCTTACAAGTTTTTTTCTTAAACAATACCTCGTTTCTAATATATACTATATATCCCACCTCATATTTCTGATTTAATCACCTATGTATCAACTTTTTTTTTTTCCTGTTATTTGGCTTTCTGTGATACGTAAAGAATAACCTGTTTGTCATAGCAGTAGAAGTTAGCATGCAGCACTTCTTTTTCTTGCTTAAATTGCAGAGATTTCACAAGGAGCAAGAAGAAGAAAACAGCAGCAGAAGAAAAAACAGCACCACCTGTGCCTAAGAAATATGCTTAATGCCTGTAAATTAAAAAATACCACAGTAACAATGCTTCAGAGTTTGACAATGCATCCAGCAGTCTTGGACACAATCAGCATGCTTTACATGTCCTGGCTGAGCTTCCCAGACTTCTTACTCTGTTTCTGTCTGAGTCAGTCTTTCTTATTTGCTTCCTGATAAAGGTTCAGATGTCTGGAATTTTACTTCTTTAAATGGAAGTTATAGATGTGGAGTAGAAGTCAGTGAAATTCATTTCCCTTGTTCTCTGCCAACACCAGCAACAACCTGCAGAGACTGGTCCCTCAGTGCAACTCAGGACCATGTTAAAGTGTTTCACTGATGACACGGCAGTTCTTGTGCCCATCCAGCCCACTTCCCATGGCTGCCAGCAAGGTATGATACGGGTTGAGGTGGGATCCAGGCCTTCGCTATCAGGACTGAAAGAGCTATGTCAGACCTTCACTGACTGAACTGAAGTAACTTGGGATAGGCCATCAAGCTGCCTCTGTGGTCCCTGTATGCCCTCAGAATTGGTACAGGCTGCAGGAGGGTCTTGGACCAATCTAGGGTGTCAATGTTTTATATCACAAGAGGCATACACTCCCCGGTGTTCCTTTCTTATGTTATCATGGCTGGAGCAGAGCACTCAGCTGAGATGTTGCTCCCATGGCCAAAACTGAAAGCTGTCCAGAAAAAAATGCCTGTGGAATAGGTAATGGTGACTGAGGCAGTAGAGGTCTGCAGGCAGAACATGTCTGCCACTCAGAGTATCATCTCCCACCTGGCTCTTTGGCGTATACTTGGACAAGTTGCTTGGTTTCCATGTCTCTGTGTATTGGACTCTAGACTGGCCTTTCAGACACCAAAGTTTAAAGAAAAAAAATTTCTGCCCTTCCAAAAAGTGTCTGGTATCTACCATGGGTCTGTGTCCTCCAACAGCGTGCTTTTCCTATTCCTGTCTCAGACAATGAGTAGCAGTATTTCTGGGGAGTTTTTGCCTTTTGATCTCTCTGATCTAATGCAATTGTCCACTGGCAGAAGCGCTGCGAGGTGCAGAATAAAGTAATGAAGCTAATCTGATTTCCACCCCCCTACCCCAGTATCTACATGCCCTTATTATATTAGATTCCTAATGAGATTCTCTGTCTGCAGTCCAGAAACAGGGCTGAAAATGTATGTATATGTGGGGATGGGAGGATGTTGTGGAAGGTTGCCTCCATTTACATCCCATCTTTAATGGATAAAATCTGCCCGTCCTTGAGTTGCAAGGTATCTACCTCCGAGATTTCTTGAGAGAGAAGCTTCTGAAATTGCCAAGAAAAAGTATATGCATTTAACACTGATGTGTCTTTGGTATGGCAACAAACATAAGCACAGGAGCAGTAATGGGAGGAATCTTCTTGTGAAGGTCTTGTGCCTTCCTGCCTAATAAAACTGGAAGTTATCCTGAAATGGGTGGAGAGTGTTTTGGAGGGATGTGCCTGGGCTGGAATTGCCAGGAAGAACTCTGAATAAACAAGTTTTGAGTTGTTAAGCAGCAAACATGTTATTTACCTTGTGTCTAAAGAGTCTGTACACTTCTAAAGGTCTCATGAAATGGGATGTAGTGATGCATTGCTTGCAAGTCACCCAATCTATACTTATTCCTCCCTAAAAAAACTATTCTATTTTCTCTGCTGTACAAAGCCAATGGCAAGCATTTTTTAAAAAAGAAGGTGAGAGCTACTGGATGAAGAGCTGACCCGTAGTGACCATCCCAGGATAAAATTCACACACCAGAACCATGTTTCCCCAGTCTGGTCATAAATAAGTCTTTTCCTGCTAGACTGGATTGGATGTATCATAAGAAACAAACAGTATTTCTCACAGACTATATGATGAACATAGAAGATATTTTTTTTCCTTGGAGGGAAAGTTGAAATTTCCACTAAGTCATTGAAAGGTACCTGTTGTAATGCAGCAACAGGATAACCATCGTGTAACTGAGAAAAACCTCTGGCCTCTACTCAGTTCAGTGAAAAGTCTGTAAGTAAGCAAGGCCTGCATCCAGTTTCATGCTTGACGGGCCCAAATTCGGTCACTTCAAAACTGAGTTTGCCACTTGGTCCCGAGGCAGAATTTTTTTTTATTGCAAAGAACCCTCATGACTGCTTGGTGTTTATGGATAAAATGCCTTTAAAAGAAGTTTAACAGCCTCATCTGGGCCCTTCATGGACAAAGGTCCATATCACAGAAGCACTATACATAATTCACCACAAGAGAGCCCCAGAACTAAGCAAGAAAGCTAAATTACCTGTCACTTCCAGAAGAAGTGTTCCCTTTGGGTCAAGGTTGAAATCATTGGTAAACCGATGTGAAGAAGATCACGCTGGTCTCTGTATGGATTCCTTCCATGTGTCAGGACTGCAGAGAAATAAGGGAGGCAGAATGAATGCCTACTAAAATGTCCATGTTATTCACAATACTTATTCACAAACCAGCGAGCCTCTCCCTGATCAAAGTCTGTGGGACACATGCAGCCATGGAGGGGGGAGTATCAGCGTTTCTAAAGCTGCATTGTTTCTTTTGCTAAAGCAAAACAAGGCTTCTGGCAGAGCATGTATTCTGTTCACAGGGGCGTCCTGTCAGAGGTGCGAGGCATTACAGCTTCGTCTGAATACAAAAAACACCTCATTATTACCCTGGATAGGAAATGCTGCTAGTTACAGGGAGCGAGTATGACTTCAGGAGTACAGTTCATGAGAAGTAGATGCCATCTGGCTGTCATTAAGTGGCTGATTGTGGCTTTCTGTGATTGACTGGTGATTGATTGACAGGTGGTAGAGAGGAAAGGGATATAGCATGTCAGCCAGACACGCCAGCCTTTTGTTTCAGTCCTGTAATTTTTGTGGTGTGTGTTGCTATCAGGGGGGCAATTTTTCTTTCAGTCCCACTCGCACTGCAGCCTCCATGTCAAGTAGACCTAAAGTCTGCAGAGAAGAACAGAAGAGTGTGGAGAGTATTTGACCAAACATTTAGACTCTTGCAAACCTTCACACTTTAATACTGTGACAAAGAAGAGGTGCAATTTAAAGAAGGTATTTTGTTTCGTCCTCCCTTTCTCACATGCTTACATTTCCAAAGGCTCTAAGGAATGGATTTCTGTTCTGCCACATTCAGTTTATAACTGTAAACATTATAACAGCTTAATAACATATTTTCTAAATTATTTAATTAAAAAAACGGAAGCTTAACTGATAGGACATATAAAAATAAACTCAAATTAAGCTTGCAACGGTCCAAATTGCTGCACTTCAACAAAATATTTGGGACTGAAGTGTTTGTTCCACCCTGAAAATTTGAGGCAACTTAGAATTAAATTATGCTGAGCAAGGTTTTCTTTCTTTTAATATGCATAGAGTAAACTGGTTTCTGGAAGTGCAAGCGCATGGCAAAGGCTTTATGCAGAGCTGAATCATGAATACTCAGGGTGTTGTGTAGTCTCTATGAGTACTGCATGCCATGGGAGTGGGTAGGAGCTGGTTCGCCTCTCCATAGCACTTGCATGTATTTTAACAACTGTGCTTCAAGTTGCTTATGTTTACGAGACCTCTACTAGACACTGAACTTGCAGCTTAAGCAGTGCCATCCTAAGGCTGGCAAGCATCCCAAGGTGGTTGCAGGTAGGGGCTCTTCTCAGCTATGAGGATGAAGAACCTTGTGAGGAAGGCTCCAAGGTCAGTAAGTGTGTGAGTAGGGTAAGAAATCCTCTTGACACGTCTCAAGATGGTCAGTAGTATCTAGTGACTGTGCCCAAAGCAGTCTTTTCCACTGCACGGGGCTAAATTTTGCCTCAATGAAAGCTTTGGGAATGGGGCAATCCATGCTTCTGAAGTGAATTGTCTATGTCCAAGTTAGGCCCCACAACGTCTGCATAAATTATGGTTTGTACATTAAGCTGATGTGTCTCCTTGGGTAAAACCTCTGATTTCAGCACTAAGACTGTTGCTTCCAAATAAAGAATTAAAATAAGTTGTACAATCTCAACAAAGATATTAGACCAGAAGAGCTCATAAGTACTCCCTGTTGATATTAATGGGGATTTCTGCTCAAACTTGGTGCTGCATTTCCTCATATTTGCATGAAAACTTCTACTGAAATACAGGTTTCTTACAGAGTTGAAAGAGCTTTCAGACTAGACATTTCTTCTAAGCAAGTTTCTAGATATGTTTAGTGATTTTGAGAGAAACTGAACAAAAATAGTTTCCTGTTTTGACTATCTGAAGTAGAAAAATAATCAATGTAATATCACTTAGTTTGTAATAAATACTCACATAAAGCTCATTATTTGTAGAAATATGTGAAACGCAAAATAATTAAAATACAGTAGTTTTCAGGTTCGAAAACATCTATAATACAATGTATAATTTCTTTATATATTTACTAAGCAGTTGAATACCTACATAGAAGATAACTAAATCCACAGAAACAAGTTTTAATAGTTCTCGTGGTAATTATATAATATATAAGAATCATCTAGGTAGATAAAAATATGAATTCATATTTGGATGCCATGAATGCTAAATGCGTATGACTTTACTGATACTACTAAATGGGATAAAATGTTTCACAGGAAAAAAAAAAAAAAAAAAGGTTGAATCCTACTTTGATTAAGAGTGAATAAATGTTACACTTTTTCTTTTTTTGCATTTTTTATGTTTGTGCACTGATATAGAGAGTAGCTCTAGCACACAGTGCAACCCCTTATGTCCAAAACAAAGCTTGCATTCCAGCAAAGAGTCTGTTCTTACAAGAAGAAAAACTGAAGTAGCTGGGATTTTATAAGTTACCACACGCAACTCTGTGTTTTACTCTGGGAGTCAACAAGACTACTGCTGCTTTAAGGAAAGATGGTCTCCAAACGGTTTATGAAGTGATAGATCATATATAAATAGGTTGTTTGCTCTCAGTACAGATGCCATCATTACTAACTACTTTCAGGCTCTTTGAGAGCTAAATAATTTCGTAATGCATCATTGAACATTTAGTTGCTTCGATAGCAGATGGTTTCAGGGGTCCATCTGCTCACAGCAATGTTTTCAACAAGCCCCCTTCACCTTCACCAAAAGGTTCAGAAACATTAGAATATTCATTCCTCACCACAGGTGCCTTTCCTGGAGCCTCCCCATACACAGGCATAGTGGGTCGCACACTCAGAAAGACAGAGGTGGTTTCTGAAATATGTGACTTAATCTATTGTGTGTAGATTACTTCTGTCAACACATGAAGACAGCAGCAACATTAGGAAATACGAAGCATCAGGTTACCTGGAACACAGCTTTCGCTTGTCAGGGGTAGATTTTCAATAGGCTTGCATCTAAATATAAAGAGTTGAATAAATTTTAATAGTATTAATAATTTTAACTGTGCACACACAGTTACAGTTGCAGTTAACTGTGTGTATACAGTTAAAATTATTAATACTATTAAAATTTATTCAACTCTTTATATTTAGATGCACGCACAGTTAAAAGATCAGTGCACCGCATAAATATCCAGGTACCAGCTGCTGAAGAGAGAAATCTGATGTAGTGGAATACAAATATGTCAAATATGTATTGCCTTGTAGTGCTAACAAGCATAATATCAAGGCAATAAGTTATGGTAAGCTTTTTGTAAATTCTCTGTGTTAACTCCTATGCAAAAAAATGAAGGGACGAAACTCAAGAATGAACTGTTAACTCTTTGTTGTGCTTTTTTTCCTCAAAGTGAGTTACTTGCAGACAAAAAAATTACAGGAGTCACAGACTTTGTCTGGCAGAGGAAATAGACATGTTTGATCTATTGACTAACTGAAGATGCATTAGTCTATCATTCATTTTTAGTGCAGTTTTCTCAAACCAGACGAGGTGTCTCTGAGAACAGCTCTTCACAAGGGCTGATCTGTTGAACACCATTAGGAATGTATGAATTAGAAGAGCCTTTGTATCTGAGTTACTGCTTCTGTAATTCCCAGAAGAGCTACCTCGAGTTGCTTGATTTTATTCTCTCCAAATGCATACATTCCTACATAGATTGTCGATTTTGTGAAGTGTTTGGAAATAGAAATGAATCCAGAATTAACTGAAAATAGCTTTGAGCATTGATGAAGTCCTTCTGTCTAACAGGAGCTAAAGGATGGGGTTTATGCAAGTAATAGAGATTATTAATGATTTGTAAGTAAGAAATAACACTTCACATCTATGTGGTGTACACTGAAATAGGGGATGCTTCAACTTTTGCCCTTATATCAGGTTGCTAATTTTTCTTGCTTATAAATTAGGGTATAAATATACAGTATCTACTTAGATATTCCCTGCCTCAAAAGCATATAGTCCTTTATGTATATAAAGGGCCTAGCACAGCAGTGTGCTCCACTTCATCAGGGAGCCTGAACCTATTTTGATAGCTACTCAGGAGTTATTTTACCTGTCTAAACCTAGAGTAACTGTCATCTTAAAGCAATATAATAGGTTTGACGTAGCCTTCAGAAAAGCAGATAGTAAGGATTAAATTACCGTTGGTGTGTCTGAGCACTGAAGTTCAAAAGCTTCTGAAAATATATGTTGCAATGTATCTCTGACCACTGAAGGGTGGTTTTAATGATTTTATTTTGGCACATGAGATAGCCTCCTAGTCTGAACTACGTAGCTTGGTGGAAGTGGCTACAAGAAAAGCGCTTAGGCTGAAAACTTTGATTTCTTGTCATTTAGTCTGACTGACTTCATTCTGTGAGGGAGAGTTGTACAGATACTCCCATCGGTAGTTAAGCCACCCACTGCCTTCTGAGCATTAATAGCAGGCCCCTGGAAAGAGCCAGCTAAAGGCAAGACAGTTGTCTCCCTTTTGTACAGCTCCAGAGTTCTTTCTCACAGAACACTAACCCTGAATTTTGCAAGTAGTAGGATAATCTTGCTGTCTATGTGCAGGTCAGGCCCCACTGAGGTCTTTCTCTTCTCCTCTTCTAAGCCAGTGAAGTAGGATAACAGGCATTTTAAAAGTTTATAGTCAGTGGGTTCTGGACAGACCTAGGATGGGTTGTCTCCCACCAAAACTTATTTAACATAGTATACTTGAGTATTTACTGGACAGCGAACAGAGGGACTCAGCCTGGAGGTCAGAGAGTTCAGTGAAAGGGATGGTCTTCTAAAGCAGTCTGGGGAAGAGAAGTGAATTGTGGTCTCCTTCCAATTATGTGAGTACTTTAACCAGTGGGTAATGCAAAAGGCCATCACTACCTTTGCAGTTTTGTCAGTGACCCATAAGATTCCTTTATTTATCTCAGGTCCTTCTATCCCTGTAGCCAAAACTCTGATGAGTGCTGAGTGAGCTGTTCCAGCGTCAGATATCTTTATTTTGCCTATCCTGAATTAGAAAGCAGAGTAGGGAAAAATGAGATTTGAAGGGGACTGATTATTTTGTTTAGCTGGGAGATAAAGTATTGGCTCCATATTAAGAGCTTCATGACAAAAGGATCCATATTACATGCATGCAGATACATCAGTCACGGAAATAGCAGTTTAATCTTAACTGCAGTTTGGGATATAAATGCTTTTTTTCTGCATAAATATACAGTTGCACTTTTTTATTATTTTTACTGTGTACAATAAATCACAGCTGTAAAGTGGGCTTTTAATAAAAATCTGTAATGTAAAATCATTTTATGAAAGAAGAGGTTTTATTTGAATTGTACTTGAAACTTAACATGTCAATAAAAAGCCTTTTTCTTAACCATAGCAAATAGACCGCACCTGCCAGAGTAGGTGTAATAAACCAACAGCTGGAATCTATGGGTAGATGATGGCTAAAATAAGAGCCCCTAACACTGAAAAAGCACTCAGATGGAAAAATTAATAATTTAAAAATAGAAAATAACTTTCTGTAGTGCTTACCAGTGAAAATATTGTATACACTACATGTGTATACATCCACAAAATAATGAAAGCAAGCACTCAAACAGGATCAATGAAAAAGTCAGTTTTACACCCAGAAGTAAGGGATTGGATTTATACTAGGGCTGTCATTCCCATCTATACTGTCTACTTTGTTTTGTTATAGCATCACATTATTGCTTTAGATGGCTGTGTAAGGTTGTGATGCTGCAATCTTTCTCCAGTGAGTAGCATCACTGACATTTTATGGGACTGCTCATTTCATGAGACTGCTCTTTTTTGCAGCTGCAGAACCTCAGGCTTGATAGCAGATGATTATTTTTTGTCAGTTATCACATGCTCATCACAACAGGATTTCATGCTACAGTGGACAAAAAACTGACAATTACCAAATAATTAGTTCTAACTACTCTATGCACATTAAGAGAGTCAGAAGACCATGATCTGATCAAAATATTTGCCCTTTACACCCTGAAAATATCATGCCAAAACTCTGATACAAAAATGATCATAGTGTTTTCTCTAAACAATGGCAGCTTGTTAACTCCCTCAGATTCTCAGGTGTTTGGTCTCATGCACTGTCCAAGTAAACTCAAAGCTCCCTGAGAAAAGCAAGGCCTGCAGATAGGCTGTTACACTTTCTTCTCTTATCTGTGACTGCATCTTACGAACTACTCTAAATGCAAATATCATTCTTTGTTCTGGAGTCCTTGGGCTGGCTTACATACATGTGGCTTGGATCTTTTTTTTTTTTTTTTTTTTAAAAAAAAGGAGTATTTCCCCATATACATAACTTTTCTGAAGATTTTCAAGTAATTATACTTGTGGGTACAGGAATGGAAGGAGGAAAGGCAATGGAAAAAATGCAATGTGTATTGTTTCCTACAGAGAAAACTGAAAGCACTAAATAACAACATATCAAATAATGAAGAAGATCATATCTTATTCGTAAACCTTTCAGGCTATATTTTTAAAACAATCTGGTAGTCTTTACTTCATCTTGGCACTTGGTAAACCAGTATTTCTTTGCATTCAGATCATTCCATGACAAATTCCTCTTCATTACCTTTCCCAGTTCAAACTATGAATAATTGTTCACAGGAAGAGAAAATATATTACATTCAAGTTACAGGACAGCCCAGAGCGGTTGGAACTAAAATTGTGGTTGACTATGACAAGATGGGATCCTAAGAAAAGTACAGTATAACTGATTTTTGACATTGAAAGCCTGAAGTAACCCTCCTCTTCCTCTCCCCTGCAGCCCCTCCCAGGATTAAACCTCACTCAGACCTTGACTAGTCAAAGTCAAACATCACTAGTTTCATTCTGTGATTCATTTCAAGCAGAAGTCATGAACAGCAACCAAAGTGGAAGAAAGAAAAAGCAATAAAAGAATGAAATTGGAGTAAAGATGGTGTAAATATTACAGGGAATGATTAAGAGGGAGAAAGTTTAGTCTATGTAAAAGTGAAGCGGTGGAAATCATGTAATAGATCTTTTAAAACCATCCCGGAGAAAATACTTTAAAATTTGCTATTGTGATGACAGAAGAATGGATTAGACAGTTTTGTAGGTCTTGAATATCTCTTCTGTATATTCAGCTTACCAATATAAAACTAGAATCACACTTGATTGAGTCTCTTCTGGATAGTTCATCAGATGCAGCCTGCTTTGGGAAGGAGGTTGGAGACTTGCGTCATGAGTATTGAAGAACCCTAAAAGAGAAAAAGAATCAGTATTTGAATCTGCGATTTCACTAAAATTAAAAGCCTTTAAATGGAAGATCAAGTCAGAACAAGTTTGTTAGTATTTGCCTTATGAAAAACTTCTGTGCGACGTAGGATGAAAAGGTACCAAATATACCCACACAACTGTATTCTCTGAGACTGATCACTAATTTTCCATTAGACTGAAATTTTATGACTGTTTCTGGCTGTTTCTAGGTCAGGAGAGAATAAATCACTTTTGTTTTTTCTTTCCACAGAAGGAATGGTGGCCAAAGCACTGATGTGATTCCAGATCCTGTTCTCCAAGTCTTACTGTACTCAGTACTCCTAAGTCTTTTTTTTCATCTTGCTGTGTGGAACACTGGAGTAAGAGGGACATGGAAACCACAGTTAAAAAATAACTAAGATTTTTTAATTTGGACCCAGAACTGACATGACCTATAGTTCTGATATGTTAATGTAACTCTGAATCACCCTCATGTTAATATGGCATCATTTTGATATGGTTATATGGTTATAGTTAGTGAACCTTAATAGTCATTCAAAACATGAGACTGCTAGTGCTATTTTTCTTATTTGCTTTTAATTGCATTTCCATTTCAATGTTGGAACAAAACAGCTGCAAATTAAAATGCAATCATGAAAGAAAAATATTTATGACGTTTATAAAGTACAGCAGCTACTGAGTAGCTGACCCATGATTTTAAAGTGTATAAATTATAATGATTAAATCTAAGTCAATTTAATCATTTCATTAAACATGAAGGGCCAGCAGGTATCTCTGTATGTTTTGGATCCACAGTTAGCTGAGCTTTCTTGCCTTCTTATTACCACCCATAGTATGCATTATTCCCCTATTTTAGACACTCATAAAATCTTTTTTTAGTGAAAGTTAAAATATCTCATATTGATAAACTGCATTGATAGGAGTATTTCCTTATAGGAGAACTTTTAAAGGAGGTTAACATTTAAACTAGAAGTATAATCAGGTAAGAATAAGATCTGAAAAATAGTACAAAGTACCTTAAATCATCATATCTGAGCACGTAAGGAGAGAAAGTGTGCTGGAGTATTCAAGGGAAATGCGGTTATTTATATAAATAGTGTTTTATATACACATGCACATATATATACACACTTTTTTGACTAATTAGGCACCAAATTCTTATGTTTTACTTATAGAAAACCTACAGTGAGGCACTCCCTTATGCTTCAAATACAGACCAAGATCTACCTAATGGATTCTCAAACTTTATACCTGATGTACTTAATTTATTTTTAGCGGATGTCCAATAAGCCTTGACTGATAGCTTTTCCCTTCTGTTGCCTTCACAAGATTTCCGATCTTCCAACATTACTTCACAAGGAATTTGAGTCATTTTCTTTCCTGACTGCTGTGTCTCTCCTGCTAGTCCTGCTTACGTGTCTAACATAGCGCAGGGTTCTTTCTCTCTTTCTGGCCCCTGGGCTTTTCTTTAAAAGAAAAAGCTAACAAACATGCCAAGTTGTATAAAAAAGTGAGATGTCAGTGCTCTGGTGAAATACTGACATTCCATGTCTTCAACCCCAATTTTTGAGGCAGTGTACAAGTTGGAAAACCACCAGTGGCAAGAGCAGTTGCCATTTTGAATTTCACTCTGACTCTCACAGTAACACTGTGGATGAGACTATCAAGCTTTTAATTTCTACTTACAAATGCAGGTAGACAGTGGTCCATGTTGGAATGATGCAAAGTATGCCAAACCAATTACTGTGTTAAGTTTGGGGCTGCGCAATTTTTGTCTATATAGTGAAGGCTGGAAGCCCACCAGATTTTTTCTTTTAAAAATGTTATAAATAAACACAGAAAAGATAACAGATGAATAAAGGAAAATTTTAGCCTTTTATTAATTTGAAAAATTATGAATTATAAGTGTAGAGAATATCAAGCATTTGTTTTATGAAATAGATTCCTGACATCGCAGTGTTTAAATTCAGACCTCCATTTATCAGTACACAGGTGCTTTTTTGCTAAAGAATGGAGTTCACTAAATTATAGAAAATTAAACTTCTCCATTATTTGAAGTACAAAGAACTTATATTGTTGTGTGGATGATCACCTCCCACAACTTCGGATTGGTAGGCATTTAATTTGTTTCATGCTATTATAAGACCGGGAATATTAATATCCTATTTTTAACTAATTCATCTTTATGTTTTTGCTCATGTGTGTGGCAAACTGATTGTGTATATTTATCTAGTTAAAATGAAAGTCCAATATGGCACATTAATCTGCTCCAGCACATTAACATCTTCAATCTCTGTGCCTGCATTTTTAAATGTAAATTAAACACTAAAATTGAAGTGACTTTTAAATGTAGTTTCAAATCTGTATACAATTCCAAAAATGGAATACTAAAATGAAGCTGAAAATATGCTCTGATTCAATTATGGGTCTGTAGATACAGAATTAGAGTGTAATCCCATTATTTCATTAGTAGGTTGCTTATGATTAAAAGATACCAAAAAAGTCTATAAAAAATAATTAATAAGAGTAAATTTTATTATCCTTACAGGGAATTTGTGGTGGCAATAATTTCCAATTATGTTCCTTTTGGTTTGTTAAGATGCTGAAATTCTGTTCTTGTTAACCATAGAGTTTTATTCCTAAGGTGGAACATATATCAATGTTTAAAACCAAGCACGCAGACAAGAAAAGCCTAAAAAAAATCCCCTAGATCATTATTTTAACTTGATTAATTTATAATTTAAAATTGTAATTAATTTATTGCAGTTTCACAATGCCTAATCCTGACAGTGTCTAAATACTCTTATGGTCTGTTCTGGCACAGTTTTAGCATGAAATAAACTAATTTAGTGGAAATTAAGTTGAAACCATGATAATAGAACTGGACATGGACTAAGCTCTATATACCTGAAGGAATCTGTAGTTTCACATGCAGTGTCTTATTGCAGTCTCACCTGTAATAAGTGAATCTATATCATTGTTTTCAAATGATGATTTGGCCATGTTACATAAAGTTTAATTCCTGGATAAAACCAATGAGATTCTTTACATAGAACTAGGCACAAGGGTTTATTTTTTATAGTAATGCCAGAAGGCTCCTCTGAGTAATCACCAAGAAAAAGTTCAACTTCTAAAATGAAAAATTACAGTGCAGTATATGTGAATATTCACTCTTCCTGTGTTATGAAAGCTGTTATCCTGGGAAATAGTTTCCCTCTGATACCTTTAATATTTTTGTGCACATACAATTGCTCTGGAGAGGAAAATATTACAATGTGCAAAAAATATAGAACAGTCTAGTACACTTAAGAACCAGATGAAGCTTTTTGGACCAACCAGTAATTTAGTCCGTATCAAGTTAATTGTTTATAACAAGTATTAGTTATGAAATTTTAGATGTGTCTTCAAGAGGTTTACAGATTAATTTGCTGTTTCCTTTTAATATAAAATTGCCTGGAGACTTTTCAGTTACAGACAGGATTTTTAACCCTGTTCAGAACATAAATCGTAAAGTTTATATTTTCTTCAGAATAAACTGGGAGTTTTGTTTATTTCCTTCTGACTTATCTGAGAAAGTTGTCTCATCTTTGGGAAGCATCATAGTATGCTTGAAGTTTTACAGCAACCCTGTAAGCTCCATCTTTAATTGATGATGTTTTCCTTCCTTGTTTACATGCCTGATTATTTTCATCCTTTGGAGTTAAGAAGTTTCCTAGTGTTGCCCATATGAGAGGCAGCTTGGTTCTATATTTTATGGAAGGGCATTCAATTCCAGCTAAAAAAAAATTAAAAAATAACATCGTGTTGTTCTAGAAGGGAGGAGGATGGAAGAAAGTGGCTATTCAACCATTTAAACAAGTGCCCTGTGCTCATTTTGGAAAAAGACAGGGGCTCCCTGCACCCATTTCTGCTCCAATTTAATGAAGTTGTTAAAGTAGCAAGACTGACAGGTTAATTATCCTTTATAAAAGGGGGACAAATTGAACTGTGTCTTTCCATCATTTTTTGATATATCAAGAAGCTCCTGAGGTGCTCAGATGCCACTCTGGTGAATAGAACAACTAATCCACTCTGCTATTCTTTGCTGACCCTGGTCCCCCCATCGGGGCCTTGCAGTATATTGCAGTTGGTTTTTGTTTCACATTCAACAGATTCCACTTTATTATAAATTCAGAAGGATTTTTTCCTCCATATGTTGGCTGACAGCTCCCCTGAAATAACTGATGGCTAAATTTAAACTCTGATGAAAATTAACCCGAGTGTTAAATGCAAACAGGAGCTGCTTGGAAAGAAAAGAGTTATCATGGTAAATGCCAAACAGTGGAAAATGTGTGTAAATTAATGGAGTCTCACTGGTGACAAGCTGTCAGGCAGTTTGATGGCTCTCGCTAGTGCTTCAATCCCACTGAAGTTGGCCAGAGGGCAACATGGACAAGTCCTGCTTTTCAAAAAGACCGCGGGATGCTTGACAGTAACGCTAACTAGATCATCTAAAGTTCATGGTCAAATAAGATTTTTTTTTTTTTGTTCTTTTTGCAAAGCTTTGCACTAAACAGAGTTCATGCACAGCTGGGCTATGAATGAGATATCAAATCGCAGTTTCTGTACAGCGGTCAAAACGGAATGCAGATTTTAGAGACTGGAGATTTGTGGTGAAAGGAATTCAGACAAAGTTAATTTCAGATAGATGTTAATATACTTGTATTGCTGTATTCACTGAGCACAGAGCAATGCTTGAGGGTTCTCTAGGTGAAAGCCTCCTTTTCTAGATTGTCTTTTAAATGGGTTTAAAAACTGATATTCATTTTAGTCTTTTATTGAATCCTTCAACTGAAGCATCCTTCAGCTATAAAGAAAGCTTTGATATATATGGTAAGATATACTTTATCCCCTATTTTTTCTTGTTCTCTGCAATTTTATTTTTCAGCATTTGTATGCTGTACATTTAAAAAATTAATTAGTGCTCTGCTGCTTTCAGGAGCAGAGTGGTCTTGCTATTTACTTCTGTGGAAGTAGTGCCTAATCCTGACAGTATCTAAATACTCTCTTATAGTCTGTTCTGGCGCAGTTTTAACATGAAATACACTAACTTAGTGGGAACTAAGTTGAAAACATGATAATGGATCTGGGTGTGGACTAACCTCTACAGACCTGAAGGAATCTCTTTCTGGCTGTGTTTTTTTCAAAAATGGGAAAGCTTAAGGCAATCTCGCTTAATGCAGCTGTTAAAATAATTATTTTTTTAAAAAGTTACATTCCTATTTAAATTAGCAAAGCTTTTACTTAAATCATCTGTAGATTGGGCATAGAGTGTAAGATACAACAAAAACTCACTCTAGTGAATAACTGACAATTGCTAATATTTACATGAGATTAAAGCAACAATATGCCTTATGGAAATGACTGACCATATTGGTCAGGGTCATTTTTCCTAGGCTAATGCTCAAAGTGACCAGTCTTAAAATCTTAGTAAATGTCACACAGTGTATAGAGAAATTATATTTGAATAATACCTTGGAGATGACAAAGGATGAAGTGCAGAATTACCCTCCACAATTGACCTAACTCAGGTGACCCCACCACTTCATATCACCTCCTGTGACTGATGTCACCCATCCACTAATCTGTTTCTTCATGGGCTTTTTTCATCATTTTAAATGCCTTTATCATTCTAAACAGTACCAACTAGAAGTTCTCCTTTCACCTCTACAGAACATTGGCTTCTCTGTGAAAATGATCTCTACCAGGGCAGACAAAATTATGTCCAGAGTTAGTAACCACTTTCTTCTGTACAAATGTATATCAGTCTTGACTCCTGATATACTATGAAACTGGAGACCTGGATGAAGAAAGCCTATATGCCTTGATACACAAAGTTTGCGTCTTACACTGAGCATTCCTTAATTGTTTTAGGTGAAAATCAACTAATCTAATTCTTAAATGAAGATGCTTGTCTTTCAATGTATTTTTTTTTCCTTGAGCCCTGTGTATGCGGAAGAGTGATAACTGATATCTCATTACAACCATATCTTAAAGCATGGCTTAATGATAAGCATACAAACAGTTCTATCAACTTCTGTAGGATTTCTCATATGGCTAAAGTTTGTTCACTCATTACTAAATTGTACCTGTGGTGTACGGTTAGAGAGAGACAAGAAATAGTTCATATGATCTGAATTCTCTGATGCATTTACTGGTTACTTTTACTGGTATATGTGGAGTACACAGGGGTGTTCTGTAGGTAAGTCAGTACCACACTGAGAAAGCCACTGCTCTGTATCACACCCTCCTTATAAAGTAGCTCAAGAGAAACAACTAAAATAGAAACTAATATGCAATCTCTGCCTCAGATGAAAATCTGAATGCCACAGAAACTCAGAACCAGCATAGTATTGGTTACTTTATAGCTTTCTCTCACGTTCCTGCAGTATATACACTCTTTCTTAAAGGAGGAAGATTTGCTTGGGTGTAAAGTTAGAAGCAATCTCAGAACCTATTCTTCTAACTACTATTTCATAGCTAAGTATTTAAAGACTTCTCTGTATTTTCATAAATATCTTGTGACAGATATCACTGTGTGGTGCTGCTTCACTTTTTCATCAAAATTTAAATTATATAGAAGAAATGATTATAAAACTGCTTGCCAAGAGGGAACATTCTGTATTGTATTTCCAAGAATGCAAACACTCAGGACAGGTTCATAACTGAGAGCACTTTAACTAGAAATCCTTTTTCTGTGACCCGTACAAGTTAAGCTGTGGCTTTCAACAATCCTTTTAATTGCACACTACTATATCAGGGCCTGGAGTAATCCTGATTTCCTTAAAGAGAATGGGATTTTTGTTTCTACTTCACTGGACTATGGGATTTCATCTGAAAAGTTTGAAGAAAATGAAGTTTGCTTGTGTATAAAGGCCAGAACTTTGAACTAGACCTCACACCGCACATGTAGGTACGACGATACTCTATTTACTCCCCTGGCGTGCGTTCATCACCTTTCATGTACCACTGGGAAGGCTGAGAACACCTTTACCCACCTCTGAGTACCCAACAGTCTAACAAATAGGGGAGTCATGTGTAATGCATTAAATCTGTATCTTTCAGTTTCTGCCCAAGGTCTGCAACCATGGATATACTGTGTATATACTTCTTTCTTGTATATCCCAATGTGCCACCATGAATAAAGACTGTCATTCAGGCATTTCTACTGCACATAGGGTTAGAAGTCTCTTCTCTGTAAATAAGGCTTACCGACAAAATAAATTATGTTTAGAAATTGTTGTGTTAACCTGATCTTTGATGCTTCGCATGATATTCAAGCCTGTGAATTTACTAACAAGAAATCACACCGACTGGAGTGGAGCCCAGGCACACAGGAGGAGTGACTGCTGCTGCTGTTGCTGCTACGTAACACTTGAAGACACACGATCAGTGCTTTTTCTTCTCTAGTTTTATGGCATGTGCTCCTGCCTGAAGACAGCAAGGTTGCTGGACTTCTACCTTTGGGGCATTGGCTATATGTAGGGCCAAAAAGATTGAACCTTGGATTCAGCTGAAGGAAGAGGTCTACTTTCCCAGAGCCTGTGGTTTCTACTGGAGCTCCAAAGAGACAGAAGAAGTACTAATGACTGTATTTGTTCCCTTTTTCCTCTCTATCTTTAAAATAGAAGATTCTTTGCAGGGTAAAATCCGAATGTTTAAAACTGCCTTTGTCATATATTTTAGGTTACATGGACCCCCTATGGAGGGGACAGGCTGCAGAAAACATAATTTGAAATCAAATATCCACAGCTCTGTGATTCAGGAGAAGGTCTGTTTGTTTCACAGCCAGCACCCTGTATTTCAGACACTGCGGGATAATTTGTTTCCTGACGTAAACACAGGTATGTGAAATCAGAAGGTAAAATGCTGTGCAGTGCTGGCAAAACCCAAGGAGCCAGCTCATGCTTGATTGCAAATTGCAGCGAGCCAAACAAGCTGGCTGTGTAGTCAGCATGGGTGTTAAACAGGCCAGGGGTTAGACAGAAAGAGTCCTGTGGCAGAGATATTCTGAAAAGGGACTAAAGCATCGAGTCCAGCAGCAGTGGTGCGAAGCTGCTGCCACTGCAGGTGTGCCTCTTTCAGGGTGTTAAATTGGCAGCAGGTGAATATAAATAAGATGCACAGACGGTGTATTGAGGAGAAGGGGAAATTAATGAATGGTCTAACTGCTGAGCTTGGTAACACAGAATGAAAACATGTTGAACCTGACATGTCTGTGCTGCTGCTTTTGTAAATGCTGATGGCTAAACAGAGTGTCTCTCTGATTAAAAAAAAAATAAAGCTGCTATGTATCTTAAGGTAGTTAACAGATCATTTGTTTGCTGAATCAATAAAAACCTGATTGATTATCAAGTGTGACTTTGACGCTATTCCTGAACGAGGGCATTTAAAGAGAAAATATTTTCTAACTCTGGACACTTTTTCTAAAAAAAATAAAATAATTCACAACTCCTTAGGGAGCTGTAATCTTCAGCGCCCAATATTATCCTACTTCTTATAACACAGGGCTATGCAGAGATACAGCAAGTCTGTTAAGCTATCTCCAGACCAAGAAGCAGTGGAAATCTGTCAGCATGGGCCTGTGTGAGTGTTATTTGCACAGCTGGAAGTGTAGAGCTGATCAGATTAAAAAACTCAGCTAGCGTCTCTCACACAGAGCTTTGCTGTGCTATGCCTCAGCCTCACTGGGAGCTGGCAGAGGGATTGCTAATACAGCTCATTTCTGCTTGGAGCTGACATGCCCCTGTGTTCTACCAGTAGAGTTCCTGCAGTATTTAACATTCCTGCCCAAAACTGCTTCCAGTTTGGCAAGATTTAAACATATCAGTAACTATACAATGACTAGGACCTCTCAGATGTATTCCTCTGAATGTTCTTTGGTCAGTCTTCCTCTCTTTTTAGTGATTGTATAATTGAAATTCATAATTGATCCTTGAAAGCTGTCTCAAGGATGACCCTTACTCTGGTGACTATCCTAACCCCTAAACTGGAAAATCCCATTCCTTTTCCCAAGGAGTCTTGTAATTATTTCACTTAAAGGAGGACAGGTGGAGAATAACCCACCTAGAAGACTAGGCTGTGTCTGACATTTTCCACACTTCTTCTATCAACAAGCAGATGCATGAGCACAGTTTCATATTTCTCTTAGCTCACCTTTTGGTGTTACTTGATTTTTTACATTAGCTTAGCTCATAGGAGCTGGTTTTACTTAAGAGTTCTTCTACTGCATAAGAACACATGGATTAAAAGAAAGTCTACTCCCAACTTCTGCAACAATCTCAACATAGGAAGTAGCAACAAAATGTGGATAGAGCCAAAGCAAAAGGGAAAGACAGCCTAACAAATTAGCATCCTTAGCCCATATGAGAGCTTACAACGTACATACATCCAAAATCTATTCATTGTGTTTCTGTTGTTGCTGCAAATGAGAAATAAAAAGACAGTGGAATAAGAGTGTATAACAAAAGATAGCAGCCCAAATTGATCAGATGTGGTAATCAGATTTCTACTTATCAGGAGATGATGGATAATTTGCAGAGAGATTCTGAAAGTGAGCATAAGTGATGAATCTGACGCAACAGAGAAAATGATGTTGCAATAATCAGGATGTGAAGTGAGCAGATACCATCCAAGCATTATCTTTATATAGATTGACATGAAAATCTATATCATGGAGATGTTGCACAATAAATATCTCCAAGGCTTAGACACAGGCTTCTGTCTAGTCTGTGTTGAAGATAATGTCCCAGATAAACACTATAACAACTGATGACAACAAAGGGGAGGAAGCAAGGAAGTCTGGATATGTCAGAAGACATAGCAAAGTTTGGGGTTTATTTCATAATAAATTTAACTTATCATCAAATACTTGTGAAGGGAAATAACAGAGTCCAAGATTTGATTTTGGACAATATGTGACAGATTTATGTTTCAACATGGAGATTGGCAGATTATTTAGAGGAAAAGTGTGGACAAAAATGCTGTGGTGACTAAGAACCAAAGCTAAAGCTCTGCAAGTTAGGCAGGGATAAAGAGAACTCCCAAGCAGTATGCTTAGTGAGGTTAGAGGAGAATAAATCAAAGCTGATGGGCTGAAAGTCATGGCAAGATGGGAG
Source organism: Athene noctua (assembly GCF_965140245.1). Lineage (NCBI taxonomy): Eukaryota > Metazoa > Chordata > Aves > Strigiformes > Strigidae > Athene > Athene noctua. Next base: position 106,373,531 of record NC_134037.1, on the reverse strand, counting down.
GCTGATGGACAGTGCTGAAGGGGATCGAGTCAGAGAGATAGGTTTTAGCAGCAAAGAGACTAGAAAGGAACAATAGCACAGAACATGTAAAATGAAGAGTTCTTTTGTGTTGTTGGAGAGAGGGTATGAGGGTTGAAATACAGTTGCAAGACACATATAAATGGGAGATGTTAAGAAAAGGAAACCCAGCTGATGTTCAGCTGACTCTTCATCATGGATGCTGAAGTGTGAGAGGAAGAAAGATGGCAAGGACAAGAGAAAAGAGGCTATCAGTCAAAATCAGAGAGGAAAACTAAGGGGAGGAACTGAATGAAGCAACTGGTGTGGCAGATTTAGATGAGGACTGAGGAGATGAAGGTTAACTGCAGCCTTGCTTGAGAAAAGAGTGGAAAGGTTGGAGGGGAATTCGAGAAGCCTTTTGTATACATGGGACACAGGGCATCTGAGGGAAAAAGAATGAAGGCAGCGTCCCAAGGAGGAGCCCTTGTGCCTCTCAGCATTGGTAGTCAAAAGGAAGGAAAGGTGGGAAGGTATTGGATAACCTTGTATGGAAAGAGATAAAAGAAGCAGCTTGCAGAAGTAGAGTCGTCACATAGCTCACAAGATGGAGAATAGTCACAAGGGAGAGGTGGGCAAGTAATACAAATTAGGTGGATAGAAAGCTGGCTGGCTTTGTAGAGATGTCAGCGGGGGGTGGGGAGGAAGGAGGGAAGAAGTGGAAGAGTTTCTCAGCAGCAGCCCTCAACAGCCCATTGCACCCTGTACCAAACGAGATCTAAAACCTGTATTTGCCTGCATATTTCTGAACTGATGACCACAAGATTTATGGTAGCAGTTTAACTTCAGATCAGTATCTAAAAAGTACTGGGAACCAAGACTCTTCTATCCCGTGTTATTAGTTGTATTGCCAGACACCAGTTATTAGGTCTGTTAGCAGAGCATCAGTCATCTCCTCTAAAGTCTATGAATCTGCTTTGGTGATAATACTGACCTTCTGCTTGCTTGCCTAATGGATCAGAGATTAGCTTTTATAATCAATTGATGTATTATTACAATTTCTAGCCAGATCTGAATAATTATTAAACAGAGGACTCTAAGAGAGCTCTGTTGTAGATATAGAGGTATATGTGTTTGAGTTTTTTTAACATAAGATAGATGTGAAGTCATGGTAATTAATTTCCTAAAATGTTTCAGGGAACGGGGCTATATATGTCTAAGATATTAGTTTTCTTTTTCAAGTCTATTTTTCTTTTATTCTTTTGTTAAAAAGATCTGCTTATACTACCCAGAGAGAGAGAGATTGAGATCAAGATCTGCTCCCTTGAAAGTACCTACCTCTTCAATTAATGTACTAAAAAATTCTACATTTGCTATTTGCCTGCAGGTATCTTGAATGAAAGAAATTTCAGACTTCTCCAGAAAAAATCTTCACTAAAAAAAATAATAATAAAAATAAAACAGTAACATAAAAACTCCTACCAACTAAGATGCCTCTGGTCTTGTTACCTTTTTAGATGTCAGAAAACATTTCCATGAAATGTGTTCTTACAAGCTGGTCTGAACCGCTGTGAAATGCTGGGTGGTTTGTGCTGAGTGGCATAACTCTTGCAGACCTCTTGTGAAGGTGCTTTATCAGGCAATGTTTTGACAGATTTTTACAGGCATGAGTTTGTTTTCCCTTCTTTCTTCCATGAATAGTTGGAGAAATTGATTTAAATTTTCTCCCTCTCTTGTGTATTAAGGGGGATTTTTTTTTTTTAAAGTCTTTACCTACTCTTGAAAGGGAATTTAAAAATCAACCTCCAAACCTGCTGGAGCTAGTTACACGGGTTTTAGGAGGAGTTAGCAGTCAATTGGCCAGCATTAACAGCAAACCGAGGTCCTTGCTGATTTAAAGTGGTATTAGCAGACTCTAAAACATCCTGAATTTAAGGATGCTGTGCAACATCTAACCAGAGACTGTCTTTCACATCCCTGGCGTATTAAAAGAAAAAAAACAACCACAAAGCAGGGAAGGCTGAGAGATGCAGAACTGTCCTGTAAGGCTGCATCAGCCCACAGGTAACTGACACTACTTCTTCCTCCAAACAGCTCCGGCCCCTCCTGCTTCTCCATCTTCCTACCTTCCCTGCCATCTGTTCCCGCTGCTCCCGCAGCCTCCCCGCTCTCCTCCCGCCAGGGCCTGTCTGAGCAGACGGGTATGAGAGCCTCTGATGAGGTAGGCCTCGGGCCCCTCCATCACTCCTCGCCACGAGGAAAGCACCAGCTGTCTGGCTTCATTTGCATTTTCTCTCCAAAATAATGAAATTATCCATGAGTATCCTGAGGTGATGCGAGACGCAAATTTAGGCTGGATGTGTCAGTGTGCACTGGGAAGGGAGAGGGAAGGTCAGGGAGGATGCTCGCAGCATTGAAATGGAGGGCAAGACATCTCCTGCCTGCTGCAAGGGCCCCGCAACCCAGGGACACCTCCCCGCCACGCTAAGCCCATGCACTCACCTCCTTACATGTGATAGATATGTCCCCTCTGCATTGGTAAAAACACGGGGATAAAATACAAGCGTGTTTTAGCTTCCTGCCAGCCTTACCCAGTTGTCAGCAGTTAGCTCAAAACTGTGGCTGGGCAGTCTTTTAATTTGTAGGTAGCTGTGTTACGGCAATTTCTGATGAAGCTGGTCTGGCCTCCCATCATGCATTTTCCACAGCGCTACCATTTTTAATTATTTCAGCGCTTGTTCAATCAGCACTTGCCACAGCTGTTGTACGGCAATTCTCATCTCTGCTTCATATTTCTGATCACCTCAAGTAGAGAGGAAGATTTTTGCTGAAGTATTTCCAAAAGTACTGCTAGCACAGCTGAATGAGGAGAAAAAACTGAGATTCAAGCCTTGCAAGCTCTTATTGCACAGGGGACGACCTCTGGTTCTTCTGTTTCACTGTTATTCTTTGCACATACATATTTATATATTGTATATATATTTATATGGTATACAAATATTTTTAAAGCATACAGGGAGGTTCGCTTTTCACATTCTGCAGTTTCTTTGTCTTAACCATTCTCCAATGACAAACCTAAAGAGTCTTTGGACAGCTTTAAGATACATGTAGAAGAATTACATTAGAAAAACACTGCACATAGATGAAGACATAAAATATTTAGAAAAAAAGACATTTTGGAAAAAAAAATATTTAACTTTATGTGCATATTTACTCAAATAAACTTCTGAACTAGTTTATGTATGCAAGCAACTTATTTTGAGTGAATATTGTGAAATATCCTTGGAAAGCAGATTTTTTGTCTAAAAATTAGTGTTCTCACAACTGCGCCCTATAACAGACATATAAAAACTAATCAATACCCTCTGATTTTACTATCTAATGCTGACATTAAACTCTTAATGAAAACAAAGGGCTAGCTATGCATCATGTACTGATCTCAGAGGGACTAGTTTCAGTAATTAATACGTTCAAGGATATGGTAGATTACAGACAATACAAATTATCTACCTTTTTCAATGCAAATTATTTGCTCTGATGCAGCAAACAAACTATGTTTGCTAAACAAGCTATAAATATATGTTGCTGTGTGTGTAAGGACACAAAGTCCCAACTGCCAGAACAGATCTGGCCACTCATGACACCTCCAGGCCAGGTGGTTGGTGATGGATTCAAGAGCAGCCCGTGAGGCTGCACTTCCTCTTGCCCATGTGGAAAGATCAAATGTTCACCCCCATTTTTTTTGTCTTTTGTTTCATACATGTAGAAAGTGTCTAGGTTTTCCATCCAAGAGGCTGGTTGACAGGTTATAGGGTCTTGTGCTGAGGGGCCCCAAGACAAGATGAAGTATTCTGCATGTAGTATAATGGGTGCTGAGGCGCACCCATTAGATAATCATTTCATGAGCAACTGGCTATGCTCAGTTAACATACATGTAGGTAGCGACCTATAAAGGCCTTTATATTTTTGATTATAGATCTTGTCAGTAGCAATAACATTGCATGCTCACATTGTCCAAAAGACAATGGGAAGGTTCATCTGGTCATATACTGGACTATCTTGAAAAAGATAGTACATTTCAGGAACTGGTAGGTTTATAAGATTTTTCTAGATTCTTGAGGATGAAAGTGCTTTGTTTACTTTGTACATACTTAATATCTTACCTCTACTCTGTAGACAATGGGGATATGTATTAAAGTGGAGAGAAGATACACAATTACAGTTGGTCAGATTTGACTTTTCCTTGTGTGCTTAGAAAATAATCATAAAAATTTATCATATGGTTTGAGTTTAATTTCTCTTAATTTTTACTCATTGCAAGGTTTTGGTGATATCTTCAGCTCTTATTCTTCACTTTCATTTTCAGACATATTGTACTTCATTATCTATTCTGTCCTACCACTTTTCTTCAACTGTATTTAAAAAGTAAACAAAGGTAGAATAAACCAAGACAGTCTTGCCTAATTTTTGAAGTCTTCCACTTACTCTGAAATGAAAACTGATGTCATAAGACTGGGACAGAATATTTTCAAGTTCACGAGAGTTTCCTGTGTTTAGAGTAAATCTGGCTTTGTTCTTTGAAGTAAAGCAGAACTCTTGCAAGTTAAGGATGTGAACGAAGACAGAAGCTGGCTTATGTGATATTCCTGCATCTGCTTAAGGAAGATATAGGCATCTTTTTTTACAGCCATGAAGAGGAGTAGATTCATATGTGAATGCTGACTGCCCAGTTGTGGGATGCATCTCTTTCTTAGGAGCTTTAAAGTCTTGGGTTTGTAATATTCCATTTCAATGCCAGATATATATCTAGAGATGTAGATCTACCCATTTGTCTCAGCTGCCTAATTCATTGTATCTCCCCAGCATTTCTGTACTTTCTTACAGATCCATATCATATACCATTTCCAGCAGTGAAATAATACCTTTTTCTACATCCAGCCTTGGATATGTTTGATAAGTAAGAGATGTAATATATGGTGAAATACATGTTAAAAAATAGTCCCAAGGGCCCAACCCTACCTATTTTTGGGGAGCTTTAAGCTTGATGAGTATGGGAAGAAGGATGGTAAAGAGGTGCAGGTTCTCTGAGATGGAGCAAGGTAAGAAGTAGGTCGGCATCTACAGAATCATTCTCAGATACACTCAAGATATCCCTTTTTGATTTGTTCAACAGAGAGAAGTATTTAAGGGGATGGTAAACAAACAATGGAAGTCTTTATTATGTCAATCTTTAATTGTCTGAAGCCAAGTAAAATTACATTCCTAGCATTCTTAAATTCTTTGCAATCCAGTTCTCACCTATTCTTTCTATCACAAGTTATTTTACAAAACATAGCAACGACTCAGACCTCTTCAGTGCTTACTCACCACTTATAATGATGCACCTTGCCTGACAGCTCTTCATGTCAGTCAAAAGTCTAGGTCAGGCACTTATCAATTGACCCTGTGTTAAAGGTAGACCCTCATTTCAGCACCTGTCAATAGCAGCTTTTGATGCCTTTTTAGAGACGAGACTGTATCAGTAGAGTTATTTGTAAATGATCATGCATGGGCTTTAAAGAAAGGGAAATATGTATAAAATTCTGAAAGCGGTTTGATGTCTGGTTTATTGGTATTTAATAGAAAGATCATTTTTTTTCTTCTGTGTCTAGAGGACAGTTTTTGTTACACTAATATCACTGGGACATGTGCCAGTAGTGAGAAATGCACTAAGTCCTACCAATGTACACAGCTAAAGCCCTTGCTAATCTCACATCCCTTTTCTAATACAAATGAACACAAATAAAACGCTGGTCTCTTGTACTGTGCTAATGTGGAAGGAGAACCTTTTGATTATTAGTTGCAGTTACCATGAGCTCCCAACCTGGGATGGTGTCTACACTTCTCCTTCTGAGGTGTTAATCACAAATCTGCCAATCCTGTCCCACTTACAAGACAAGGAAAGAAATGTGAACATGTAAAAATTCACAGAGGGGCCCAGGAAAATTTCCCTGACACACTCCTGCTGTGACACCACAGCAATTGAAGAAGGCCTGTCATTTGGTTGTCAACCTTTGACCTCAACCAGACATATTTTGAAATGATGTGAAAAGAATTGCTGTGCTGTACGGCTGGCTCCTTACAGCTTTGCATGTCTGTCCTTGATGTCAGTCAAAAGTAGTTAACTGGCACCCATGGAGTCTAAAAAAAAAGCTCCTTTAAAATATCAGTAATGACTTCTGTTAGCAAGACTAGCTCTTGTCAAGTAATGACTTTATGACATAAGGTATTGTTTATCTAGGCATCGTTCTCTTACTTGCATTTTAATGAGCCTAATTAATAATAAGTTAGAAGTCCTCAGCTATTTCTTCACAGCTGGACCATATGCACTAATTACACTGAGTGTGCAAACTTAGACTAATCCCTTCGTCAAAAGAAATATTTTAATTTAAAAAACCTCAATGTACTTTTTTTTCACCTGATTACTTTAAAGATGTAATCTTTTTATTCCGGCAAATTTGCACAGAATCAAAGTAAACCCGAGAGTGGGAGAATTCTATAATTTATAATTTTTCTAGTGGTAGACTTCATTCTTAAAATAATTGAGGAAGATCATTCAAGAGCAGAGTGGTGTCAGGTTCATTTCTGATGTGCGTTAGGCTCCATAAAGGTAAGGGATAATAATTTTTAAGTTGAAGGATAATCACCAGTCTCTATGAAAAGATCCTTCCTGAATTGAAGTATAAAGGATAACTAAGGTGTTAACAAATTGGGTTGTTTCTATTCTTAATATACTACAGAATGCATAATACCACTCATATAATTCCCTAAAAGTGATGAGTTATTATTAGTTTCAGTCTAATAATAATTAGTCAATATTACATCAAGTATTACTATTTCAAATAAGGGTAATTTTACCATAAATATGTGTATTTGCAAGTTAACATTATATAATTTGTTTTTATAATAATAACTAGTTTCCTTGTTATAAGTCACTTGATTGATATATTGGAGTTTGATTCTTATTCAACAAGCAAACGACCACACTATACTTTTCCAATCCTTTGATGACAAATGTAACTATACAACTGTTCATCGATTGCAACAGGGCACATTAGGAGCTAAAATCAAGAATTATAGTTAACTTCAGGCTGATTCTGTCACTATATTAGATGGTTAAGTACCCTGATATCAAAAGAGTAGTGGTATTAGGGAATCAATAACTAAGAAGGGGATGTTAAAAAAAAAAAAAAAAGTACCAAGAACCTGTTGGCAGATATGAAAATGGCCAGTCATCAGACATACATATGTTTTCTAACTTCAGTTCAAACATCTGTCCATCTTCACAGCAGAACCAGAAATAAAACAAGCCACATGAAACATGAAGTCCCCCAAGCAGGATCACTATTGTCCAGCTATATTGTTTTCAAAAAATAAAATCTTGACAGAATTGGACAGTCCACTTAACAGTTTTTCAGGTTAGCAAAAAATTAATGTTTAAATCATGCTCATACACACTGAAAATAGTTGGATTCTCATCTGCACTGGGACACTACATACTGGCAGGTGGTCATACAACTCCCACTTCTGTTTACTGACTTGTACCACTGTGAAGAACCAACTTTGATAGCAGCACTGTTATTCCCTTTTGCCTTTTTTTTTTTTTTTTTTACTTCCAGGCTGTTGTTTGAATTGGGTTAGTCTGCTGGATGAAGAATGGTGCTTGTGACTCTTTTGACTCTTCTGCATTTTGCCTGTAAGGCTCCTTCTTAAAATGAACAGTGACAAGTTTTCTCAACGCCTTTCATAGCTCTGTGTGTAGATATATGTGCATGTGCCTTGGGAACATATTTTATTAGCCTCTGCTGATGGAACCAAGAACTCTTAACCCAAAGAAAACTTTTCCCCATCTTCCAAAGGAATAAATTACTCCTGCACATGATCACACATGAAGCCACTAGAGAGCTAGAGTCATCCACTACGGTATCATCCCTCCTCCTTCATCTGTTCAGCTCTTATCCTGTGCCAGTCTCAAAATAATTTCACTTCTTTCAATCAGTTCCCCAGTATCTGCACCCTCAACATACACTTGGGTTCTTTCTTAGCAGATATGCCGTGTGCCTGAGCCCAAGTTGTCTGTTCTTAATAAGTTACACTGCTACGTATGGTTAGCAACACTATTAGCTGAAGTGTCCTCAAGTATCCTATTTATTGACATATGGTTTTCAGTGGCAGGACTGGAATAAGTAAATTGGAATGAGCGAATATTGCTATCAGGAAGGAAAAACTGGTTATAAAACAATCTTACTGGATGTACACATTGAAAAAATATTTTCCAAAAGTTTGATTACAAAGTAATCCTTCTATGTTGAAAAGACCTTTTCCTCAAGAAAGTATGACATTGGGCAGTTACCTCAGCCTGTATGAACATAAAGAATGTGAGGCCTTTCAGCAAATTGACCTGATGTCATGAAATTTGGTTTTCCAGACAGAGACCCAGTTTCAGTGTGGAAACTCACTGATGTGGAACTGAAAGCAGTTATTCGTGGAATTCCTACCCCCATAGGCCACATTTGTATAATTCACATATTGTTCTGAGGACTATGAAGGTCTTTTCAATTTATTTATTTATTTATTTATTATTTATTTATTTTAATAAGAGCACAAAGCCTATGTAAATGAGGATTTTTTTCTGTCACCAGCTACTTCTTTTTTTCCCACTTACATTATGATACTCCCACTGCAGTCTCAGGACAGTGCAGTGAAGACATGAAACCAGGTGACTGTAGGTTGAGACCTTTTCCTTGTCACCCATCCTGACATTGCTCTTGCCACTGTGGTCTATTCTGTTGTATCTAGATTCACTTTAACTATTTCAGAGAATTTCAGCAATTCTAGTGTATCTTTTAGGATGTTGTTTGGCCATCTAATACATTTTTCCAATAAGAACTTTTCCCTGATGTGCTCAGCCTAAATTTTCCATTTCATATTTTCATTCCATTAGTCCCTGCTGCACTTTACTGTACCTTTCTATAATTCTTCATTCCTTCTGGCTCACCCACCCTACAGATCATGGCAAACCATTAGCTCATCCTCCCCTATTTGTTGTTTAGCCAAGCTTTCACTATGTACCTTCAGACCTTTCAACCCTTGTTTCAATGAAGCGCTATTAACCTTTCAAGTATTGACTCTGGAAATATAATAGTTCTTTCATAATGAGTTACTCCACGCATAATAGTTTGCATGAAAATTTAATAACGATACTTTATCTTCTTTTTAGGAGAACAGTCACAATCAAGAATATTTTACAAAACTATAACAAGCATTTTTGCAATTTGGAACAGAGGGAAACTTTCCAGCAATACAATTAAATGAGTTTGAGGTTTCTATTCTATGTTGTTCTCTTGGAAATCTGAATGCTATTGATTACTTGTCTAATTACTTGTCTTGCCAGACAAACAGGGTTATTATGCCAGACAATCTCCCCTTGGTTAAACACTTACAGTCTAATCCTTAGAGCCTCTCTTCATGCATAGAAAGTCTCTGCCTACCTTATACAGCATCTTCCTGTATGAACAGACCTCACCACTCTAAAGGGCAATGTGCTGCTGGTATAGGCACATTTCTGAAAAGACAGTTCCCCCTCTTACTAGGTGCTGACCTATGTTCACCTTTTCTCTTATGGAGATGCACATTTTTGGAGTAGCTATGGTTATCTAGAGATGTCCTTGGTGTCAGGGTGGGCTCTGGAGCCAGAGGTTGTCAGCACCACTGAACTTGATGAAATCAAGTAGTGGGTGGAGACAAGAAAGCAGGAAGGACCCTGAGCTGAAGCTGAAATTCAGGTGAAGTTCCTTCCTAAAGAGCGGCCACCTCCTACAACTATTCAGGGCCTGAACCAAAGCCCTGGAAATCAGCCGGCTTTCACTTTTGGTGCTGTTATCAGCTGTGGCAGCACTATCACCAGTTGTGAACCAAGACACAGACAAAAAGAGACTAACTGTACCTAAATTACCTTCTCTGTACTTAATTTATGCTGATGCTAAAGTCTGGTCTCTCAGGACCTTCCAAATATAGACACAAAATCCTGTTTCCATTGGAAAGCTGGGAATCTCTCCCCTCCAGAAGGTTAGCGCTCCAGTTTACAACCTTGATATATTGTCTGATCCTAACCTTGTTATTTAATTAAGTCTGGGCTCTGGAGCAGTGCAATTCTGAGGTGCTAATAACATGTTCAGTGAAGATGAAGACTTTGCTTTGCTTTATTCAAGGGAAAGCAGCAGTATATGAATGAGTGTTTAAATACAGTGCTAGTTATCAGCCACAGGAATTATTTTTACTGTTATAAAAGCTTTTTATTCTTCTTTGCTTCCCATAAGAAAGATCCAGCTAATTTAGGTACATGCACAATTATTTTTAGCAATGATTAATGGATTAATCTAACCATATGGAATTAGCACATTAGTCTCAATATTGAATCAGATGTCAGATTATTTTTTCTGGTTTAGGACTTTGAGAGTTCATAGAACTGTTTTGGATGGATTTGGAGAATGAGGAGGTGGTACATTTCCTTTCTTTTTTTTTTTTTTTCTTTTTTCCTTTTATTTTGGGGTGTGTGTGGGGGGGTGTGGGTGTTTGGTTTGTTTGGTTTTGGTTTGGTTCAGTTTCTTTTATTTTTTTTAGTACAGAGTATTATTCCTGGACTATGATGGGAGCCTGACCTCACCTCTCAGTTCCATCAGACAGATTTTTTTAGGGGCAGTAAGATCTCTGTTAAGAGCTGTGGTGAGGCCTTTCCATATATTGTTCCACTCATTTTTGCCATTTATGGCCCTTTAAAATGACATGAAATGGGTTAGGTGAAGGTTGCTGATATATCCAGCATTTACTGTGGTTAGATAAACCTGCTTTATGTATAGTGGCAGGTTGTTTTGTGTTTTTTTTTTAAAGGAGCCATTTGATGTTGATCAGATCTTTTAAATGATAGAAGTGGTCCCAGTGGAGATGGATTAGTAAGCAGAGGGTAGATGAGGCAGTCAAAAGCGCAAACTGCAATTTACCACATGGTCTGTGTAATTTATCACACAAACGTTTCTGACACATACATGGTACGTGTGTATCCTGCAAGTTTGATTGTGTTGTGCTTATCTACTCACTTAAGATGTTACCCAGATTTCTCCCAGTACTGAAAGAAGGCTACATTGCACGGGGAGTTTGCTTCTATTTGCTCTACAAAGCATGGTGGAATAATGAAAATATTCAAAGCAGAAAATCTTTCTGCTGAGGATCACCACAAAATTTTGAAGAGAGATGCTGAAAATAAGGCTCACCCTCAGGTTAGATATGAATGCACAAGAAAGAAAAACATAACCTTAAGAACCTGAGACAGGTTAATTTAATCAGAAAATACTCTGTGCATGTCTGTACAACCTAAATGCAGTACTGCATAGAGGTATCTGTGCTAGCTAATACATAGAGATGTATTTTTTGTGGTCTGCAGATAACTGCGTGGATATTAATGAAATTCAGTCATTTGTGCTAGAGGCAACATTTCTCCTAGATCGTTTTATTTGTTCCATATTTTTATCTAGTGCTGCATCAGAAAGGTTTAGTTTGCTGGAGTTTCTTTAAAAATTATATCATGAAAACAGTGCAGGCATCATGCTGTGTGCACCTGATAATGTTCTGCACCATCAGTAATTCCTACAATGCTTTGTGCTATTGTGAAAACACTGAAACAGAATCAATGGTTTTATAGAAAGAGCCTATTGATTACAAAATAATACGTATATACTCTTATTTTTTTCAGCTGGGTCTATAGGTTCTTCAAAAAATGATACTGTTACCAATAAAGACTGAATAGTCACCATTTCTTGATTACATTTTAAAATTAAAATCATTAATTCTGTATATGTTAAGACAACAGTGTTAACATGAAGAAAAGAGATAAGATACAAGTTGAAGGGTAGATTTTTAGTGACTGTATAACTTAGGAAAGGATTCATAATATCTTGTTATTTTTTAATACTCCCTAATTATTGATTGTAAAAGATTTGTATGTGCAACAAGGAGGAGATCCAAGTTCTAGGATGAAGAATATATAACATTTTCATTGTCTAAGGTTTGACTAAAGGGATACCCAAGACAGATCAAAATGAAATAGCCTGAAAAATGCACAAATTATTAGAATTCTTTAAATAAGAAGTAGAGTAACCAAACAGAGGATGACTCCCAAAACCTCAATAAAGATACGTGAAAGGATTTGTCACTCCTAACTGTGTGTACATGAACAATAAGTTATTTATCATCCCGGCTAAATAACTGGTGAAAAATTAATGAAACACACCGCTTTGTTCTATTTTAAAGGTAAGCACATTTCATACTCCCACCTTTCATGTCACAAACATAGGAAAACTGGATTTTAAGACAAATTTCAGAATTCAGATGAGTTTTAATTTGCAGAATGCTATAGAAATTATATGTGCAGCCACCATAACAGGGTTTGACTCTAGATTTCTGCATAAGCCAGAAGATAGATTCCTTTAGGAAAGTCCTTTTTATTAGTAGTACTACAGCTTGAGCTGGGTGCCTCCAAAGAGGGACCCTGGACAGAGAAATCCCTGGGCAATTACACCCTTATACCCCTCACGTGCTAATTCGGACCAGTAGTAATATTAAGGTCTAGGGTCTTATTGATTTTACTGGTTTGACTTGTTTGCTGTTTCATTACTAAGCAGTTGCTAAGTGGTCATCTTCTTATACAATACCACATCCTCCCAGGTTGGTTTCTGTAGTTAGCTGTTTGACACGTAATATGGTTGTTACAATTCATGTACAATTCATCAGTGATGATCTATAGGCTTTGTCTACTCTAGCTGTTAGCTTTGTCTAGTCTATTATTAATGTTAAAGCTGCTAGCTCCAAGTTTTGACTAACTTTTTTCTACAACAGGAATTGTAGGGAAGTTTAAGCAGCACTGATGGTTGCTGATAAACTGTTATTTAAGAAACCTACTAGAGTTGCCAGAGGAAGCTTGTGACATGCTGTAAGTTTAATTATGTTCAATTCATTAACACAATTAGAGCTGTGAACAAATTTATCGACACAGCCAGAATCACTTAGAAACAGCTAGTAAGTCATAGATTACAGGGACTTGTTCTCCATCCCTACATGTCGAGCATGATTTCCTGGCAGAACACATCAGTCAGTCATTTGGGAAAATGTATTTGATGAGAGGGGTTTGCTCTTTTCCCTGGCTTAGATTAGTTGTATTTCAGCAGACAGGCCTAATCACACCCTAATAATGAAAAACAGCCTGAAAGCTGCCTTTACATGCATTAATATCAAACAGTTGTGAATGATTCCTTTGCTAGATTTGCCTGCTGAACTATTTGTCGATAAAGGACAGATATGTTTCAGGTCCAGAACTTGATCAAAATCTGAATTCCCTCACAATTTGGGGAGAACCCCTCTGAGAGCTCTGGTTTTGTTCTGAGCATGTGTTTGTAATTATAAGTCAATGAAGTGATGGATAGGGGATTCAAGGAGGAAGTTATAGGAGAGGTCTAAGGGGGACCAAAACGTTCCCAAAATTTCAATTCTGTGCTTTTGCCACAGCACCTCCCTTTTTGTGATCCACTCCCCACACCTCTGTCTCACAAGAAATTTCTGCAAGGTCAGAATAGCCTTTGTGAAAGTCTTTTGATGTCATTGTAACTTCAACTACTTTCCAGCAACCTGACTACACTTGCTCAGGATTGCTAGCAAAAACCCATGGTGGTTTTCACAGGCCCACTATGATAAGTGAACCAAGCAGATGAAAGGAAATTTTATAAAGTATTTTGGGCTGTTTTCTCCAGTCTGTAGCCTGATTTCTCTGCTCTTCCTCCAGCTCACGGGTTAGGAGATTTAAGGAAGTGAGCTAAGGGAATAAGTGGATCTTTACTTTCTTGACTGTGTGAGAAGGTTGTGTGAAGGATCCCTTCTAATCACACATGTTTGGGAAATAAGCTCAGTTCAAGTCTGAGTAGTGCCAAGGTGTTCCTAAGGACCGTTGAGCGGTCCTAGTTTTGTAAAAGAATAAAGCTTGTGTGCTTATTGGTCTTTTTATTTTGTTTTCTTTAATACAATTTTAAAAGCACAGCTCTCTTCCCCTTGAGCTTCAGGGCATGGAATAGTCCCAGATAAAATAGTAGGTTTCACAGAAATCCTCTTTCCGTATCAGCCAGCTAGGAACAACATAAAATTCACAGCCATTAGGAATTCTACCTACAAAGGTCTGTAGTGAAGCTCAGAAACATCTTGATCTCTTTTTCCAAGTAGAATTTTGTAGCTCTGTGGGGCAATACAGCAAATCAAAACAAAGTGCAGGAAGAGGGTACGCTGCTTGTCACTAATCGATGACAGTCAGGCAATAAATCAGTTTCCAGTAGATCCTGACATGGAGGTTGTCTACAAAAACACATGTGGTTCTCTGTCTCGGTTGTGTCCTGTGTAAGATGTATAAATTCTACATGTGACTTCTCACCACAACTAATAGTCTCTGTCACTAACACGTTAGCATCACTTTCTACAGTCATTAACTCTGATCATTATATTGCAGAATGAAAAAATGACAGGATAGCTCCCATCTTGGGTCAGGACTGGTGATGCAGTATTCAAACACATCTTTAACTGGTCTGGGATGAACTTATGAATTTATAGGTACGTGTAATGTTGATGAGAGGCATCTTGAGAAATTATTTTTTTCCCTACTTTCTGCTGAATGCTTTAAAAATACTTGAGTAAAATATATACTCTGATATATGCTTTGCAGAAGTAAAAGTCATATACACCTTTTTCAGCATTTACAATATACTAATTTTAGAGATGTATATTACCATATAGTGGAGCTGTTGGATTTACCTTAATTACACTATTAAAAACCATATATACTGTACACACACTGTTTTGCAAGCAATCCATAGAGCATCTGAAGGCCTTTAATAGCTATCATAAAAATTAATAATAAAATATGTAAAGGATAAGCTACCATGAAAATTGCAGAAGAAAATAATGACCTGTGTATTTTAGCTGAAGTACCTTACATGCATGTTATGGTGTTACATCCACTTAACTATTTATTGAAAAGATGCATGCAAGAGGTTAGATAATGCGATGGAGTGATGCATTGTCTTTTCACATCAGAAGACTGAATTCAAATTTGCTTTTGACTGTGAGTTGGGTTTTGGTAGGTTCCACTTCTAATTTAATCTTTCAAGCAGCAAAACTATGATAGTTTAGTATAATTCATCAGAATGAACCTTTCCTGCACAGGAGGAATCCAAGAAAAGTGTACCTGAGTTCACAAAAGAAGTTGCAATGGAAAAGCTAAACTGCAAAGCTTCTTTCTGACCAGTAATGCCTTTAACGTTAAGCAAATAAAAAGTAACTTACTGAGTTGCTACTGTAAGCATTATTCTGGAGCCAGTAATAGACTGATGATAACAGACCTTTTTACCATTAACTGAAAGACCAGGGAATGTGATTATTTGTACTTATATACACATCTCACTGTGCAGAACCATGAAGAGATCCCAAGCCAACCCCAGGCTAGCTAGATCCATCACTTTTAGACATGGATACTGTTGTGCAGATTCATGTGTCCATTCTGGGAGGTACAGCTGTGCTCTGTCCACACCATCTCTGTTAGGCACTGTACTGTGCTGCCTCAGACACTCCTGCCTGAGGAGCGCCTCTGAAGGAACAACTTCTGCAGGGCTGAAATTGCCAGTGTAAACCTGTGCTGACTTCAGAAGCTAATTTAACTGGTTTATTTAAAAAACAGAAAGCTAAAAAAGGTTTACATTCATAAACAACAGTTTTCAATCTGTAACTATGCTTTCACTGTCATAACGCTACCCTTTTTCTTCACATTAGCTTTTTGCATCAATCTTTCAGTGCATGATAGCAGAAATTCATTGTGGAACTACCATTGCCATAGCTGTGGTATGAAAATTCACTTTAATGATGAGGGATACAGTTCTGTCCCTGGCTCCCCAAAGTTGAGCTGACCAGCCTCTTGCCTACAGTACAAGAAATGTATCTGCTTGGAGTTTGAATCAGCAGAGTGGCTGAGAACAACTCACATGCACAGAAGCTGATTGATGAAGCATGATGCATCCCTTAATTAAGCAGAAGCTACTAATAAAAATGAACTTACTGGATGATTTGTGTGATTCTTGCAAGGCAGCCATATGTGCTGCACACTGGTAGTGGGAAAGGGTGGTATGCAGCTGATGCTGGGAAACTGAAAAAGAGGAAACTTGTTAAGAGAGGCAGTTTCGGTGCTGTCACTATTCAGGGCAGTCCATAATTAATGCCCTTCTCGCTTATCCTGGCTTCTGTGATAAGTTGTCCTCTCCTCCCTCTCTGCACCCTTTCAGCATTAGTCCTTGCTATCACTGCTGCTCCCACAACTGCATCTATTTTTACTTCTTCTTTAGCTGTGACTGCAGCATTTGGGGGGATAAAATTCCTTGAATCTGCACATCTGTTCCCTTTTCTGTGAGCTATAAACATGTGTTTGTCTCAGCAAACCTCCACAACAGTCGGGGTCCAGATGCCTCTTCCTGTGCTTGACTACAACACTTCACCGCAGCATTTTCCTAGGGAGCTGGAGTAGGAGCACACTTGGTGGGTGGGCTCAGGAGGAGGCTCCTGGAAGTTATTCTCTGTGCCATTGACCAGCTGCAGTTGCTTTACCTAAGTATGTTGTTTACCTTTTGAAGATCCAAACTGGTTTTAGTAAGATGGCACAATCTTGTAGGGTTGCATTGCCAATTAATCAACTAAGTAACAGCCTAGAGGTCAGGATGTTGTGAAAAGGCGGCAATATTTTCTTGGTTACTGTCCATGATCGGCAAGAATTCTTGATGCGAGCCAGAGATACGAGCACAGAATTTAAAGGAAGAAGTGATGTGTGACGCTTGTATCCTCAAGCTCCCCACTCCATATGTCTGAGAATTAAAACATTACTTCCAGATGTACGTTCCTTTAACAGGCTGAAGAAAACTGGCTCTTTCACCTCATTTGCTTGGGGGACATGATAATGTCTTCATGCAAAGAAATCCTCTTTTTCTGCAATTGTCTGCAGTGAGAAACATCAAAGAAATCCCTTCTATGTATTCAGTCAAATTTTATAAAAACAAAGCTGGAAATGAGTGGCTAGGCAAGAGTTCTGTAGGAAAAGAACATGAATTTAGCACAAATCAACAAAGTCAAATCTTAGAAAAGAAGCAAGCCCCCTACCATAATACAAAACAGGAATGTTGTCCAGAACACATGATACAATCCTTTCATTCTGCTTAGCACAGTTAAGAGTGCAGCTACGGTGTTCAGTTTCCATTTCCACCTTTGAGACAGATACATTTCTAATAAAGGGAAACAAAACGATCAGAAGTCTAAATGGGAAGAAAATTAAAGACCTGCGATTGCTTGGTCTAAGGGAAAAAAAAAAAAGCAGGGAAACATAGGAGTGGTGTTCTTATTTGTAAAAGGCACCTGGTAAAAACCCAGAGGAATAAACTTTGCTCCATGGCTTTGGTCAGTAGAACAAAAAATAAGTTTAAATTGGAGCAATGGTGATTCAAAGTTAAAACATTAGAAGCAACTTTCAAACAAGGATAGTTAAACACTGGAATAGATTGCCTAGGGATGTTTTGGAATCTCCGTGATTGGAGCTTCATAAGAACAGGTTAGACAAACATCTGTCAGGAATGATTTAGGTATAGCTGATCTTGCCTTGGGGTAGGGAGATGAACTAGACGACCTCTAAAGGTTCCTTTCAGCCCTCTTTCCTACGATTCTATAAAAAATACACAAAATGATTGCATGTAGAATTGAATTTGGCACCTTTTAGTAAATCTCATTGTTTCTGCTTTTCTGTTGTTTGCTTTGCAGCTCAGCCGTGCTGAAGACTCCAGGTTTCAACAAGAATCTTAAAAAGCTGTTTGATGCCAAATAGTGCTCTGGTTCTTTTACACTGCTACATTTAATTAGGGTTTCTAATTAATCTTCTCTGTGTATTACACTATATCCAGCCATCAATGTTAATAAAATCTTTGCTTAGTTTAAAGACTCTCTGAAAGTTTTCATTTGGAAAGTGAGACCATCTGGCCTCTCTACCTCACTAGGATTAGATTCTGGGTAAAGGGTACTCCATCTGTTTCTGAGATTCATGTATATATTACACAGGAATGTGTGCTGGGGCAAGGCTAAGGAGGGATTTCATTGCCAAGATAGCTGAAATACAGTCAGTTCTGTCTAGAGAATCTCTCTGATAGTCTTGAGGCAAAAAATAAGCAAATTTCCTTTTCAAAATGTTCTCAACATCTCTTCAGAGAAGGTTGCTTATTGCTTCCCAGTGTGTGAGGTGAAGTCTTCCACTGAGCATATACCTCAATCCTGAATATATTTAGTATAAAATATTGAAATGGTAATCCTTGTTTTACACCAGGGTTCACAAGAAAGATTCTTCAGCCTACCCTGGGTATTGCTGAGGAGTCCCTGACAAAGGTGTAATACTGGGAGCTATGGAACTGTGCTGCTGGCAGACAGTACGGCACAGTAGAACATGTCCACATATTTAAACAGTTTGTGAGCTAGGATGAGCTCAGTCCTATCTGCTTTTCAGTCACTCATATCCCCTTAGCACCCCACATATGGTGTCTGACACCTCCCTGACTTTATCAAATAGGCAAATCAAATGCATTGATTCACTAAACAAGATACAGTACGGTTTTGCAAGTGGGAATTTTGGCAGTTGCAATGCTTCCCCAGCTGTTGTTATAAGGTGACTTTTTAAAATGACCATACACCCACCGAACTAGATTTCCCACTCTTCTTCCCTTACTCTGTATTTGGAGTGATCTCGTGGTTGAAGACCCTGTGATCTGTTTCAACCATAGCACATGCTTCCTCTTAGCCTCTGCCCTATCCTGTTACTTAAAGAAGACATAAAGTAGTTATAGGGCAGTCACACCCAATCACCTAACTGACAACAAATGCTTATTTTATAATTTTAGGCTCATTCCCATCTTTCTGTTCTGGTTTGGACTGAGTGATATTAAAAAGGTCCTGTGAGCTACTGTCCACATGAAATTTTGGATCGGCCATAGATTTCTGTCCACCAGTGGGTGAAGATCAGGGTGAACAGAGTGTTTTCCACAGCATTTTGATCAGAACAACTTGTAAGGTTTCATTGCTACTGAATTTAAATCCTATTTCTGATTTGACATTGAACCACAAACATTGACATTTGACATGAATATCACTTTTCCAGATCTCTCTTATTCAAATTTGTTTGCCATAGTGAATAGACTGTATGAACGGAAAATGCCACATCCTTTGGTTTCTCATTCTTCTTGACTGAAACAGGCAGAGACAAAAGATGTGCCAAAATGCTTTGAACATTAAAACCATTTCAAGAAAAATTACTATGGGTATCTAGAAATTCTTCCCCTTTTTTAACATGTCCTGGGTTTGTTCATGTGTTGTTTAAAAAAGAAAAAAAACCCAACAACACAGAGAGTTTTGAAAGAGATGAGTATGACAGTTTGGCTTCTGTATGCAAAGAACCATTAGCTACAATTTAGCTTCCTTAGCGTAGCCATTTAGAACCTCGAGTAGAAAACAGTGACTTTCATTGATATTGGCAGATTTATGGGGCCATCATTAAAAAAGAACGAAGTGGCCTTGATCAATGTTTTCAATGGATGAGGTACATACTTGCTTTCCATCAATATCAGACATGCATCACTACTTTTCCAGCCTGTTGGTTTTTTGTTTTGTTTGGGGTTTTTTTTTGAGAAAATATATAAATTTGACTAAGGAAAGACTCTTTTCTTGTAGCTCAGAGATCTGCACAAAAATTTCCTCTGTTCCACACCTTCCTCTTTTCTGATAGGTTTCACTTCAGGTCCCTGAATAAAGATTTGGATTATTTGGGCACCGATAGTGCCATTTTGTGTTTTGAAAGAAATCAACACAATCATTTTAATGCAGGAAAATACAAATTGTATCTGTCTTAGAATCCATCATTGAGTAACAAATACAAGCAGGCTTCATTAGCAGATGGGGCATCACTAGGTTCACAAGGATTAATAGATTATTTTCAGCTTCTAATTCTAGTTAATTACATAGAAATAACTTTTCACTTTCTATAACATTGTTTAGGTGTACTTTTTAAAGTCAGCTCTGTCAAAAATAAAAAAGTGTATGAAAGTCCAAATTTGCATGTACTTCCAGCAACCCATCAAAGGCTTTATGACAAAGAGCTATAAAATATATTCCTCCTACCTCTGAGGTTCCAGCAGAGGTTCAAAGCAAGTGGTAGCAAACAGCTTCTGAATAACTCCAGTAAACCAAGGCAGCCAGTTGTGTTAGGTCTGCAGCTGGGACCCTGACCGATGTTAACCCCCATCGCTCTTCTGACTTCCTTCCTTAGATGGCAATTTATTTCCCCCTTCAGCTTGGTGCCCCGTCACAGTCCCGCTCCCACAGAGGAAAACATACCTTCTGCATTCACTTGCTTGGGAGCCTCATGTAATGCCAGGCTCTTACATTGGTCTCTTCTGAATTAAACTGTGGCACTGCCAATTGTGCAAGGCTGTGTTCCGGCAGATAAATTTCTAATGCTTGTTGAAATATGGGGCCATGCTATCTACACTGTTCTATGTATTTTAGACTACAAAGTGACTTCCATCTATATTTTAGAGTACAAAATTGTCTGTACAGAATTTGAGAAGAACTGAAGAGATATGCATAAGAAGCAACTAAGTAGTGAACGGGCCCCACAGTCCTATTTTGTCAGTTCACTGACTCTGAATGCCATTTCAAACTATACCTTTTCGTTTTGCTTTTCAGTTACTTGTATGTGCTTGTACACCCCAGGCATGTTCAGATTTGGATTAGGACAAATATTCTAAAATCACTGTCATTGTCTACTCAGGACCCTGTTGGACATGACCAGGAGAGCATTTCTGTGAATTTTAAATCTCGCTTGTAAAGCCATTTTTTGTATTTATAAAATGTTGAGACTTTTAAAGTCCTTTTGCACTCTTTAATTAATTTCTCTTGTCAGAAAAGATGACTCAGTTGTTTCTAAGATTATTCACTTATAAATTCTGCATAGAAAGTGCCAAGACCTATCCCCCTAATCCTTGCTTCTAACTTCTAGATAGCAATAAAATACTTCATATTTGAATTGATTTGTAATTCTATGCGACAATCTGAGTAACAGGTATCAGCTAAATGTGTTCTTTCTGTGAAGAGCCAGTTTGTCAACATATTTTGAGAAAACAGCATGGATAGATTCCTTTTGTCAGTGCGAAAACTGGGGCAGCCTATTAGTTTTCAAGCTTCAGAAAGCTAGTAGTGACTTGTTCAAGGTGAATCTTCCCTCTATCTTTATGTATACCTAATGAGGAGCAAATCTGGGTCTTTCAAATTTCAGCTGTTTCTACAAGCTTTTCATATTTATCTGAGACTCCTCAGAAAGAAGGATTCTCAAGAATCATTGGCACAGACTGTTATTTTCTTCCCAAATGGATATAAACCCACAGGTTTTTAAAAAATTATTAATTCTGGCTAGCTGCTGGACTTTGAGAAAAATATATGAATAACTAAACTATAACACTTAGTAAACATTCACAAGACTGAAATGCAAGATCTAATTTTTTCAATTTCTTTGTCAGAAAAATGTTTTTACCCATGTTAAGACATGTGTAAAACAATGTCAATTATCTTTGTTAAAAACGACATTTATTTTCTTTGCCAATTCTTTATCTGCTATTAAAAAAAAAAAAAAAAAACCTGTGATGAAAGAACCCATTTTTCCAGCTTGAATGCCTTCAGCTAGAGGGGCTTTGAAAAATTTTTGTATCTGAACACCTTTACAAGTCTGTGTATATCAGTCAGATGTGTGAAGAGTGGAAGCAAAGACCAGTGAGAGGTGAGTATGTCTTATCTAAATCTGCTGATATTTGGAGCAATCATTATCGAAGAAGAGCTAGACAAGTGAAATAAAATTATCAGAAACAGAAATAGAGATACCTGAAAGAGCAAGATTTTGCACACTTAGCTGCTGGGGATCCAAGAAGATAATATATTATGGGAGGGATCTGCAAAAATTGTTAATAGTCTCTGAACTCAAATAAACTGTGTACAAACCCTCACGCATGCCTGCCCTTACTCATATCTTGTGAAAACCACCCACAAAAGGGCTATGTTTGCACAGTGTGCCTCGTTGCCTTCTTCACAACAAATGAGTAAACCGCCAGAGACCTTTCCAGCCAGTGGAGATCCACTCCCAGTCCAGATGGAGTGATCTACCAGGTTGCTATTGAGTAGCAAATCACCTACCACATGCCATCCCTACCAAAGCTATGGATTTCTAAGAGCATACATGTGGAACTACTTCAGCACTGTGAAGTTCCCAGCTGGCCATAGATTTGTAATTTTTTTCATTGTTATCATGAGAGAGATGTAAGTGGGTTAAATATTGATGAAGGAAAAGCACCTTTTCCTTTTATCTATGATTATACTGGAGGAGGAATCATGTAGTCTTCACTGTAAAAATATAATACTGAAAAAGGAGACCTACATTTGAAAGTCAAGCATCTTAAAGATTGTTATTACACTTGTTATAACACTGGTGATTTAATCTCAATGCATAGTAGCTGTTAAGAATTAAATAAGCAGATAGATATATTTTATGAGAAATTAAATACACCATCACTGTTTTCACATTACTAGAATATGATGGCAGTTAAATGGAAATAAAAACTTCAGAGCAACAGGAGCAAATACTCTTATTTTTTAACAAGAAACATATCTTGTTATTGTAAACAGTCAGATCTTACCATTTGATTATGCATTTGTAAAGTATAAAGTCATCAAAAACCTTTTCTGATTCTTGGTGTTCAGCAACAGCTGTGAGATATATGACCATGAATAGAAATGAATGAGAGCTAAATCATGTGTTAATCATTTCCAGAACTAGGTCAAACATAAGCTCTCTCTTGATGCTTCCAGACACAGCTGTCTGTCACGGTCATCCTCTTCGACTGTCATTAGAGTACAAGTGATGAACTAACAAGTTGCAGGAGCTGTGGTACCAAGCATCTATGTGAAAAGTGGTCTCAGAATTCCTGCCTTCTCAGGGGCAGCAAATTTTCAGTTCATTCCTCACCACAGAGATGTAGCTTTGAGTCACCACAGAGATTAAGAGCGACTGCCATTACTGGCTTGCATAAAGCGGAGAGTGACTCACAGCCTTGCCAGAATAGTTATTTCTCTCCCTTTTTCCCATTTGAAGCCTGGATAAAGTGTTCCCCTCACAAAAATGTGATGGGCACAGAGATGGACAAGTTTTTAGGTATATGGAGCCTAGTGCTCTTCTGCATCTAGTTTAACAGTGGAACAACTATGTACTTCAGTATAGTTGTAGGTGATTGTATTGACTGTAAATGACTTTGGAAACAGAGCCTAGTGATAGGGATAGTTTGCGTAATCATCTAGACTAAGGAGGATTTAAGGATGAAATTTAAGTTTTAGAAAATATAGCTATCATTAAATACCTTTATATATTCTGAATAAGATTAAGATATAAACTGTTCAGTCAGACTAACAGTTGCAAAATTTTCATGTTTATGGCACTGTCATATGTGTGTTCAGGGGACTTCAAAGAAATTAGAAAGACCTTTCTGTTCTAAAAAAATGTTTAGATGTTGTTTAAAAGCCACACTAACTACTTCAGAATACTCCATTTGCTCTGTTGTCTAGAGCTAAAGATTGATGGCAAACTGATTCTCACTTTATCTGCAGATGGCAACACTTTGTGGTGGAGGAGACACAGGAGCTTAAGAGGGAAAGAAATCTTACAGACATAAATTTTTTAAATATTGGAGATTTTTACTCCCAAATGATCTTTAAGTGGTTTCTGTCAAGGTTTTTCTTATACCATTATTAACATAAACTAGAGATATGCTATGGTGCAGGGAAAATTGAACAAGTGGGAGGAAAAAAAGCAAAGATCAAGCACAGAAACAAAACCAAGAGGGTGAATGATTCCTAGCAGGTACAGGGAATCTCACCTATCTGGCACACAGCTTTGGAAAACAGGAAAAATGAAACCAGCAAATGCTTTCTGAGCTAATGGGAGACCCATGTCAGAGGCTGTTTGCTTCGTGTCTGAAACAGAGCTGACTAAGCATTCTTATTCATAACTGCTAGGCACGTGTGAGATTATTATTGCTGCAAAAACATGAAGCATGGGCAGACTGTTTCATATTTTTTACATATTATGCATATTTTCTCCTCTTAGCCGTGATCCACTGGCCCAGATTTTGGTCAAAATATCAGTGAGAAAAACTGAGAATAATCCTACTCAAGGGAGAGTAGTTACATTAAGGACACATTAAAAGAAAATTTAGCACCTATTTTGCTTATGTATGAGTGGTCTCAAATTTACAGTTCTACTCTCTCCTTCCTTCCTTCCTTCCTTCCTTCCTTCCTTCCTTCCTTCCTTCCTTCCTTCCTTCCTTCCTTCCTTCCTTCCTTCCTTCCTTCCTTCCTTTCCCTTCCCTTCCCTTCCCTTCCCTTCCCTTCCCTTCCCTTCCCTTCCCTTCCCTTCCCTTCCCTTCCCTTCCCTTCCCTTCCCTTCCCTTCCCTTCCCTTCCCTTCCCTTCCCTTCCCTTCCCTTCCCTTCCCTTCCCTTCCCTTCCCTTCCGTCTCTTACCACTGAGTAGCTCAGACTTTTATACATCTGAAGTAGAGATGATAGATAAACTGGAAGAACAGTTGTCAGTAGAAAATGATATGGTGGAATCAAATGAGGCATGTGGACAAGGAATGAACATAATACTGTGCTATAAACTTAAAGAGAAAAAGTGAGAAGGTAACTAAACCTGGCCTTACTTTCTTCTCACAATTGTACACAAGCAGCATGTCTTTCTAATGTATAAGCCCTGTCCCCTTTTAAAAACAGTCATTGTGAGGTGAGCACATGCAGACTGCAACTGCAGGTGCCCCTCATTTGTACCATGAGCAGACATACAGAATGTAGAACGTTGGGTTTTTGACATTGCTGAGTATCTTGACCCAAAACAAAAACAACCTTAACTTTCATTAGACAATGCAAAGTCATTAAGAGTAAGAAAAATGGTGCAATTTGGGATAATTCTAATCTAGTTTATACATGTTACTTCCTGTAATAGCCTAAACATGCATTTGAGGATGTGAATGTGTCACATATACAATAGCACCAGCGAATGGGGTTTTTTTTAACTAAATGTTATAGACATGGAGTGTCAATGTTTTTCTTGAAGTGCCTGAGTGATTTATCTCAACAGCTTTCTGCGCTTTGGAATTTCTTAACCAAAAGATTCTCAAAGGAAACAGTCTAATGCAAACTCTCAATATGTCACATTTCGGCAGTGATTGCTTAATGCAGCAGTGCACTAATGAATTGCTCCACTGCATCCTCTGATCATGAATATGAATCGGAGTACTATAAACTGAACTCAATGTACTGATAAGTGACTGTATCTGATTGTGCCAGCAGCCAGATGATTTTCTCATTAATGAACCGGACTATTAAAAGATGGAAGAATACGAAGCCAAGCCAGCTTTGCATTGTCTGAACTTCTTTGCTGATATTTTTCCAGGCCTACCAGAAACCTTTGTCAACTTGTGAAAGAAAATTCACCAAAAAAAAATGTTTTACGACTGCAGTTAAGACAAATAAAGACTTCAAGGCTCAAATTCTGTTTCTGGTTACATGAATGTGACTCCTTTGTAGTTATGTTCCTGGTTTAATATGGGGTAATCCAGATATTAAAATTAAAGAATTACACACATCCTCTGCTTTTCAGTCTCCATTATTCTGAGTATAGGAACCCATGGCTGCCAGTAAAAGACAGAAGTCTTCATCTTTCTGACAAACTCCACTATGCAGAACTTCTAAATTCGTTAAATCGAGGACCACAGATTTATGAAAGTTGTGCTGCAAACACAACCTTTGGAATAACAGTAAACTCTTGGAAATAGTTTTTAAATTTGATGCTTTCAAAGTCTTATTCAATGTCAAGCATTGGTATGTCAAACTCCATTACTGTTTACAAGCATCACCATTTTGCTTTGCAGTCTAAATATGGCAACATCTCATCTGGAGACAACTTCAGTACAGTCCAGAATGAAGCATCTAGACGAGATGCAGAGCCCTTAACAGTTCTAGATCTTTGTTCCTATAGAAATGTCGTGTGGCTTATTTAAAAGGGAAAAAAAAAAAAAAAAAAAAAAAAAAAAAGCGCTGTGGCTTGAAAGCTGCAGCATCACAACTGAACCAGAAAAGTGTAAACCCATGGTCAACACTATTATAGCAATTCTGCCTCTAGAGGGCATTACAAGCTAAAGGTTTTCTGTAACAAGTGTTGAGAACATCTTGGATCAGCCCAGAATGCAGCTCTTAAATTACCTAAATGAAGAGAATTTCTGTGTTTACTACATCAGCTATCAGGAGTCAAACAAAATTATTGGGCAGCAACACTAAAAGATCTGTAATCCACTGAGTAACAGCAGATAGATTTGGTAAGAAGAGACGTTACTAGACATTTTCTAATATCCCTGAAATTTCTCATGATGTGAGATGTTGTGAGCAACTTTAACACATTACTGTTCCATTTTAATGACTTTGCCTGTATCCTTTTTATGAGTGCTGTGATCCCTAGTGGTGGTTAAACCTGAAGATCCTTGGTCATTAGTATAGAGGCTTTGAATCCCTAGAACCTGGCATGTAGGCCAGTGTATCAGATGTAGAAATGAAAAACACTATTATTTGACTCTCTCAAGATCTATGATCTATACAAATTGCTCAAATATTAGTGGACATCAAAGTAGTATGTTCCAGGCTTTTTATACATTAGACAGAGGTATCTGAGTGACGTATCAGAGAAACTCTGTAGTGAGCTCGTAAGACATGTTCTTCCCAGCAAGTGCTGCTTCCTAAAGCTATTTGATAAGCCTCTTCAGCCATGCAGCATGAAATAACCCTACAATATTTTTTTTTCTCTGTACACGTGGACTAAATCAGTCCAAATGACAAAAAATATGTGTGTTTCTGTGGCTGAAAAGCAAGGATCGTGCACCTTTTGCTGCATGCTGAAGGCTGTCTTTTATTATCGCAGAAATCAGCAACCAGGTCATTTTGGTATATCTTGGCTATGTATGTGTTACTATTCACATTTGTTCAACTGCAATTGGCTGAAATACATTTAATGAGGCAATTAGAATAACTATGCATCTCTTTCTGAAGCTTGTATATAGCTCCTTATATTTGTCTATTTCTCTGGCATCACAGTTATTCTTTTTGATTTCTAGATACTGCTTTGAGTAGCTTGCTAAATGTCATAGCCAACTACATTTCTAAGAGGCTACATATCTTGAAGACTCATCAAGATCCATGAGTCCATTTCAAACTTTCAGAGTGTTCTTTTCCTGTGACTATCTATACCCATTCTGCGTGTTAAGATTTTGTACTTTGAGAATAGAATGCACCATCTCCTATAAAACAGAAAAATTCTAAATCTAAAATCTAAAGTACACACCATTCTGTATTGGAATGTTATAAAGCAACAATTTTGTAAATAAGGAAAACCTACAATAAATAAAATATTAAAAATACATTACTGAAATATATTTTTAAAGTAATTTGATAATTAAAATTGATATGGTAAATTATATCAATAAGGAAGATAAACGGGAGTAAAGTAAAATCACTTACACAATCAGTGTTTATATTGATAGACTGGTTACATAACGACATCATCAAAATTCTTACTGTCTTGTTCACTATATTATTGCAGTGAATAAAATTATCAAAATTTTAGCTTTAACTGGCTTTAAATAAAAACTGTAGGTTTCTTTTGTTCAAACATTTTGATTTAAACAAGAGAGAAAAATAAAATTTTCTTTTCCAGACAGACACATTCACTTGCTTGCCACGGAGGGTTACAAAATAGAAGTGGTCGTATATCCTAGAGTCACAGAAATTAGGTTCACCCCAGGGCTAAAATTTATCTTTTATCTCCTTTCCTATATACTGCAGAGTTGCTACCATTCACTTCCAAATAATTTTTTAAATTGCTCATGATGTACAATTCCTCTACATAATAAAAACCTACTGGTGTCCTCTGTGCAATATTATGTATTCTGAGCTTCTTTTGTAATCACAGGAGTCCAACATGCTGAAGGTATCCCAAGACTGGGTTCTTGAACTATTACCAGATGTTCCTTTTAATATTGGAAGTTTTCTCTATCAGCCTCGTCCATATGTAGAAAAAAATGTAGGGACAGGTTCTTGTAGGCCATGCTCACAGATGTTCCTGGACAGTGCAGCATCTGGGTGGGAGTTAAAACTAAAAATATGTCAAGATCCATCTAAAGTTTCAAAGATTGATATGCTTTTATATTAAAAAATATATTCAAGTTAATCCTCTGTTACCTCTCTCCATGTGTTTATATGCAGTTTAAGAGCGTAATAAAAATAATAAGTCTCTACATAATGGAAGAATTGGTAAAGGTCCCACTAGAATAATTGTCAAATGGTTTGTATAAATGCACTAAATAAGTGCTGAATGTACTTAATGAGAAATGAAAAGACTCTGGGATTATAGTGTGGCCACACAAAATAGTTTGGATGTTATATGCCCATGAATGACGTATATTCTGTGTGAACTCCAGTTAAATAAAAGTATTGGGTTTCCTATGAAATAAAATTGGCAAAAGAATCCCAAACCTGGCAGGTAATATGGTTGCTACTTTATTAATTTTGTGGATGTTTATTTATCTAATAAAATGAACAGACCTGCTTTTTTGTAAGGTTTCTGGCAACTAGCTAGCTGCTTAGAAAGGGAAAAGTTGTTTGTTGTTTTGTTTTGGTTTGATTTTTTTACTCAAGAGGAGGAAAAGTTTGTGGTGTATCAATTAAAATTAGAAATGTTGGTTTTAATGTCCATCTGTGCTCCAGATCCTTAGCTATGAGCACTAACCGCCATTGCAGTACAGGCTGCATGGTAGGCTTTGTTTTGTCCTGGGGTCAGAGATACTGAAAGGAAGAAAGAGAAAGAAAGATTAATCTGATAAAGGCATTGCCATTTCTAATCGGACTGATGGGAAACTGTGGTATGAAGTTAAAGAGGCAACACAGGGTGAATTACTGTGATGAACTACCTTAAAGCTGAAGCAATCAAAGAGATAGCTCTCACATATAAAAATTACTGTGGCATCTTTATTCATCAACAGTTTTGCACAAGTGTCTCATGTTCAATCCCTTCCATGAACAACTAAAGCACTCTGATACATTTGATCAGATTAAATCTTATCAGGGAGACTCAGCTACTGAGGTGGCTGCTTCTCACTTCCCAGAGTTAATTTCTTGTTGCCATGCAGAAGAATAAACTTTTCAAAGCTTGAAAATGACAAACTCCAAAAAATAACAACAGTACAGCCCAGTGCCTGCACTTGTAACCTCCTGTAATGGAATTGAAAGTGCTTTTACTCTTGTGTATGATAGCAGTAAAACTTTTTCACAGGCTGACAGCTGAAAACCTGCAGAACTGAAATTTGTGACCCGTAGTTGAGAAAGTATCTATACAAACACACATCTCACAGAGGTTTTCTGCACAGTTGTAGGGGACAAAAGAATCACATAACAAAATTCAGTAATGAAAAGCCTGCCATTGAATAACAGACAAACAGATATAATTGATTCTAATATAGCCAAATGATACAAAAAGCAAACATGGTATCTTAGAGAATTCAGCATAAAACTCCTGTAAAAGTTCCCTCACATGATTTTAAGAATTAGTTTATAATTTGCTCTTAAGAGATGCTGGTCTTCCCATGATGCTGGGCTCTGAAGGTACTCAATTTTGCAGCATTGCATGCTAGTGAACACAGCAGACCATCAGTTTTGTGTGATCAGATGTGTTCTTCCTTGCCAAGCATCGCATGATTATGTACCCACATATTAGTCTGCTTAACACAGGACTAGGAATAAATACACAGTTGTATCACCCACAGAAGAGCTGAAAGGATTTAAAAGAATATAATCTATGTCAATAGCCTATCCTGTCCTTCCAAAGAGATGGATCAGTATCCAAAAAAGATAGTATACTAACTAACACTGTAAATAATGAACAATAACAAAGCAAATAGTTATAGTTGGGAGAAAAAACCAACAGAAGTAATTTTTAAACTTTATTTCTTTCTTTAGTGATAACCTCACTTACAAACCTGTAATAAATACAATGAGATTCCAAGTCTTTTCCTTGATTACTCTGGTTTTGTACCTTAAAGTATTTACATTAAATAAAAAAATACCACTTCAGAAATAATTTTCCTAAGATAATACTTTTTTTTTTTGCAAAACCAAAAAAAAAAAAATTTTTTTTAATAAATCTTGGAAGCTGTATTACTTAAAGATCAAGCAAAATCATTTTATACTACTTACTTCAGACATAGCATATCACTTTACAGAAATAGTACTTTATGGGACATTTAGTTAACATACTGCTGTGCATTTGTTGAAATACATTTATTGATTACTTATCAGGTGTCCTAGATTTTGTAGTTTACAGGACAATTACACTATTTGCCCAGCTCTGGAATAAGTTTTTCCAAACTTTTCGAAGAGAACAATTGGTGGTAATACTGTCTGAAAGTCCTAAAGAAATGAGAAACAAAAAAAGTGTTAAGTTTGGCTTTCATGGTTTTAACTTTTTTTTTTTTTTTAAGTATTTTAGAGCTCTAAATATCGTCTTCTAGTTACATTTAATCATATAAGTTAGAATGCACATTAAGCAAAATAATATATATGAAACATACTTTTTTACATTATAGGTACATTACTTTGAAGAAGAGCACAAGAATCGATTGATTTAATTGAAAGCAAATATCTATTTTAAAGTCTAAGTAACTATAGGCACTACAGAAATTGTCTGCTCCAAAAAACAGATTTTCTAATCTTTTTCAAATCACAGTATACAAAATTGTATTCTCCTCCCTGGCAACCAGATAGGTTAAAGACAGCAAGATAATCCCTGCAATATTTTAACTTTTCTGCCTTGTTTAACATTAAAACATGGATATTAAACTAACTCCATGAGAAACAGTAAAAAAATATATATTAAATATGTCTTAGTGGCAACAAATTTATTACAAGTTCTGGTAGAAAATATACAAGGAGGATGATTCCTGAACACATTTTTGCCAGGAAAAGGTTTAGTTATTACATTCAAATTTTTAAAATGCAAATGGCTCCAGATCTAAATTGAATAAGAGAAACTCAGGTGAACCTGTGCCTTAAGAGTACAATGGAAATACAGCAAATAAACAAGAAGGGAAAATATGGTAAGTATTCTAAACAGTATTTTGCCTTAGCTACTTACTAATAAATGCTCATGGTAAATGATTAGCAAGTCCACAGTGTTTAATATCAAGTTTTTATTGCATTCTTAAGAAAATTATTTTCTTTGACCCTGAAATATTGGAATTAGTATCAGCAATACAAAATATTTGTTTTGCTTTAAAATTGTTTACACTTTCCGAAAATAACATAACATGAATTACCAGCTTTCCAGAATTAATTTTTAAGAAATAAGTTCATCGGAACACTTTCTACTGTTTTGTATTGTCAATGTGATGCTCTGTGAAAGTGCATGGAAATCCAGTGTCTTCATAAAATATCTGAGGCCATGGGTGAATGAAAGCTGAAATTTTTACCTTTTTGACACATTTTAGAACTAGAAAGGTTTCATTCTATCTTAAAAACAGAATGAAAACTGTTTTTTTTTATTTCTGAAAAATGACACGAAGCAGAAGTATAATTCCCTGGATAATTTAGACTTAGCTGCTTCACAGAACACAGTTTAGCTGAATCTCCATAAACTGGCAGAGCAACCACAACTGCTGGTAAGCTTCATGCAAACACTGACATGGCCCATCTGAGTTTCATCTGCACTGCATAATGCCAAACCATGAGCATATCATTTCTTACATCTCAAAGTTATTTGATATGATTCCTTCAACATTCTGGTGCATAAATCTTAAAATAGCAAGATAGACACATACACATTCAAAATTACATATTCCCTGCGTGCGGCTAAAGTGAGTACTACCCCATTCTTAACTGTTCACAAGGTTTAATTTTTAATGTTTCTCTATGCCTCGTACCACACAATTTCTTACCCAAGAGAAACAGCCTATTTGCATATTTTAATATTGTACTTTAAGAATGGCATACTATTTTAATTTTCATTGTGTGTTTGGCATCACAAACACCTTCTTACTGTAGGAAAAGTTGTCCATATAATTATTATAATAAATATTATTATAACTCCAGCATAATTGCAAATACTTTCCTTATAAAGTGAAGCTAGTTATACTTAATTCAGTAAATTCACCAGGCTAATATTGTTCACAGGAGTGGGAAAAAACCCCAGCTCTAGCTGCCAAGAAAGCAAACAGATAATACAGCTATAATTTAGAATTAAGCAGTAATTCAGAGCAGAATACAGCATCCTTTTATTTTTTCTTTTTTTTTCTTTTTTAAATAGGAAGTACATGTTTAATATATACGCAGGATAGTTAGGTACAGTTTCACAAAAAAAGCAGCAAACTCAGGGTGAGACAAGGGAACGAGTAAAAGGTGTACAACACCCACATCAGGATAAAATCAGGAATATTAAGTCTGAGCACTGAAAAAGTCTTCATTTGCTGGAGCAGACGGCTTTTGCTATTAGGATGCCTGGCCATACAAAAACAATTGGCTGCCAAAATTAGCTCCTTGGGACGATTTAGGAGCCTTTGAAGTGAACAGTTTTTTGAGCTGGAACTAAGCCCAGGTCCAGCTTCAAACTCAAATCAAAATGACAAAGAGGAAATTTTCTGTGCCACACGCCCCCTCAGTGTAAGATTACTTTGGGTTGGCAGCTGTACTGTTTATCTTGTAATTTAAAGCTATTTCACTAGATACTCACAACTGAGCATTTAAACAACTGGCTCCGATTATGACGACAGCAGTTATGTTTGACCACATTTAGGAAACATCACACAGTCTGATGGATAAACAAAAGTGTGGCTGGCTTTACAGTTAGACTAATTAAAGCAGTTTAGAATGTATACTAGATAAATTTTGTACAGTATGCATATAAAATATAAATATCTTTTTATGAAAATAACCCAGCCATTTCTGTATTTGAAGATATGGATTTTAATCAGGTTTTAACAGTGAGAAAGTAAGACTTGAAAATACCACTTAGCCTTGCAAGATCTACCTCACAGCACTGAAGAGAGTCTATCCCACTGTATCATTATAGCAGCATAAAGGGAAAGGAATTGGAAGTCAGGTTCTCTTGTCTATCTATTTTGATGGTGAAATGTAGGTTCAAATCATGCAGTGAAGCACTGTAATGCACTGCTGGTTCATCTTGAGTTTAAAATGTTATGTAGCATGGAAGTTATGAAGTTACGCAGACAATACTTTTTAAGCTGCAAGAACAAAAGTTGTAAGTGGAGAAAAACAGGCTTCTTCAAAATTATTTTCACTGTCAGTCCCCCATTGTTGGTAGCTGGAATTATGTAGCTTAAGAATATGATTTCCCAGATACTGGCAAGATTGACCCAACAGTTTTACAGTCTCAGGATCATAGGAGCACAGAGCTGAGCTTTATGGAATTTTTCCACAATACATTCTTAAATCATGCCCTATAGTTCTCAGTAACAGAGACCTGTAATTCTCAGGTCCAAGAATTATTTTAAATTCCCAAATGAAGTTAATGTAACACTTCCTTTCTAAATTTGTCAAGATTTGACTTCTTTCACTCTAGTAAATCATAAGTGACACAAGTTCAACTGACAAAGCTTAACAAGACATTCAAGATATCTGACACCATTTCCCATAGCATTCTCCTGGTGAAACCGGCTGCTCGAGGCTTGGATGGGCACACGCTTTGCTGGGTAAAAAACTGTCTCGATGGCCGGGCCCAGAGAGTTGTGGTGAACGGAGTTAAATCCAGTTGACGACCAGTCATGAGTGGTGTCCCCCAGGGCTGGGTTTTGGGCCCACTCCTGTTTAACATCTTTATTGATGATCTAGACGAGGGGATCGAGTGCACCCTCAGTCAGTTTGCAGATGACACCAAGTTGGGTGGGAGTGTTGATCTGCTCGAGGGTAGGGAGGCTCTGCAGAGAGACCTGGACAGGCTGGAGCCATGGGCTGAGGCCAACTGGAGGAGTTTCAATAAGGCCAAATGCCGGGGGCTGTCCCTGGGCCACAACAACCCCCAGCAGCGCTACAGGCTTGGGGAGGAGTGGCTGGAGAGCTGCCAGTCAGAGAGGGACCTGGGGGGGTTGATTGACAGCCGGCTGAACAGGAGTCAGCAGTGTGCCCAGGTGGCCAAGAAGGCCAATGGCATCCTGGCTTGTGTCAGCAATAGCGTGGCCAGCAGGGACAGGGAAGGGATCTCACCCCTGTACTCGGCACTGGTGAGGCCGCCCCTCGATTCCTGTGTTCAGTTTTGGGCCTCTCACTCCAAAAAGGACATTGAATGACTCGAGCGTGTCCAGAGAAGGGCAACGGAGCTGGTGCAGGGTCTGGAGCACAGGTCTTTCGAGGAGCGGCTGAGGGAACTGGGGGTGTTTAGTCTGGAGAAGAGGAGGCTGAGGGGAGACCTCATCGCCCTCTACAGCTCCCTGAAAGGAGGTTGCAGAGAGCTGGGGATGAGTCTCTTTAACCAAGTAACAAGCAGTAGGACAACAGGGAATGGCCTCAAGTTGCACTGGGGAAGGTTTAGACTGGATATTAGGAAGCATTTCTTTGCAGAATGGGTTGTTGGGCATTGGAATGGGCTGCCCAGGGAGGTGGTGGCATCCCCATCCCTGGAAGTGTTTAAAAGTAGAGTTGACATAATGCTGAGGGATATGGTGTAGTTGGAAACTGTCAGTGTTAGGGTAATGGTTGTACTAGATGATCTTCAAGATCTTTTCCAACCTAGATGATTCTGTGATTCTGTGTTCTCAGGGCAGGCATGAAATCAAGGAATGTTATTATTAAAGCAAATTCTAAAAAGATTTTACATCTGAGTATGCAGACATACATAAATACCGCCCATGTACAAATAATATTGGCAAAACAACACGACCTTGTAGACGTACATATCAGCTTGAAGGGCTTTGAAAATGCATCCCCTCATATTCTAGTGATGAATTTGCACTGACAGGGTTTCTTTCCAAACAATTTTAAGAGTACTGTACTGTTTCCTGTAATATAAAAATGCACTTTGGAATGAGATAGGAATTACAATTAAGTATCTTCCTTGAAATTTAATGAAGTAGAAAGTCAGCTGCTTCATACCAAAGCAAGAACAGGCAAACAGCAGCAGCATATCTACTCACAGATTTTAAGGACAGAAAGTACCATTATGACAATTTATTCTCAACTCCTGCATACAGACTTTGGGTAATTTCCTATAGCAAATCTATCAATTCCATAATAATTATGAAGCTGTTAAGCACATAAAAAACTTGTCACAATTAGCTTACAAAAAACTTATGATACCTGATTTATAGCTTTGCACAGTCTTTCTCTGTAATGACAAAATTTCATTTTGTTGCATAAATAGATTTGGTTGCAGATCAAAGTTGCATTGGACTATATGAATGAAGATTTCCTTCATAGGTTAGGAGAAGTAGCATGTGAAGATGCTTCGAAGATAAACTGTATATCCTCTTTAATGAAAAGTATTCCACCCATAGTAGTGATTCAGCGCACTGAGTCCTCTTCTGAGCCAATTTAATACTGAAGACACTGTATAATTGCATGATGTCAGCCATGACACCACGTGCTATGCAAAAGGTAAACCGATCCATGAAAGCTTTGGATCTCAGAAAAACTTCTTTGTAGTGCTGGAATGATATCTGTTGATTGTATAGAGACCTATAACTGTAGATATATTCTGTTAAGAATCAATGGAAGGAATAACTGAAAAGTGGGCACAGCTGCTAGAATCTTAATTCTATCTTCATGCTGCTGAATAGTAAAAAAAGCGAACAATATCCACAGTTACACATCTAGACTTTAGAGGATGCAGTGGTAAATTCTGCATTAAAATCCACACAGTAGTTACGCCCTTAGTCTAGGGTAAGCCCACTGAGCAATCTTGCCTTCTCCACAAAGCTGGGACACAGCTCATGTGCACACCTCATTTGAAAACCAGGCAGTACTGCCAAGTGCCACTGTACAGCCATAGTCCACAACCCACTCTGTTTAATACTAAGTGGTCATATTTAAGTATTCCCTATGATACAAATGCTTGTAATAGTAAAATTAGAGTTTTAAATTGAGCTGTCAGAGTAAGCCTCCTGACCTACATTAATAGCCATGGAGGTCTCTAACAAGGAAGCAAACCAGAAATGGCAAGCTGTTATACAAGTAAAATGTTGATCCAGCTAACTTTTATTCTTAGCAAATTTATCAATACTGGTTAACAATACTTCCAACTAGTACAGGGCCTTCTGACATGACAAAATAATGTAACAACCCATTCTGTCAATACAACACAAATGTCATTTCAAGTGCTCAAAACCCACTAAGCTACCCTAAAAAAGATTGATTTATCTGCTCCAGTGTTTCTTTGGGGCAAACTTTTCTCACAACTGAAACCAATTAGTGGGCCTGGCACTTGTAGTGCAGAATGTAGGTCAGCATCAAGTAATAAAAAAGTATTGACTTTTCTCTGTCTGTAAGCAGCATGAAAGGGGTGCCATGGCCTTGTCGTATATGAAAAGAGCTCCATTAATTTCACTTATTTCAACCAGGGCTGTCAAATACTAATGCTTCTATTGCACTTTTCACACAAAGTACATTGACACCAATCCTGGCCTCAGTGAAACAAGTTTACAATATTTCAGTCAGTGAAAGGGGTACTATAATTTTTAATTCCCTGTTGTACATTTAGTCTCTTTAAGCAGCACTGATCATAAGACCTCTTGAAAAATATAAGCTGGGACATTAATAATGGCTATACACTTTTCCCCATGGGCAACAGAACCTATTTCTTGGGCATAGCTTCAACAGCTAATTAGCCATAAAGTTCAGGACACAGTTGTTTGGCATAACTCTGTTTTTGTGGCTGGTGGGCACAGACTGCCAATTTTGATTTCTGCTGTGGAGAAATATCCAAAAATGGGGAATAGGTCTTCTGTGACTTAAGGCTATAAAATTGAAAAGCTAATGTGTTAACCAATTGGGTCAACTAGCTCCTTCAAATAAGAGATAATAACAAAAGCCTGGATCATGCCTTAGGGACTGGATCTCATTGAGTCAGTGCAGAGGTATTGACTCCCAGGGAAAAGCATGCCTAATCGGAGTTCCCTGCACTACAGTGGGCAAGTGACCACTGCTGGGAAGAAGGAGGTAGAATTACACCTTTCACTATTCAGCTTGGCAGCGCAATACAGAGGAGAAGAACAAGGAGCCATCATCTATCTCCTTCTATGGCTGTCTACTACTGCCACCAATTCTAAATCCTCTAAAGTTTGTTCTTTTGGGTAAGTGCGGTGAAAAAAACTGTGCTTCCGTGAAGACTTCATGATTTTCTACATATTGTGGATTGACACAGTAGTGATCAAACTGACCTAAAATGTTATGATCACATTTCCCATTTCCCTCCTAAATTGTCAGATTTTTTGGGTGTTTTTTTTTGTTTTTTTTTTTTTTGCAAGTTTATGGTTCTTCTTAACAAGCTTGAGGGCTCTGAGTGTGAGGTCTAAGTCATTCGCTAATTACCTCCTGCAAATCCAAACATCATCAACAATAAAACTCTTTGATTTAAAAAGACTTTATGAATATGGTAGAAAGCAATTTTCTACTTGCTTTAATGACTTTGTAAGTGCAAGTCTTACCCTTTGAATCAACTTGCTATTAGATCTTAAAATAAAATGATATTGTATAGCCATCATAAAAAGCAACTTCATAACCTTCTGTGTTACACTTACATCAGGCAAGTTTCTTCTACTTCTTGGTTTTAGTCTTTTATTGACATTATGATAATGTGTTGTAAAAAACAAGTCAGGAAATTATGTTCACAGTAGGAAATCTAACAACACCATTTTAATATCCTATCTTCCAAGCAGAAAAAGAAAATACTAATTGCTATTTAATTTATTTACTAAACATTTCGTTATTATTACACTTAAATTTCCATGGAGATATACGACCATCACTGACTTTTACAGTTTTACAAATAGTTGAACCAAACTCAAACAGTGCTTACTAGAAATTACAAAAGATTTCTAATTATGGTTCATGCATGTGAAAAACCGCTGATCTGATAACCAGATAGATTTAGATACTTCCTGCATGATGCGTTCAGTACAAGCAGCACAGTAGTGTGTGCTCCTCTGTGACAAACATGGAAATTATAACTCTATTCCTCCCTTTCTCTAATATTCTAAGAAGGAAGTGTTTTGCTACTAAATCTGGGCTTGCTGAAGTTTGCTTTCATAGCTCAGCAGCTAAGCTGTGCTAATTTGTGCTTTGGAGATAACTGGCTAACAAATGTCAAGTTCTAAAACTTCTTGTCTTCATCTGTGCAAGGTAGGAGAGGATGTGTTCTAGCCTGGAAAAGAGCCTGCTTCTGCTTCTGCATGGTTAGAAGCAATTTGGACAAAGGAAAAAAAAGGATATCCCGCTGTACCCTTCTACAGCTGCACAAAGTAAGCTATGACATGACAGGAAATAAAAATGCTTTTGAGAATGCAATCGTTTGAGCCATTGTACAAGGAAAGCACAAATATTTCTAAATGAATAAGATATTTTGCAATAGCTGTGCTCAATAAGGATTACAAATGTGTCAAGCTTTACAGTGCTTTCTCACAAGCAAAGGCAAATTATCTCTTGGCTTTGATGAAAGTCTTGTGCAAGGAAGGACAAGGGAAAAAAGGGGAAGGATTTGGTCCAGTGAATTACTTTTTCTCGTAAGTATTGCATCTCTAAAATTAACCTGGGATATGAAACTAGCCTGTCCTTTTTGTCATGTGTAATATAACCAGCAATGAAGATTTGTGGTCCAAATTTGCATTTGTTACATTTACTTAGTACCCTGCAGTCATTATGGTTGCCCAAGGGGAAGGAAGGGTGGAATTCCCAGCTGTACCCTGTAAATTTATTTATTCCATTTATTGATGATCTGCAAGCCAGACACTGTCTGGTCCTTCCTCCCAAACATGTACTAGCTTTGCAATGTTTTAAAAAGAAATATATTCTCCTTTATAAATAGCTGCTCAGATAATGAATTTATTTATGTGTATAAAGTTAATCTACTGAAGAAGAATAAATCACCTTTATGTAGACACTTTTCAGGTACTTTTAGACATATTCAGAGCCAGTATCAATATTAAAAGTGTAGCTTGCCACACAGAAAGTGACAATGCATGCTGTACCATATATTAGTCAATGTTCATGTTATGAAACATCACCCAAATTCTGTTCTGAATGTCTGTATTTGAACCAAAATTGGCAAAGATAATATTCTATTTTTTCAACTAATGTAGCCTTTTCTTACAAGTAAATTAAGAAATGAATGTGTATTTCTCCACAAGCTATTTCATACTTGGATACCCTTGAACTTTACTGAATCTGGGCTAAAAAACAAATGTGCAGTTGAAATAGTTCAGTAGGTATTCAGAATCCCAAGAGGTGTTTATTTGCTATTGTCATGCAAATGTATACTTCTTGCAGGGTATTTTAACAAAATATTTTTGAACAGAGGAGTAGATGTTCATCTTAATTTAAGATGTATATACACACACCGAAAACACTGATGAGTGATACATAACACTTTTATGAAGTTATTAACGCTGAGGTGGGTCTATGCCTAACACTACATTCCTCTGTACAGAAAAATACAGTCTTAAAAACATCTGATGAAAAAGTAAAGGACATATTTTTATCACAGTGCTTGTATTTTTAAATCCACTCCTTGTCCTGTCCATCACACAAATACTGCTAGCAACAGGACTTGTATTAGCAAATAATGTACTTAGGGATAAGTATCTTGACTTATGCCATTTATAAGCTGCCCCTTTCATTGTCTATCTTGTTCAGCCACAACATTCTCTTTCCAGCTGAAAACAAGCTATTGCCAAGTGTTGACTGCCAAGACAAACTCAGAACCACTTTCAACCTGATGGACTAAAGCCAGAAAACATTTAACCTGCCAAGATCAAGTTGCATCTCTAACTTGCCAAAATCATGCCACTAGGAGTTAAGGAGGAAAAATTCTGAGTTGGAATTCTCAAGTGAAAATACTTTTTATCAGGTTAAGTTGTATCTGTTTGAAAAAAAGTTGCAATCATTTACAATCGATTAAAAAAAGAAAAAAGCACTTTGATTGCACTGTATTTGGCATATGCAGCAAAACCAGTGCTCCAATTAGATTTCATCTGGTTTGACGTTGTTCTGGATCATACTTTCAAACGAGATTGCTTTCTGTGATGAAAGGACTAGATATGCAGATCAAAGGAGAACAGTGGATGCTGCCTAGCTGAGCTTTAACAAGGCTTTCAACACAATCTCTCAGAGAATCCTTTTAACCAAGTTGGTAAATCATAGTCTAGATGTGCAGTCTAATAGATGTAATAACTGTCTGGAGTGTCAGGGTAGCAATGAATGGTTTGTACTCTAACTGGAACCTGGGTACAAATGTATTTCCTCAGGTGCTATCTTGGGATCTATATTGTTTAATATCTTCATCAGTGACCTGAAGGTGTAGATGGAATGCACTCTCATCAAGTTCATGGACAATACCAAACTAACGGGTGCCTGAGGGCTATGATGGAAAGTGATGTAGACAGGAATGGCCTGACAGAACCTCACAACATACAGTACAGACAAATGCACCTGGCACAGACTAACCCCATGAACAAGGCAGGCTGGAGCTGACAGGCTGGGTAGCAGCGCTAGAGAAGAGGTCCTGGTGGTCCTGGTCGGTAACTAGCTAAACATGAATCAGCAATGTGTCCTTGCCATGCTGAAAGCTAAAGCGAAAAACAGCTTTCCTGTTTTGCAAATATAAACTACCTTCAGGAGAGATTGAGACGATCAGACAGGAAAAGGCCTTTCTTGTTTTGCAGGCAGCTTACTTTGGAGATCAGCTAACACTAGAAAAACTATTCATCTATCCAGTGTTCACAAATGCTCTCACTAATCAACAAACTGAAAAAATAGCTCTTGATAAAACCTATTGCTATTTTTTCTGTCTGTATTTACTCATATATGATAACATATCTTCTTTGTGTCATGTTTTTCTTCATTTTTTATTGGCACTTTTTCTCTCATGTAAATCCACCAGTTCTTTGATACAGTTCAGGAATAGCATCAGCAACACTGATTATTCACTCAGGCGCCACAGATTTGTTTTGGCATTGACATGAAGCTAGTTCTGTCAAACTGCTGCTGATTAAGAAACTTCAGGGAGAGGAACAGCTGATATTTATAGCCAAACATTATTTCAGATTCAACAGTGTTTAGATAAATGAAATGGATTACACATATTAGCACAAATTTAAAAAATAGATTGTTGAACATTTCAAAAACTAAAATCATGCTGTCTTAGTTCTGATATGAATACATGTTATATATACTAAATGTAACAACTTGTGCAAACATATTCTATGGTAGTATATAAGCAAAAGTTTCTTTCACTTTTCAGCTGGATAACTTCCAAACTAAATTCTACACTCTGTTGTCCATGCTGAGGAAAGAATTTAGCCTTAAACTTTCTTTAACATCTATGTCTTTAATGTCTATGCAGAACTTTCAATGTATAGCTCAGTACTAATATATCTATAAATGAACAGGAACTAGGAATTCTTACAATGTTTTATATGCTAATTTATTCATTGACAGTGTAGTAGCGATATAAGTTATACTGTAAAGTTTTCCATACTTCTCTGAAGACTTTGCATTTGACCTGAAGTGTTGAAATTCTTTAAATAGCAACACATTTTGGTCTTACTCCTGCCAAAGGCCTGGGCATGTGCAAAAACTACAAATCATGCCAAACTCTTTGAGTGATATATGGAGGACCACAATCCACTAGGAAATAAGCTAAGACCAAGTCATTCATTTCATTTAGGTCCTTCAGTGGGATCTGAACCATCCAGCCCACAAACCATGTCTCATGAGATTGCAGTATACATCCAGCCCACAGTAATAATGATTCATATACATATATGTGTATATGCTTTATTGCTACCTTTAGCTGGATTAAAAGCAATATATCAAATTTTATATTTCTGCTTCTTTTATTAGCTTTCTAGCACTTGATCAGCTGATAGAGGTGATAATGAAATGTTTTTTTATAAACTGGAGTTTGTAAGTCCTGTCCTGAGAATGTAATATTTCAAAAAATAGCTTAAGCTTTGGGGAAAAAACCAATTACAGAAACAGCATTAAAAATGCCAAGCACTGGGCAGAAGCAATTCTGGATCAGTTTAAAAAAGTGATTGATGAAACTCTAATCTGAGCTGAAGGAACAGTTTCACGACAAGCTGTGACCATTCCACACACTTCATTAGCTGCCATAATTAGCCTGGTGTTTCAATTTGTTAGAACTGGTGGGGACAATTTTACTCAGAATGCAAACATCAAAAAACAGGGTGCCTCAGACTTCAGAAGAGGCTGATGAGAAGCTTTTCTAGTCTCTGTTAACTAAAAGATTAATTACAGCTGATGGGAGGCTGTACTCTGATTGTCACTCTGTCTATGTGCATTACTTTTAGCATTAGAAGAAAGACATGGTTGACACTATGCTGCTCAATCAAGCAGCTTCGCATTAGGGTACAAAGACTGTTAATATGCAATGTTTTTATTGTTTCTCTTTTTCTTTCTTTTTTCCCTCCTAAGTCTGAGACTTTCATTCCTAACAAATTATACTTTAAAAGAGCAGGGTATTCAGTTGCTAATGATAAGTGCTTACTGTTTATCCTGTCATTCCTTCATGCAACTACAGGTGAGACATCCTAACATGCCTCAAAGCTACTGGCTAGAAATATTATTAGTTCCTGTTATCACAGTCAAAAAGTAAATTCCTACTCAAATAGTCTCATTATGGAAAACAAAAAAAAATACAGTTGTGAAACAGACACTGAGTACATCACAGCCTTTATATTTTATCCCCTTTACTTCAGGTGCTGTTACCTCTGTACATTAACTCATCAAAGCTTGTGAGGTTATTCAAATGGAAGTGAAGTCTGAATCTGAAGTGCAAAGGTTATTCCTGATTAATTCCATAACTCTCATTGTAGAACATTAGCACACATTTATACATCTACTCATAAATAAATTCTTATGTGGATATGCCTTTAAGTTTCCCTACATATTTTATGGTGATATCAACAAAAATTTTAAGAGAAGAAAGAATATAGTTTCTTATCTCTATCATGGTGGAACATCCTTTTAACCTGAATTTATAAAAGGCATGTTGAAAATCAGGTCTTCATTGCATTAAATGAATAAACACTGAAGTGTATTCCAAAGTGAATATCATATTACTATTTAAAATAGAACAAACAAG
Source organism: Athene noctua (assembly GCF_965140245.1). Taxonomy (NCBI): domain Eukaryota; kingdom Metazoa; phylum Chordata; class Aves; order Strigiformes; family Strigidae; genus Athene; species Athene noctua. The sequence continues at coordinate 106,329,879 of NC_134037.1, read as the reverse complement.
TTCAGAGTTGATTCATTATATAAATTTTAAGGAAAAAAACAGTAGCTACTTACATCAAACCATTAAGACAACAAGCAGTCTGTATTACTTACAGTCTCTCATTGATTCTAGTGTAAGTGCACAAAGCTATCTTTTACTGTGATTTTTTTCCTATTCAGGGAATGTAGATTACTTTAAAATCCATTTTACTGCACTGAAGTCCTACTGTTCTAAGAATAATATACTCTTGCTCTCTGGAGACATCATCAAAACAACAAGAACTTGCAGTCTTTCATCTTGGGCATATACCTGGCATAACATCTTAGAATCATCCAGAACAGCTATAGGTATTAGTAACATTACAGATTATACAACTGTTCAATCATAATGGGTCAGTGTGATAAAATATGTCATTCAGGACATCAGTTTAAGAAGCAACATTCTGTAGTTCTAAGTATATCTGTTGCAAGAAGTCACCAGAATATGTGCTTCTGATCTTAGACTTCAATTTGCAAACTCACCAGCAACATGCATTTAAAGATGAGATAAAAAAAAAAAAAAAGGTGTCTATTTTTCTGTGAAAATAAGTAACACCATTTTTCCTAGAACATTCCTTCTAAATAGCATTTGTCTACATATTGATTATATTCATTATGGGCCAGATCCTTATCTGATGCAAATTAGCCTAGCTCCATGCATATCTCATCATACTAGGCTCTGAGGATCAGTTCTCATACCTGCATTTTTCAACAGTTACATGGACCATGTAATTCCTAGAGGATTGTGAAAAGCTTTCTGTTACTTTCATTTCAACTCTATTTAACCAGCACAAGCAAGGTCTAGGTGAGAATTACCAAATAATAAGTAGCTTGCTTTTGCAGGTATGTTCCATAAAGAATTTTAAAGGCTTAAAAATATAGCCTTTTAAATTCAATATTGTGGCAAATTGAATTGAATTGAAATACATTATGTTTGCTAGATATATAAAAAAAATCTTAATTTAATTAATTAAAAAAAAGAATGCTGAACAACCCATCCATAGCCATCATCAAAAGGCAAGGCCAAGCACTTCCAGTTTACTGTGAGGATTTTCAGTTCCGACAAATAAAATAATACCCAAATAGTGAACACCTAAACCCAACATAAACAAATCAGGTGTAACTTCAAACTTTACCATTCCCACCTCAACTGATTTTATTTTTTTGCATTAAAAGCACTGCCACAAGTTCCTGTAAGAATGTACTGAATGAGTTGTTCAAGATACTCTATTTCTAAAGTGTTTCTGATGAAACAAGAACCTTTAAAATGTTTAAGCAATGTGTACAATAAGAATTATTTAGGAAATTAAAACATGCATATACTTCCCTCAAAGAAATATTGGTTCAAGTTAGCTCTTACTAAAAAGCAAGATTTTTTTTTATGCCACAAACACACACATTGCATTATTAAATGAGGAAGGTAGGCAAAGCAAGACATTTATCATCCAACAGACAAATGATACAGGATTGGTTGTTAGACAGTATAATAAGTACCATCTAATTTTCTCTTACAAATCAATTTATTCTTCAAAGCCTTGGATCATCATCAAGGGACTGCATTTTCCCATTGAGAAATTACAGAACTGAAAATCAGGTTTTATAAAACATTCAACTAGTTGCTGACAAAACCTTACAAATAACCACTAGAATGGATCTGATTAGAAGAGTGGTGACGATATATTTTCTTATGCAAATAACTGAATGGTTTGGCTCTTCTCAGTCACTACTTTGTAGTATTTCCTCAAAATCAGACCCTGTAACTCATCAGTAACCTTCACCAGAAAGTTTTTCCAATCTTTCTTTTCAGTCTTCCAGTTATCCACAAATTCTTTTCTGCATTTAAACAGTAGCCAGGGATACATTTTGTATATTTTAATTTGCTTCACAGTGTTTACCTTCCTTCTAAACCTAAGAAAAAGATTTCTGATAGCTAATAATAATTTGCATAACATATATCAAGAGTAGCATTTTTCAAAGGCAGCCCAGCAGCGGTGACCTTAAGGATTTTCTTAAAGAAAACAATCTACAGCTCAAGAACCTTTCCAGCAGAACCTCTGAAAGTGATCTTCATAACAAAATCTATTTCTCTAAATATGACAATGTCATTGAGAAATCTGGAAAAATCATTATGTCAACTGTCAAAAGTTGAAATTGTCATTTGCTTTCCTGGAAGACTGAATGGGTGCATATCAAAGAGAGATATTCCATTCTAGTCCTGTGAATGAGAGGTAATGTCTGGTGTTCCCTTTGTTGGATATGACATACCCCTGCCTTTTTTAATACGTTTGCTTCTCAACAGCACATCATGACATTTACTAAAAAGAACAAAGAATTCAGAAGTAGAGGTTGCAAAAGTGACTTTAAGCCATTTTTTGTTACCCATTTTCAGCAACCACTTGCTTATTAAGCTGGTCTGTGATATTAAATTGGGAAACACTGCTCTTTTTTGGTATTACCTAACTGGGTAGCCAAATGTCTGAACTCCAAGGAGGTTGCAGCTCTGAAGAGTAATGCTGCTGTGGGAATTGCCTTACGTGGAGGCAGGGAATTAAGTTGGTTTTGGCATGAAGATACAGCAACATTCTGATTCACAATTGTTGATCTGAGAGCAGAAAATTTATGCTACAGGGTACAAAGGATAGACTTTCTATGAATAGTATAGGATGTATTGTTGTATGACTAGATCCTTAGGTTTAAATTATTTGGTTTGGTGCAGAACTCAGGGTGGAAAGTGACAGAAAGCAGCCTTATCTTGGGAACAGATAGTTGATAACTCAAACTAAGGGTCCATTTGTAGCATCTGAATAGATACATCAAGTCATGCCAGCAGTAATAAACATACAGGAGCCATGTCATTGGCCAGAGCTTGCTGGAGTGCAACACACTTTGGCAACAACCCCTTATTATCCCTGACATGGCTCATGAGGAAACTGGTAGTGTAAAAAGCAAACTCTTACAGGTCATCTAATAATTCCACTACAATAGAGTCACTTCTGGCTGCCACATTATGTCAGCTCTGCATTGCCTAGGAAAACACATTGCAATTGGATGGGAGAAATAAGAATCTGATATTCAGAATACGTGCTAGCTCTTCTCACTGTATATGAGTAACTTCTGTCACAAAGCACCCTAGTAAACATGGCCTTAAAAGTTCTAAAACATGTAATACGGCTGAAAGTACAAATGTATATTAGTTAATATCACACTGTATTAGAAAATATCCTCATGTAATAATTTTTCCTAATTAAAATGAAAACAAGCAAATTCCTTTGAAAAATTTTCATGGAGTCACAATCTAAGATACATACATTATACTTATCTCAAGTCCAATCGCTATAAGATTAGGAAAAATGGAGCTAAGGTGAAATTTACATAAATTTCAGTATAGTCAGGGATGGAAAAGCACGAATAGTGTATCAAGCCAGTATTCTGACACATAATGACATCATCTGCTAGACACATCATTTCTGTGTTTGTTGTCCTACAAGGGATGAAACTAATTTTCAAACAGAACACATCACTTCCCCGCTTCCACCCTATTTTTCCCTCACAGTAATACTATACGGAGATAAATTTGCTGTGGAACCACAGGATGCAGTGGTCTCAGAAGAATGTGGAAGAAAATGGGATGACCATGGCCATGCAGAAGAGTCACACTCACTTTCTAAGGCACTGAGATTTTCAGGCCATATTACATCCTCCTTGGGGACCTGTTCCCACATATCTGGAACTTAGGACGCTACCTGATAATGTGATTCCACTTGGGCCAAAATGGGAGCAACAACGAAAACCATAGAGGATATTGACATTTCAGAGGCAGCAGACTATATAAAACAGGATGAATTCCTTGAAAAAGAGAACACTTTGTGTGTCCATCACAGAAAGTCCAAACTTAGTGAAGTCATGTGAGAGGAATTATGCAATTCATAGAGATTTGGTCCTTACAATCTTCTTTATGGTAGAAAGCAAGTTAAATATGAATAATTTTTTCCATAGTCTGTTATCTCTGTTATCCAAGATGGAAAATTTCTTACAGTTCTTGGACAAAAAGCCAAATTTACAGCTAGTGTAAATCAATGAAACTCTATACTTTGCATTATAACATTATTTATATAAACTCTTAAAATACATACACACAGTGGTGTTTATCTGTTACATGTGTCATGATTTAATTAAATACTTCTGCAACTTCATATAATCTCAGCTGAAGGCAATCACTGTCGAACAAAATTGACTGAAGCTGTTGATTGTACCTTTTATCTGCACTAGCTGAATGTGAGCCTGTAATTCTCTGCCTCTGGTGACAAAGATGGAAGTGATACAATATATATAAGGACTAATTATTGCCTATTCTAATGGCTACACAATACAGTGTGAAAATGCCAGTAGTGTGGACTACAGCCCAATTTCTACTGCTCCACCAAAAATAGAATTGTGTTGGTCTTGAATTACAAGGGCTATTTTCCCTGGCCTAAGCAAGACCATGACAGAAATATTTGAACTTGATATTTGATTAATGCTGGCAGTATCCTATAAGTGATTTCCACTCGACAATGTCTAATTATTTAATTATTTCCCATTATTAATGGAATGAAACAATTCAAAACAAACAGCTAGAATGACTGTTTTGCAGGAAGCACATAATCATCAATTCATACATGTAAAAATCTTCCTAAAATTATATTAAGATGGCCTGTTGAACTTGAAAGGCATATTTTATCCCAATCAATGCATAAAAGTAAAATTATCCATAACTAAGGCATGTTTCTCTGCTGTACAGTTCAGCTGTAATGATCCCCACACACTGCACTTGCACATCAATTATGATAATCATAATCACGGTCGTTAAGCTGAATGTTCATTATTATCAGGATGCTGGTGACAGCAGATTCAATCATCGGGTGCAATGGGCAGGCAGTCACAGTCCCACCCAAGTTTCTGCAGACAGCGTTGTGCCACATTAAATCTATGATGTGTTCCACATCCCACTCCATTCCAGAAGCTGTAGACGGTAAAGGTCAACTTTATGTTCTGTGCAATATGCTTAGGTTCTCTAAATTAATTCTTTGCAGTACTAGGTATTTTTATGCTTTGTAGATAATAAAATTCTGTTTAGGGCCAAAATGCCTCTGCAAATAATGAAAGAGTGATTCAGTTGTACTGTAATTCACCTATAATAAGACATCAGAGGAAAGAATCTATCAGGTAGGAATATCTTAAAATGTCACTTTCTGAATTTTGCAAATAAGAAAATATTAAATGCTGTCATTAAAGTCAGTTTTCTAAAATGCATATGCAAACTAATTCCAATACCGATTAAATGCTGTAAACTATCATTTCTGCCTCAGTAAATATGAACATATGTGAGTGTTTTGACAACTGAAAGACTGTAGTTAGTGTATTTGATCCCTTGACTGTCCAGCTACCTTGGAACCTATCAGTGTAGATTAAATTCATGGTGACTGGTAAATTTTTTGTATTCTCACATAAATTCTATCAAAGGCTTTCCACAGTATTTAGACATACAATATCAAACTAAAAATATGCAAACATTTTTATTTTTATAGTGGTTTGCTACTGGGTAAACTAAATAGATTCAGATTCACTAGAGGTACAGTATTTTCATTTCTTGTTTATTTTAAATGAAGAATTCAAATACAGCAGTTTTTCCCTTACGTCCTGGTTTCAGCTGGGATAAAGTTAATTTTCTTCCTAGTAGCTGGTACAGTGCTGTGTTTTGGATTTAGTGTGATAATAACAGTTATAACACTGATGTTTTAGTTGCTGCTAAGTAGTGCTTATCCTAAATTAAGAATTTTTCAGTTTCCCATGCTCTGCCAGTGAGGAGGTGCACAAAAAGCTGTGAGGAAGCATGGCCGGAACAGCTGACCTGAACTAGCCAAAGGGACATTCTATACCATCTCAGTATATAAAGCAGGGGGAGTTGGCCAAGAGGGGTGGATCACTGCTCAGGCATCTGTCAGAAGGTGGTGAGTAATTTCATTGGGCATCACTTATCTTTCCTTGGTTTTATTCCTCCCTCTTTATGTTATATTTCTTTTAATTATTATTTTAAAATTTTATTTTAGTTATCAAACTGTTCTTATCCCAACCCATAAGTTTTTCTCTTTTTTTGATTCCCCTCCCTGTCCACCTGGGAGGGGGGAGCAGTGAGCAAGCAGCTGCATGGTGTTTAGTTGCTGGCTGGTGTTAAATCACAAAACCTTAACTCAGAAACTTTTCTGAAATGTACACAGAATGAGATAAAAATTTTCAGACTGTAACTACATGAAAAGAAGAAGTATTAACTTTTCCTCACATATCTATGGTAATTATTATGTTTAGAGGAAGTCTATGCTAATACCCTTTCATTTTCTAGAAGAAATATAGTAAGGTAGTATTTTTCATTGTTCATTTTGCTTCTAAAACAATTATAGAATTTACATACTAATCTTTTTCTGACTTGAATTAAAATGCATAAACACATGAAAACCTCTGGAAAATGTAACTAGGACATGCTTGTGAACATACAGAAGGAAATTTTCTTACAGGTAGTTTAAAAAAAAGCCAGCCAATATCAAACAATACCTCAGCAGCTCAGAGGGCTCACTGATCCACTGACCACTGAACTGACTCCTTGGAAGAACTTACACAGTAGTTTGTCTAACCAGCAATGACAAGCAAAACTTCTCTAGTATAATGCTGTCAGAAGCTGAATATACATCATGCCAGGGTTATCAGCTATTGGGTTGTAATAGAAGTTGCATCTACAGAAATATCACCTCATGGGAAACTCAAAGAATGGTTGTGTTTAGCAGACAGTGTTAAGCAAAAATTTGATCGGTTTTAGTAATATTTTGATACATGCACTTTAGCCCAGTGATTCATTAGAATACGATAACTTTGTTCATAGCACTGACATATACAAAGTTGTAATACAGTTTAGAAAAAAGAGACAGAGTTATTTCAAATTTAACAGTTATGAAACTATGACCTCACACCTGCCTATAGGACCTTTTCTATTTAAATATAATGTTGAGGTGGGGATTTGGGTGGGGATTTTTTTTTCTGATAATGATGACCCATTAAAGCAGCAGGTAGGTCATAAATAGCTCTTTTCTCCTCTTATCTCTCTGTTTGGGTAAGCGGCTCCTAATTGAAGCTTCATATTGATTTAGAATTGGGGTTGGAAGGCTGTATGTCATGTTGGGTTAATGTATACAGCTATTCAGCTCCAGACATTTAGGCTGAAACCTATTCAAGATCACAAGTGAGTTTATTTGTTTCAGTTAAGCCCATAAATTATATATTACATATATGTGTGGTATGATATACAAAATATCTTTACATTGTTTGATAACACCATCTGAGCCAGATCAAGAACTGCGAAGGACTGGAAAAAGAAGTCTTTGCAGAACAAGATGAATACCACCAATAAGACTTTTAGATTTTTTTTATATATCATACTTATGCTGTGGGACTTCAGCCAGTCATATCCTCCACTCCTTGCTTTTGAAAGACAAATTCAGATCTTTTTTTTTGAATGTTGATCTTTGTGCCTTTATTTGCAATGAGATTTAATTAATGTATGTTAAAATACCAAAATTTTACTCTGAGCTCATTTTTAAAGCTTAAAGCTTTGAGGAACAATTATTTTTTAAAAAATATTACTTCTCAAACTAAAATTCCTTGGAACTTGTTATATATTTACAAAGGTTAAGTTACTTTCAGGGAAATAAATAATCATATATCACAAAATTGTTAAGGTTGGAAGAGACCTCTTGAGATCATCTAGTCCAATCCCACTACTTAGCTAGAGCAGGTTGCCCAGGAATGTGTCCAGTTAGGTTTTGAATACCTCCAAAATGGAGACTCTGCGATCTCTTTGTGCAACCTGTGTCAGTGCTCTGTCACCCTCACAATAAAAAAAAAAGTGTTTTCTTGTGTTCAAATGGAATTTTATACATCTCAGTTTGTGTCCATTGCCTCTTGTCCTGTCACTGGACACTACTGAGTCTGACAGGAATCTGGCTTCCTCTTCTTCATTCCCTCCTATCAGGTGTTTATACACATTGATAAGATCTCCCCTGAGCCCTCTCTTCTCCAGACTGAAGAGTTCCAGCACTCTCAGCCTCTCCTCCTACAAAGGATGACCCAGTCCCTTAACTATCTTTATGGTTCTATGCCACTTTCTGTTATCCTTCTACTGGAAAATTTTAACATGATTATGATACTCAATACAAATAGAAGTAATGCAAACATTACACAAACTCCCGTTAGAACATTTTCTGAGGAAAATTACCTCTTGTAGCACTAGAAAACCAGAAATATGTGAGATGTTCCTGACAAAGCAGGCAGTTTAATAACACTAATTTAAAATAAAAAGTTCATCACTAATTTTTAGAATTATCCTAAGAATGTAAGCAGTAAAATATTTTGGGTTTTTTAATCAGGTTTTGCCATAATTTTCTGAAGGTTTATCTTAATACGCAAGAGTAAATATGCAATCTCTCAGAAAAAGCAATACAGATAGAACAACACTTTGCAAAACTTATATAACCAAAGATGAAGTTATTCAGGATTTTAAATCCTTATTTTGTAGGTAGGAGAGGTGTTGAATTTCCTCAAATTTAAATTAACAGAGTTGAAGAAGCTTCATCTCATCACATCAGGTCTATGTGATATTATACCATGCCAGAAAGATTACCACTGGTTTCCATGACCTCTGGATCAGGCCCTAATTTGCTTAGTTCTAATACAATAACAATCTAAAAAATTAAACCATTTGTTAATTTTTGCAGTGACTTACCTTGTCTGCTACCCACTTCTTAGGCTGTATTTCTCTGAAGTGTTTAATTCCATAAGTTTCTTGGCCGTATTTGCCTGTCCTATGAATTGATGGGTCATACTTCTGATTTTTACGATACGAAGAAAATGGCAGAAATCTGAAATTCAGGAACATTTAAAATCCGTTATGCTCTACTCTAGATGCCACAGGATTGATGTAAATCATAGATACCAACCCTACAGGAGGCGACATAGACACATGTTCCTGCTATTTTCCACTACCTTCTTAATGTTCCCCCTCAGTATTTTGAGAGGATTACTGCAATTTCTCCTATAGCTGCTTTTAAATTAAATTTGGAGCAAAGAGATACAGAGTTTCAACAGGATAAATTGAAGACTTTCTGTACAAAGATATAACCTGGTTCACTTGCATTATTAGATTATTACTTTGGCTGTATCTGTACTACCAGCTGGTGTGATGTGAAGAGAGAATGAGCAGGGTTCAATTAGCTGGGAGCTGCATGTTGATACCTCAAGTCTTAGCAAGCAGTGCAGCCTGTGCCAGCTGCCAATGGCAGGCACACACCTGCACAAGTACAGAGCTCATTTCTGGAGAACCTGCATCCACTTTACAAGTCCTGTAGGCCCCCAACACATAACCTCAACCTGATAGTTCCATCAGGACAGAAGCATTTTCAATCATGCCAGCAGTATAAGCATAAACCAAGGTAAACTTGTTCCCTGTACATTAAACCAGGTATACATCCTCTGATATCTGTTAACCAAAGCTAAATAAACCATATTCTCGTCTAGAAAAAAAGAAACTTATACAAATAGTACTGGTGACTTTCATGTATTGGCAGACCACAAAGCAAAGAAATTACTTATTCTGAATTCACAAATTGTGTAATTTACTCTCAAGTTATAATTATATCCAAACTAGCAATCTTTTGGAGCTCGATTCTTTCACCTTTGGTCATACTGATGGTGCACTCCCTGCTTCTATAGTGACACTGAACAGTGAAGCTTCAGCTACCCACTTTGGGCATGGAAGAGGTTTTCAGATGGATGTCCCTAACTCTCACGGACAGCTACAGGTTTTCTGGGTAGGTTCCACAGCAAACTGTATGGAAAAAGGTGAAAGACATCTTATATATAAAGGCTCTGCAAGAGACCCTACAAAGATGTCTTAGTTCCATCTATTTCAGTTCGCAAGAGAGCTGTAAGAACAGGTACATTTTAATATAAAGGAAAACCTTGTGAATTAAGTTTATCATTGCTGGTATTCTGAAAAAGTAACATGCATTCTTTGTTCTACATGTGCAGGAAAAATTATTATGTAGTAAAATTAGAAAATCAAAAGTTCAAAGCATCACTTTAACTGCCATGACAACAGGTATAGTTAATTAAAACCTTTTCCTAGATGAAAGCTTTTCAGAATCCTGAGTTAGGCAGTCAAACAAGTTTTTGATAAAGATTGGGATTAAAAAAACGTTTCTTTGTCTCTCAGCTGATATAGACTCAGAAAAGTATTTATTTGGACTAACTGATCCATCAGCAACTGAGTGTTTCTTTTTTAAAATTACATATTTTTATTTCCAGTTTCATAAAAACTGTTTTAGAATCTTGCCAGCTATATCAACTTATTCTATTAAGTACCACAAATAAATGTCATGTAAAGTTAGCAAAAGAAAAACACTGAGTTAGCAGGCTTTAAAATTATACCAAGCTATAGTAGCATGTGTATACTCATGGGAAAGGACACACTCACATAAGACAGATTATGGTACTTGTAATGCTAATTTGCACATGGGATGGACATCACACACACACAAAAATTAATGTGGCCCCAGTGTCCCAGAGAATACATCGAAGGTGCTGTGAGCCGGCTGCTCCACTTGCAGTTTTTATCACTTCTGAATTGCATTTTAATAGTACATTTTTCTTTTGTTCAGACATGAAAGAAAATTGGCTTTCTCAGGGGACTGGATAGCTGAGAAGACAAGGCTAGCAGTTTAGAGATTTGCCCATATATGCATAGAATTTAGTTAAGCCATTGCATTCATAATTCAGTATGAATATTATGTCTGTAAAATTTATACACAAAATGGCAAAAAAATTATTGAGGAAAGTAGAAGATAAAGTCAATTATTTTTCCCTATAAAATTTCCTACATAGAGCTTTTGATTTTACAGTGGATCAGTTAATCTTTGTCTTTTTGGCAAATAAATACTCAGACTAATCTATGTTCTACCATGATTACAAACAAAAAAAATAAAAATACATACACTGTGACACTTCAAGACACAACTAACAGTAAGTTCCATGTGTAGTTTAGCACAAACGTGTTCTGCATCCCGCTGCATATCCCCTCTAAGATCATTAGCTGGAGTATGTGCCATACAGCCTGGAATGTATGTCTATGGCTGAATAAAAAAACCTAAATCAACTATGAATTTCTGAGGAAGAATATTGAACAATAAAAAAATATTAAAACTGAAATGAAAAACATTAAAAATCCAATAGGTTATAACAGTATAAAGTAGTCTAAAGTAGAAACTTTCTTTTTTAATTTCTGTCTATAGTTCTGCTGTCAGAGCCAGGTGGGCAGATCCTTACAGCAATAGCAATCTAACCACAAGAAATGATCATATGCTTGCAAATTCAATGTCTGTTTAAAGCAAGTAAGAATTTTCATTACTCTATGTGAACAAGTAATTAAAAAGAACATTAAAACAATTTTTTGTGTTAAGTAGGGTAACCAAATTAATGGGAGTCATACAAAAGTCATTATACCCCCACAACCAATAATAATAGTAAAAAGGAATAGCACTGCAAAACACTTCAGTAATGGTATTGTGTTCTGTAGCTCTATATATACACCTGACACAGCTTTTCCCCAAATTAATGACAGTATGTGCTCTGAATGTGACAGAAGAGAGTGATGGAAGGAGGAGAAAATTAAATCCAGACAATGGTATGATGCCATTATCAACTGCACAAGTTTAGACTTCAATAGTTTTTCTCCACAAAAAGCTCACACTCAGGATTCTTACATTTGGATTTCAGCTTTTCCTTGTGATTTAAGTGAAAATTCAGAAATTCTCAAATATTTTCAGTAAATGTTGCAGAGACAGATATACCAGGATCAAAGAAGAATTACATTCTGTACTGATATTATATCATGCTATAAAACATAGTATAAGCTGAGCCTTTCCAGAAGTTGATGATTTAAAGGGAGGTGAACTGTCCCTGAAGAAATAAATTTTAAAATGAAAAATTATTTCTTTTAATACTCCACAAGTTTGAATGAGAGATATGCCAAAAAATGCATTCAAGACAGTTGGAACCAAAATGGGAAACTATCTCAAGGCTCTACAACTAGCACTATTATACATATACAACCTGAGGGAGGACCAGGACCACAGCTGGCAGTGTCACTGGTAATGAAGGCCAGATGCACACTTGTCAGGACCACACTGTCTTGAACTTAACTAGCATAAAAAGACCTAGAAGCCTTGCCTTAGTAGCCAATCCTGGACTTGACAGCTGCTAGAGGTGTGTATTTAAATTTTGAAAGACACTCTAGATACTGGGTGTTAACGAAAATAAAAATTGCTTTCTCACTTCAGTTATCCTATCCTGCATCTCCCTGCTACTATTAATTTCATCTTTCTAATCCTTTTCCCCACATTTTTACCCCTTCATGATCTTTCTTCCTGCATTCCTCATCTACCATTTCTTCCCTCCATTCTGTCTCTTTTATTATAATATCTCTCACTATTGAGACAGGAGATGGAAGAGGCATTTTTGATGTTGAAGGCTTTCCAACTGAATCCACCAAGACGACAGAAGCAGCAGTAGGTACTGGCCTCTAATGTCTATGGCAATGTGAAAGGAGCAAGCAGCAGCACAACAGGAACGAGGATTTGTCACGTCCATCATTTACTGCTGGGTGGCAGCATCCCAATGCTACCAACAGGACACAGTTCAGAGGCATTCACTTTTTCATGAATTTAAATGGCAGAAAAAAAATCAGAGTGGTCCTTCAGCACGTTCTCTGGACCTGCCCAAGAGACAAAGTCCCTGCAGTCTAGCAGTGCAAGACTGTAATCCTGATGCCAGAAATGCTTCAAACTTTACCCAGGCTTCTGAGACAGAACTGGCAGAAGATCTACTGCCAGACTGCCATACATGCTGTACTGCCAGGGCACACGAGGAAATACTAAAACCAGAGAACTAGAGGGAATACTCTGCTTACATGTTTTTTTCAAGCTTTCATACTATCTATGTGTTGTATATTTTTTTAATTTAGTCATAAAAATACTACCAAAATCTTAACTCCAGATGTGTGAAACTCTAATTAAATTTTTATGTAAAGTGGTTGTATGCAATAGCAATTCCTTGTTGTCTTGATCTAATTCAAATAAAACAATTTTATCTCACTTTGAAGAAGACCATGAACAGTTAGCTCCAAACAAACTATGCTTCTCTGTCAGAAAGCTGTGAATCCTTTATATTTTTTTTTTTTTTAAGTAAAACATTAAATTAATGTTAAGCTTTCAAATTTGGGTTATACCTGAAGTAATTCCTTCATCAAATACAACAGTGTCTATCTTTTCACTCAGGGAATGAAGGAAGAAGCACAATGGTTTTCCATAGCAAAATAACTGCAGCAGGGCAGCCATTATCTAGTTCATAATGAGTGCATATTAAAATCAAAGTGTTATTTACAAAAACAAAGACAGAATATTTTACTTAACATATTTAGTCAGATTACCTTTAGCACAGTATTTTTTCCATAAGGAACTTATTTTGGTTGTATTATTACAAATATTGTCTACACTAATATACTAAACCCATACTTTTTCAATAAACTATCAATCACTTTTATCCTAATGTCAGTAAATCTAAGAATCCTCTGGCCATTTTTGTTCAACCTCTGTCTGCGATAATGTAAAGTGGCAAAGAAAAGCACAGTCTAGTTCTTGTAGGAAGTAAAAGAGATCTCTTCTGCAGCAAATTCCAGAACTTCTTAATTATACACAGACTTATTATCTGCATCCCCAGTGTTATAAAGTACCAGAACTTCATTAGAAAAATTAAGATGGAAAAATGAAGGCGCTACTTTGTAAATTTCCAGTGGAAATTAGCTGGAAGAAGCAGAGGAATACTGGATCAAAAGAGGGTAATCATGCTTAACTGTGCCCTAGAGCACCCGCATGTATAATACGATTTGCACAGTAACTACCTCTCCTATTACTGCTTGTTTGGAGTATTCTGTGTTAATGGGGTTAGCTAATTTAGTATTTTAACTTAAAAAGACTCTGCTGATTAATAAATGTTGCACACTGTGCTAGTAATTAAAATAAATGGAAGAGTTACAAATAGAAGTTGAATTGTTAAGAAAACATTATCTGAAAATATATGATAATCCCTGTTTATCATAATACAATAATAGTCCAGAAAATATGCAAATTGCTGAAGTTGCAAAGCATATGAAAAACTAAGTATAATTTGAAAAAAGTTTTCAGATGTGTTATATTTGTATGACATAAAATGTAGTAGCCATTTTCACTGCAGCTGTTAAATACAGTAAAAGATCTTACAAATGTAGAAATTAAAAGATTTTTTTAAAATCTTAAATCTTAAAGTGACTTGCTTTTTAAATTTTATTACCATTAATACCAGGCAGCCCATAACACAGATGCTCTGCAAGTATAGGGCTCATTTAGATCTTTACCGTCTCTGTAAGTGTCCCTTTCATGCACAGGACTGTGTAGCACAGAAGTACCTAAACTGATTCTGAAGGAAAGCATAAGCATGAGAATAAGCCTATGAGGAGCTTGGTGCCGCAATGTTCACACAGCATGTGAGAGGCAGGGTGTGCAGACATTGCACTCTGCTGCACACAAGTAAACTGGCGTGTTCGGGACTAGCTTGGCTATCTCCAGGTCAGTGCTGAGCACAGACATAGCCAGAAGCTGAGACGACTTGCCTGATGTCACACCATAAGACTACAATAAATCAGGAAACCTCAGCCTTACACTGGTTGCTGGTTTACCCCTATTCTATCATCACATTGCAACTCATTCTGCTGTATGTTGACTTTACAAAGATGTTTAATAGTATACTTTGAAGCATGAGGCATATTACATGAGACAGATTTCAGTAAAGTTAATGAAAATAATTTACATTTTTGTTCTCTGGAAAATTAGGCCAGCATGCAGCTGCATGCAACTGAGTAAAGAACCTTTCATGCTTAGTGATCTAAATCTGCTGGATCCAGCAGTTGGTGTCTCAAACTAGACACTAGTTTATTAAGTGGCCATCCCAAAGGAGTACAATTGTCATTCCTATCCAAGCGGAGGAGGAAATCACTTCATTTGTATGAAAAATAGCACAATAAGGCAGTAAGAGCTTCAATTACAAGAGAAAAGGAATCATTCTTATTAGGCTAGATTACCCAGTTGCTCTTTCATTACAAAATAGGAAATCCCAGCAGTTGCTTTAAGTAAGCACAACATTCTCTTCTACTTTCATTTGTATTGCTTCCACCTACCACAAACTTTCCCACATCTTTTTCAATTATTTCTGCATTTTATCAGAACCAAAAACTTTTCTAGAGCTTGAAACACTTAGAGAAAACATATCACCACTATGCTGATAATCAGAGGTGAGTGGGAATTCTGAATGTTGTTGGAAATTGCAGGTATACACTGACAATTTTTCTGCCTTAAGAGATATCACACAATACTCACTCTGGAAATATACAGATCAAGGATTCAGTTTGTCATTTTATGCAAACACAAGCTTTCTCAACAAATGCCACACACTTCCGCTGTTCATTCTCTCCTTATTTTCTAAAACAGAAGAATAATCAACATAGGAAGCAGTACCAGGAAGAAATACAGTCCCAAAGTACACAATTACATAGAAAGAGACAGAAATTTGTCAATTCATAATAGACACTGCTGAGAAAAAACTACTGTAGAATCTGAGTAACCCTTTGCTGACTCTTCCCTGGGGACCAGCATCCCACACAGCAGCTGCAGCATTACTAGTGAGCATTAGTCCTGATGATGACCTGCAACTCTGTCATCACCTTTTCAAGGTTACAGATGTGACCCCTGCATGGTTGGTTGAATACAAAGCACAAACGGAATGAGCACAGCCTGAAAACATATAATATGCTACGCATTTAGTGTGCATGAAGCTAAGAATCATTGCTGTTAGGACATTGCTTCTGTGCATTAAGGATGACACTAAATGCTTCCTTACCCATAAGGTAAATAAAGATCCCTGATCAATTAATATCTGTCAAAGTTGGAGACTCCAAATTTACACTGTACAAGGCCAAAGCTTAACAATTCACTCACTGAAGAGAGGTAGTGAAATATTTCTTACAAGATCTGACCTTCTGAAACTGTTGACACAGTGAAGTCTGGGGTAAACCTCATCAAATAAAGACTGGGCAATATAGTCATGCCTATAAATGAAGGACATCATCTATCCTCACTTGGAATGCATCAGTCAAAATGTGTTCAGTGAAAAGAACAGTTAAAATGAGAGGTGGAACATTAATTATAACCTAGTGTTTTATGGTTTTGTTGCTTGTTTTGTTTTGGGTTTTTTTTTTAAATTTCACTGTCAGAAGCTAGAAACAAAAATTTAAAAAAAAAAAAAAAAATGGCCCAGATTTAAGCTGAGATGTGAAAGTTGCTTCTCCCTCACCCCAAAAAATGAAAGAATAAAGAGAGGAGCAGAAAACTAAAGTACATTTTTACTTGTAACTTAACTCAGTTATGTATTTGGTATGAAAGGAATAAAAAGTACTATATTTCATTTTTGGCACCAAATATAAAAGATAACATTGCCTAAAGTGGAAAAGTAGCTGAACTAAGAGATTTTTATTTTTTTTTCAAAACTGTTTTTGAGTAGAATTTCCATTTAAAATCACTGTTAATATTAAATCAGGTGAAATGTGAAGAAAATTATCCACCAATAAAACCATAAAACCCAGACCATGCTACTGTAATTGATTCTGGTGTTCTTAAATCCCAGTCCTGAAGCTGACACATAGGAACATGAAGCTGATAGAAAAGCTTGAAATAGATCAAATGTAGCAAAGCATCCTGTCCCAGTGAATCAGTGGATCACAGGCTGCTCATGAGGAAAAGTGATTCCTTTTTGGATTCCTTTCTGTCCTGAATTCTGGTATTAAAATGTCAAAGGATTGCCAAGAGCAGTGAATTCAAGGGAAAGCTGACAAAACATCAATTTTTTCGAGCTAACTACACAGTCAGAACAGGTGACTTAACAGGGTTTCATTATTGTTGGACAAAAGAGTTCCATCACGATAAGAAAAGAATTGAAAATATTTTGGAAATAGACTTTAATCTTTTGGGATGGATTATGTCTGTGTTTGGAATTCTGTGGAAACAAACTGCCCTGTCTGACACTATTACAGATGCTATGGCTTAGAAAACCAAACTGCTTCAAAGATGATTACAGTTTTTGCATCATGTTCTAACATGTGCAACATATGCTCCCTTCCCTTCCAAGTGAGCTTTGGTAGTCTACTGGGAGAGAAAGCAAGTCTCATTGGCATGCAACACCATTTTTTCCTCCCATAGTCTGCAAGCTCCCTGAATATGAAGACTGAAACAGTATTTCTTCCTTGGCAAGGTGCATGTGGCAAAACAGAATTTGCATTTGTTTTCTTATTTCCCATTAAGCCCATCTGTTGCATCACATATTATTATTATTATTACTACAAGTTCTTCTACAGATTCATAGATATGGATGGCACATGTCACACAATTACAAGATAAGGTCTCTGCCCTGAAGAGTTTATAATCTAAGGACGCAGAATTTAGAAGTATCTACACAGAATGTTTGCTAGTAAGCTGTCAGGTTTGACATTTCATTTTGTCAGGCATGAAAGGTTTCTGAAAGCAACAGAATAAAGAAAACAGTCTCATAACAATATAAGAAAAAACAAAGAACTTACTCATTGTCATGTATACGGTTTCTCCATTCCTCCCTTTTCATTTCCTCTCTGGCCTTCTCTAGTGGTGAATTGATTGATGCTGCCACTCGCAAGGTTGGTTCCAAAGGCTTGTAGCGCTGCCGCAATACTTCAGTGGTATCGCGGAAAGGCCCCTGAAAGTTATACCTGTTTTATTGTGGGGTTACAGTTCTTTTCTTTCCTTCTTTTATTCATGACACATCACTGATGAAAGAGGACACAGAATGTCTGGGAAGTGTAGCAAGACTTTTCTTCTAAAATAATTAAAGCAGTTCATTTTGATAGAGAGTTACAGATAACACAAAGGTTGATAACATGCTCTAAAGCTCCGAAGAGAGAATGAGAAATGTGCACTCTAGATTCATTTAACTACTAATAAATATTTATTATGTAAAAAAAAAAAAATACATTGTTAGAACTGATTAGGAAAACTTAGTTTTTCTTTAGAAAAAATATTGGTAAAATAAAATGTGATACACAAGTATTGACTGCATTTAGATTCTGCTTAAGCAGAAAGGTTGACTTTTCATAGGATAAATAATGTTTTACCTTAAAGAACACACTCTTTCCAATTTAACCATAAAGCAACCTGAAAGGGAACTTAATACATGACTTAAGATACAATTCTTGTAATAGAATTCAAACTAATGTCTTTGATAATAAAGGTGTATAGTGCACTCTTGAAAAGCTTAATTCCACACGAATCTCATTATTCTTAAAAAATAATGAAAGCTCATAATTCTTTCACAAGTCTATATATAGACATTTATTTTTTTTTCTAGAGTACATTGTTTGATTAATAACTGATCATATCAGAGTCTACCATTTAAGAACACAGAAAAATAGCAGTAGGAAGTCCTTTCCTGCACTGTCAAAGTGACATATCCTATGACTTGCTTTCAGTGCTAACCAGTGAGAACTTACATGGAGTATAATTAGTGCCATATTATGCTCTGGAGTGGTTAGTGGCAACTCTAGATTTAGAAGTGTTGCTAATTAATTTTTATTTTATTTTCATCATTGTTGATCCTGCAATGAACTAGTGAAACCTTCTGAAACTATAAACAGACAGAGAATCCTAATCACGGCCTTTATTCTTAAAGATACCCTTCTTTAAATAGGTTATCACTAACAAGTCACAGCTGGAGTTACTGCAAGCACTGAGTGAAGACTGTGGGGCTAATAAAAAGAAATGATTCACGCCTCATTTATGTTCACTTATGTTTTACATTAATAGAAACCAATAATAGGAACCAGTTACCATAAAAGTCATGGACCGTAAATAACACAAATGGCAAATAAGTATCATCTAGTACTTTTCACAGCTGGACAGGAGGATTGCTATATTTGAAAGTAGTTAATGGATTTTTATTGGAACTTTACTTTTTAAAGGCACAGCACCATGGTTTGGAGATCTTTTTAAAAGTCCTAGCAAGCGAGCATAGTATTTGTACTTGCAAAATATCTTGCAGATATTTTCTTGCTTATATGTTCTAAGTCTGCATAAAAAATTACATTTAATATGACCACAATAAGTCTTTAAAAACAGAATTAAAAGTGTTATCACCTGTGAGAGAATAATCAATACTAGAACAGGTCACTGACACTAGTAAGGAATGTTCTAGTAATATACAATCTGACACTCAAGTTATAAAAAAAGCTTAAAATTTATAATTAAAAAATAATATTTTGTATTGCAAGGTGTTTGCATGAAGTGGATATATGGAGCAAAGAAGAAAGAAATGTATATTGTCAAATAATATCAAGATAAATCTGTTTGCTTTTAGAAAATAGTCTTTCAGAATACTGTATTTCTTCTTCATTGTAAAATATTGACTCCTATTCCATCAGTGTAAGGGCCAAATCAGATATACAAGCAAGGATTTTTTTCCATCTTTAATTTCTCAGACCTTCTAACTCTTTCTCAATCCATAGCTCAAATGAAATTAATAGAGTCCAACTCCTAATGGAAGGAGTGGTGAAAGAGTGTAACTAAGCAAAGGTCTCTCAAACAAGGCATTCTAATGAGAATGAGGTATATTAAGATAATTCTAAATATTCCCTGTAGATTTTTCCATTTCTCTGAATCACGTACTTGAAGAAACTTACCTAGCAATAGGCACCTAAGGAATATATGTAAGATGACAAGACCTCTAAAAAATTTATTTACCTATTTCCATTTTACAAGATTAAGATTTGTGGAATCTGTGGTAGAATGGTGCTTACAAATGTTTTCAAATTGGCAGTGCCTGCAAGTGTTTTAGGCATCTGCTTTGAAATGGAAATCTTTCTGGGGAGGTCAGGCTAGGAAAGGAAGGAAGGGAGTCAACCAACAGTTTTGATCCTGAAAGCAACTCACACGACTATATGTTCTATGTTTGGAATCTGTACTGACTAGTGAAAATCTTCTCACTACCAATTGGTCTGCCAAATAAAGGTGAGCAGATTGGCATTCTTACTACTTTACCATAAAATCAGAAACTCATAATAGAAAATATGATCTACATGAAATCATATGTTCTCCAGTGCTCCCATTCCAGAACAGCTAACAGCATGCAAAAAAATCCCCTAAAAATGGTGGTGTGCTTTCTGCTATTAATGTCTTTTAATGAACAGATGAATAATTTTAGCATTATTTATGTTTCCATCAAACTGTACTTCTAGTTAACTCAGTAATAAAAAAGATAGATCTGATGTATAAGCATCATTAAAACTTTTCTTTTGAATATACTTACACACACAGAGCTTATCTATAAAATGCTAAATACCCATTTCACTGAGACAGCTGAAAGATAGTTAATTTTTGTTCTTTTAAATACATATAATTGACATTCTCATATAAAATATCCAACCCTATGGGCAATACAAATTTTAGATACCTGAAAAAACAGTGGAGTAACAAGTGACTCACAGTGGGCCAGATACATATTAGATAAAGAAGCCTGGTGCCAAAAAGTGTTACCACAGAGAACTAGGACACAACTATACCTAGTAATTAAATTCCTTATTGTCACACCAGACAACTTTCAGGATGATGTGTTCTGATGGGTTTTCATTTCCAGCTGTTTCATCAGCTCAAACCAGTGTCCTTTTCTTAGACATACAACCCTAAATTGTCAAAGTGTTGTGCAGGGATTTAGCCGTGTGACTCCCATTAACATCAATAAGAGTCGCGCAGCTAAATCCACGCGCTGTGCTTTGAAAATTTACCCCACAGTGTACATCCCAGGGTGCTGAAAGGATTAAAGTATTATATAGTAAATTCCCTCTTTGAGGTGCAGAAAATAAACAGAACACTTCTGGTTTGTTCTAAAAGGCTATCTGTGCACAACTGCTGTGCATGCATCTGAACTTAGAAAGGTCTATAAAATATTCCAAATCCAAACAGAAGCTTGTAAGATACTTTGTATACAGTAAAGTGGTTTTGCAAGAGCAACTTAACAATGGAAATCCTCTGAGTTTCCCCTTTATTTAAAAGCACAATTTCTGTACCATGTACACTAGGCAAAATCTTCCCCTCTAACCTGAGAGACAGTGCATTCAGTCACATCCCACTGAAGGACTGTCATAGCCCCTTTGGTCCCAGAAGGCAGAGTTACAATGTCATATTTATCTCAACTCCAAACTCCTGATTACAGAAACTGTTTGTTGGCTCACACTTTGTCTCGATTCTAACATGAGTTGATTTGATGAGGAAGCTCAAGCAGTCAAAGTAGGGAGAACAAGAGGAGGGAAGGACAAAGGTGAACTGTCCTGAAGCTGATCCTTATTGCCATAAGCAGTGTGGATCTCTGCGTGGCTCACCTCTTCTTCAGAGGTATTCTGGCAAGCCTGCATCTTTTTCTTGTGCTCTAACGCAATTGCCTTTGCCTTCATGTCCCACCACTGATAGAGACTCGTCTTGCTACCGACAAGTCAGTCATGAAGTAAAGGTGAGAAAAGCCTCTTCTGTGTGGGTTAGCCAGTATGCCCACAGCTGTCCCCACTGAAGAACACTGTGGATGCAATCAATAAGGCACAGGCAAATTGTGGCAGATAGCATGCATACACATTGTTTGAACCCAGCAATAGTTCAAACTTAAGACTGTGTTCAGATCACCTCTACCAAGAGCTAGAATAGTATAGCGAAAATAACCTTTCAATTCAGAGGAGTGAAATACCAATAAAGTTATTTTATACATTGCTTATTGATCACTATTGTTGTTTCATTTCTGCAGCTAAATGATAGCTTCAGTGAAAGCTACTGAGAAGGACTCCTTTAGAAGCATTGTCCTTCTAAGCAAAACATGGCTGAGAAAATTTAAATATAGGATGTAGTATAAAAAGAAAAAAAAAGTGTAAGAGGTTCTGAAGACATTGTGGTCATTCAAAGTCAAACCAGCACAGAAAATATATATGTGAGGTAAGTAGAAGGTTCAGTATATTGGGCAAACTGAAAAATTCTTTAGAATAGAGGGAAAGACAGAATACTTCTATCCCAAAAGTAACTGTATCAAGCATTTACTGGCAAAAGCTACATGTCATTGTATTGTCATCAAGTGAGGAACATAAAGGTCTCAAAAGTCTGTCTGCTGTATGTATTGGGTATATTCCTGGCAGGTTTTGATATTAAGGTGGCAAAATCTGTTTTGCCATCTTGTGGGATGTTCACTCTGTTGCATTATCTCAGAACTCTCCATTATTTTATAGAAGATAAAAGAAAGCTATCTGCAACATATGTTGACATCAACAAATTAAAATTGAGACCATGACAGTTAAGAAAGTGAGCCAGGCAACTTGGCTGTGATGCAGAACATAATGTAGAAATTTTTGAAATTAAAGCTGACACACAGCTACTGGATACAAAAGAGCAGGAATTATTCTATACTGAGAAGATGTCTCTTGGTATTCATATGGAAAACAATTGCAAAAAGAGGAAAAAGTCATCACAGCTGTTTAATTTGTCATGTTAATGTTCATTTTGCCTATTTTTAAAAAATTTAAAAATGGAAATTAAGACTTCTATCTCTAATGAATCATAATATCAGCATTCAATTATATCAGGTCTTCCCACTGAAATATCAGAAATTACATTTTTTTTCCCAAAGGAAAAAGTAAAGTCTAAAGAATCATATTTCTGTGTTTTTACATACCACCTAGGTTTCTTTTTCTTTAAGACAAATCTGTTTCAAAGACTTTATATCCTGAATGCAAGCACTAAATTTATATATAAAAAAAACAAATTCACAAAAGGGATTTTTTGACTCAATGATCCAACTTGAGACATTCTATGATAATCTATGGTACAAAATATGAACAAAAGCTGCCTCAGAGACACTGAAAAACATTACCTGAGGTTTCTGTCTGACAATAGGTGGTAGAGGCTGTGCTGTGGAGAAAGTTGGAGGCCTTTTACAAGTTGGCCAGTCATAGAGCTCGTATTCAAAGGGACTCTTAGTTTGCTGATGTCTGTGGCTCAATGGCTTTGACTTCCGTAGCAGCAGTTCCATTGGATCTGGGGATTTTCTGAATGGTGAATTGTAGATGCCTGCAATCTGAGCAGAAGATGGGGTTATCTTTCACTTCAACTAATTTAGAAGTCATTCTTGCATTTATTCTATAAATCAAACCAATTAAAAAAGCCTATATAATAAACAGTTCTACACAAAGTTTCTGATGACTACTGACATGGGATAGATCTATAGTTTAAATGTAGCTCTGAGTATTGCCTTACAGTTACAAAGTGGTTTAAATAGGATAATGTAATGTATAATCTGGGGGCGAGTTTCATTGTATGGAAGAAAGAGCTTCCTGTATCTCAAACCCATGTTTTCTTTCAGTCACATTCTATCTTCCACCTTCCACAGCAGTAGTCAAAGTCAATTTTCCCTTAAAAAAAAATTTTAAATGTACAAATTTGCATCTAGTTTTAAAGGCAAACTATTATGGTTGTTTTGAAATTTAAAGTTTAATTTAGATTCCAATTTAAATTGCTATACACAATAGGAACAAAAATATATTACCTATTATTTCCAAATATTTAAAGAGTAAAGTATATGTTTATGCAAGGGAACATAACTCTTGTGCCTTTAAACTCTGTGCTAACTGACTCACCATGTGGACTAAGTGGCATCTGCAGCATTTTTAAAAGTAAAACTGAGTGATTAGTTAAGGTAAAATACAAGAAAATACAAAAGTCAGTAACTGCTTTTTTCCAACAAAATGTTTGCATTAAATTCTTTTAACTATTCAAATGTATTGTTTTAATAGTATAAAACTTGTGTAAAACAAAAAATTACAATAAAAATTTCTGAATTGTGAATTAAACTGAAAGATTCATTCTTCACTGAATTTGGTTATTTCATTTTTTCAGGATACATCATTAATTGCATCACTAGTGTTATCTAATATAACAATGACTAATATAAAGCATACATTTCAAATTCTGAACTAGTAATCTACATCATTGACAATCTGTGAATATCTGGCAAATCAAAATTATGTGACAGGCTGTTTCCAAATCATTCCTATAAATGTAGGGATTTTAACAGTTGTATATAAACAATTATCAGATAGACATATGTGAGTTTGCTGAATTAATTATGAACTGTTAAACATGAGAATTCCTATACCATATTGCAGAAAGCCACTAAATCTCCATCAAATATGTTTAAATGCACCTGGCAAAAATTAATTTAAAGATACTGAGTTTCTTTAAGGACAATTATATTTTCTACAACTGTGTACTCAGAGTATTCTTAAGACCTTCAAAGTAGATTTGCTCAGTTAAAAATATTGTCCTTCCCTTTTATCATAATTTTAATTGCTAAGAAGTATTCTATAAAAATAGTAGGAAAATAAATCAGTTTTTTGATGCAGGGAAAGGTAAGGAAAAGAGTAAATGTTTAAAAGCTTGCATTTCTCCTTTGGAACACTACTGAGGACCCATGAGAAAACTAAGTAGAGCATCAGCCTTCTCATAAAGTATTAATCTCTTGGGTCTGAGAGGACTGAACACTCCCCAATTAGCTCTAATGCATTTTTCATTAACATATCCTACTGGGAAGTTCCTATTTCTTGTGTCAAAACAGTTAAGTAAGGCCCATATAAAACTTACTGTTTAATGGACAAAAATATTCAGATATGGTAGCTTGTTCAAAATATTGTTGGGCTATTAAAAATTTTATGGAACATATTCTCCAACTCTGTAAGTGATCTGTCCCTAATGACAATTTATTTTGGCCCTCTGTTATGCGTTCCCCGCTTAGTGCAAACCCTATAAACTATTCCACTACACTATCAGTCTAAATGTGTAATGGGAAAGAGGACATGAATATATAATGGTATAGTGAGATATAGTGGTATAAACACAGTATGCCAAACAACCACTGGTTGTTTCTTCAGCTCTTCAGGATGTCAGACTAAAATGGTGGGGATCCATGGTTCAAACAACAGGCAAGCAGAAACACTGGAGTGAATGTGAAAGTGCAGGTCCATCTGCATAATCTGTAAAATCCAGCTGTGTATTAAAAGTTTGGTTCTGCTAGTCTGACTCTTACTCACATAAACATCTCATCAAGTTACCCATTCTCCTAATGCTGTTATTATTTTTGTAGTATTTCATACACTGTCCTATTGCAATTTTCTTATCAGCCCATTAAATTTTTTCTTGCGAACACTGGGTGTCCAGTAAGTGCTGCATAAACACAAGCTCCATATGTTGTCTCAGGCTTTATTGCACTGTTCCACAAGTATTGAATGCCTTTACACCATATACTCGTTACACAAGTTCTCTCATAAAATGTCACAGTCAAGGGCTTCCATACAACTTAGATTCCATGCTGGAGATACACAAACAATCTCTATGCCATGGTCATTATGGCTCTTCACTCATTAGTCTTACCATGGCCATCAGATCTGCCTACATTCCGATCAATGAATTTTTGTCTTCACTCTGTTGATGACAGCAAAATAGAAAACTGATTGTCTGTAACTGTTGTATCCTACCTAATGTGGCGACTGTGCTCCAGCCATGCCATGAATCTGCAGAGGTTCCCAGCTAGTGGGAGAGATACTGCTCTCTCACAGCAAGTCTGTGAAACACATATTTTACAGAAAACCATGATGTCATTGAAAATGTAACCATTTTCCAGAAGAAAAACATCTCCAAGTGCATCACTAAGAATCAGGATGATCTGGAATAAACCACTATGGCATAATAATGACTCTCTGAAGTTGTCAGGCATGGATTTATTCATCAGTAGAAAATCCTGATTATGGCTTTATCTGCCCAAAATTTACACCCTTTTAAGCCTTTTCTTGAAAAAATAAAATAAATAAATAAGCTGAAGAGCAAGTTGGGTATGAATTTTTTTTTTTTTTTTAAATTAGATTATTTAAATAGACATAGCACAGGTTTGGGATTGGGTTTTTGGTTTCCCCTAAGTGGAAAAATACAACATCTTTAGTAATTTAAAGATTTTTTCCTCTGATGAATTACAGGCAAGAATAACTTTAAAGTGATGTGCTGTCTGGGCCCTAAGAAATGGCATTGCTCCTGTTAGACATACTTAAAGCAAGTATAAATGGCTCCATGAGTATAACGACTTTCTGAAACTGCATTTTGCTATCTATATTGAGATACTATGTATATTCTACTTGACATTTCTTTGTTTAAATGTTTGGCAGTAGAAAAATCTATAGTTCATAAAGGGTTCAAACACCATGAAATGCTACTGAGTATCTCAAGGTGCACAAATAGGATTGGATTTTAGTACCTTTATCTAAACCAAAATTACCCATAATAAGTGTGGGAATCCATTGGTTCAGTGTCTTTTGAATTATTGCTGCAAATGTATCTAAACAAAAAGCCATCTTTTGTTGGGGTTTTTTTTACATATTATTATGTTAAACATACACAGATAGTGTTCCAACTATGAAAATGGATTTGGAGTTTTAGTGAGGCCAGTTGGAAACTTTAAAAGTTGTTGACTCTTCCGCAGTTGAAACTCTTTGTAATATCTGGGTCAAAATTGATTATGAAGTGCATTTTTAAATAATATTTTTTCAAGAAATCCTTGTTAATTACTTTACTTTTTAATTATATATGTTCAAGTATTCAACCAGATAGAGAGCAGAGCAATCAGCAGAGTTAGTATCCAGACGGATAAAATTAATACTAATTTACTCTAAATTTCCCAAGGTATGAGGTAAGATTTTAGGCCTAGATTTTAAATTGGCAAAGTTTGGTAGAAAAGACAAGGGGATGAGTTTGATTCTACTTTCCAGTTCAGACCGATCTCTGACAAAATTGCTTCCATTCATTTTTAAATATATCTGCAAATTGAGTCTTACTTTTGTAATTTCTTGCACATGTGCTATGCACTGATGAATACCCTATTCACTCTATCCTCTGTAGGGAGCTGGCAGTCTGCAGAAATCTAAGAATCTAGAGGATCAAAGCCTTTGGTACATAATAAATTTGCATATCTTCTTGAGACCAGTACAATGCGTTAAAAGCGTTACTTCATCTTTTCCCTACTTTATACAATATTCTCTCAACTACAAAACTACCGCATTTAATACTGCTTTTTCAGTGGTAGAAGAGTATCTGTCTTGAGATAATACCTCATACTTTGATTTCAATATTATCCCCACCTTTAGTTTGTAAGAAAATATGTAACCCTCCAAAATATTGTGATAGGTTAGAAACAATACCTCGTCTGCAGGAAGAATGATACATTTTTCTGTACCCATGTTCTTCACAACTAAGGGGCTCTGTCAAAGCCAGATTTTTGGGACTTTATTTCACAGAATCACGGAATCGTCTAGGTTGGAAAAGACCTTGAAGATCATCTAGTCCAACCATTAACCTAACATTGACAGTTCCCAACTACACCATATCCCTAAGCGCTAGGGATTTCCAGGAACAATTTTCTAAAGTGACAAACACTATGGGGAAATATGTGCTAACTGTTAAAAAAACTACAGCTGTACAACTGAGTTATTTGCAGTACTGTCATACTATCTTCCACCTCAATAACACCAAAGAAATCTCAGGAGAGGACTCTGCTAATAGCTTCTTACTGACCTCCTTGCATCAGGCCCTTCTGGTGAATGGTAGCCCAGTGGTGAATATGGCAAATGAGGTGTGAAAGTACAGATATTTTTTTTAAGACTATGGTTTTGACTCGTCAGGGAAAATAAAAAAAAAAAAAAGAGAGAGAGAGAAATGAGTTATACAATAGATATATTTTTCCCCTAGAATTCTCTGCCTCAGACCTTCCATCATGGAAACCCAAGCATGACCTGGAATATTAATTGTGTCAGGTCAAGCATACTGGCAAATGTACCATTTGTTACCCAGTCATCCTTAGCATTACATTAATATTTTGAATCATTTTGCATTTCTAACACTCTATCATTTAGTTTCCTCCCAATCATTTTCTTAGATTTATAATTAATGGTGGCATATAAAACAAGAAAAAAATCGTAAGAAAACAAATACTAATTTAATGAACTTTAGCAATGAATATATGTGTTGTGGGTTTTGTTGTTGTGGTTTGTTTTTTTTTTTTTAATTCTGTATTGCTTCCACCTCTAATCCTACGTTTAGTCTATGCTGCAGAATATCCATCTTGTCTTTTCCTGTTTAACATTTCTATATGGTAAGAAAGACTTAACTGTTTTTTTCCAGAATACAACGAAGAAATTATTAAGGAGCTTGCCCTGAAAGTTAAACTATGAAGGAAGGAAGAAAGGAAAGAAAAAGGTGCAGGTAGAAATGGAAAGAAAAGGCTGTGCTGATTATGCTGGATAGTTCCTCAGAAAAGACTGGTGATCCCAAGTGGTATAATAAAACGTGAACACTTTTAGATGCTGCAATTTTATTTATGAATGAATTATTTTTTATTCTTATTTCTAACTTCTTGACTGAGCTTTTAAAGTCTACATATAAAATTCCAAACAAAATATGCCCTAACAGATACAGTGTAGCTACTGCACTGCAAATAATTACTCACATGCAAAATTAAAAATCAATGAAGTTGAGCTGAAGATAAAATGTAAGCATGAAGTCAATATAAAGTGTATCTTTATATATTTAGAATATTTTTTACTGTAATTAACTAAACAATAACAAAGGTATGCTCTTTTTAAATTACTTTTCCATATCAACTCTGAAAGTCTGAAATAATCAACATATATCATTAATATAATTGTTTCATTTAATGTCATTTAATCTTGAACAACATAGCTTTGAGGGAGGAAGGTTTTGCAAGTGATTGTCACAATAAGAACCTAAATAAAGTCCTACTTTCTCTTTCTGGTCTTTTAATGAAATGCTAAACAAGAAGGAAAAAACTTCAACAAAATAGGGACCTGAAAATCCTTTTTTGCTCCATTGTAATTTGTAAAAAACTAAGCAAGCTGAGAGGAGAGGTAAGATATCTTTAAAAGCCATAAAAGTAAAAGCATGAAGGAGAGCTGTGAATGAAATATTTGCTAGAGATGGGATTGCTGAATCAACACTGACCAGTGCACTTCATCATAATTATCAGGACATACTACTGCCAGGGGATTTATAAAAATCCCACTCAGCAAATAATTGCCCTGCTGTTAGGAGATAGTCGGAGTGTTAACACACTGTCACAGTCCAGCGTTTAGTAAGATATTCAACATTCAATTACTCTTGCTGAGAACTAAAAGGAAACATGATCATTTCTCAGCTACTGCAGTTATGCTTCCACATGAATTCCAGTGAACAATCTTGTTAATCCCCAGATATAGTTTCTCTAGGAGGTAAAAGAAATACCTTAAAACATTAATGATTCACAAGGAAAAAACATGTTTATATGATGCTGCAACCATGTCTGTAAAAGAAAAGGTATTTAAAACTTAAATAACTACCTTACTATAGGCTGTCAAAATATTCCATATGTAGAGAAAATAAAAGGATAATATTTTTACTATGAAATTTATTGGGGAAGAAGCCATCTATAAAAATTCTGTAAATGACGTTCTAGCAACAAGTATAATAAAACTGTGTCCATTAACTCAAATTTGAAACATCAAAATATTTAAACCACATTAGAATGCATTCTACTAGGAATAATCTGTGATTTTTTAACTACTATGAACACATTTTTATACTAAAAATTAAGAAATAGAGTGTAAGCTTTATTTGGATATCGGAAAAATACTGTGGTGTGGTTCAACATTCCAATGGGACATAAAATTTCCTTACCGTGGATACAATGGGAAAAATGTCACCCGGTTTTATAAACATAAATTCAGTTCTCATTGAGCTAATGCTACTCCTTAGACCTGATCCTGTAATCCTTATAAAAATATACTCTCAGGAATTTAATCTAAATATTGGAGCACCTAGCCTGTTACTGTACCTAAGGTATTTTAGCTTTGTTTGAGACACTGCTTTTATGCAGAGACTGAAGAATTCATAAATGAGCGATGAGTAGCATATATTCTTTCAAGTGGGATTAATTACCTGTCTTCTGCTTAATATATATTCTGTTTAAACAGAATAATAGAAGCATTAATTATTGTTATTCTGCCTTCAGATTATAAAGCTTGGTTCAGTCCTTTTTATCTGTGAAATGTTTGCTTGATATCAAAATAATAGTGCAATCACATTTTAAATGCACTTTTATAAGTAAACCAGGCTTCAATTTTATGGACTATACAATGAGGTGTTAAGGAAACATTCAAGTCCGGTATTCTGGCCACAGACCATAAAATCAACCTCTAAACCTGCACAAGCACTAAGTTCAATTGCAGGAAACAAAACTGTAATTGAGTCTCCAAACAGGTACCAACTGCTTGGGTATTTAGGCAACAAGACAAAAGAGAAACAAACTCTTAGTATAATGCATGGATCATTTTGGCAAAATATCCAAAACACAGCAGTTCAGCAAATGCAAAGACATCCCCAAAATGTATCCACCTTTCATTGATTCTCTCTCTGGCTGAGGCTTACTCTGTCAAATCTAATTCTTACACAAGCTCTACACTCATCACTTGACTAGATCAGGGATAATAACTTGAATGAGCAAGTGATGGCATGGGAAACAATACTTCTTATGATGAAGACACTAACCAGAGACATAGCGTTCAAAGTTCTCTTACTGAATTCTCATTTGACTTCTAACTGAATCCAAAACAAGCAGAAAAAAATCTTTTAACTTGCTTAATGACTTTATTTTTAAAATTGGGATGGGAAATTCCATTACTGTTACCATTTTTTTCTTTAAGAAGTTCTGGGATGAGTATGGAATCATATACAAATTCTAGGAATCTCTGTAAACCAACCTGCTTCTATGACCACCCTGTATAAATGGGAATTAAAGAACTTAGTCTGAAGAATAATCTCTGAAGGTGATTTTGTTCTTCCATGTCTCAGTAACTGCATGTGAACACACAGACACTATTTCCTTACTTCACAAGGTTATTTTGAAGACAATATTATTTATGCTTTTGAGAAGTTTTCAGACCCTTAAAACATTTAAATGTGTGATATTATTTACAACTTTGAAATTAAAATTAAATATACTGCCATTGTCACAATGGAAAAGATTAGCTTTGCGAAAAAAACCTCAACTCAAAATTCACTCCTTTTCTCACTGGATTGAGAAAAATCTTTGGATCCATGTAGTACCTTTGAATCTGTAACACCAGAATTTACCTACAAATATGTATCAGAAGAGAGAAGCAGCTCTTCCTAAGAGATAGAGATGGAAATCATATGGAAATTTCCCTGGTGATAAAATAACGGCTAAATAGAGAATTCATTCACTTCTCCAAAAATACCTATGTGCAACTAAACAATGTACCATTTTGTTACTTTTCATTGTTTCTTGCATCTGTTGCGTTGTGCTCACATGTGAATCTTCCCTCACAGACATATATTCTGACAGATTTATTAAACAATTTTCTGGAGTAAACCTATAGGATTAGACAATGACTAAAAACTGGCAGTATGTTTAACAAAGCAGTCCCCAATGAGACCAATAAACAATGAGGTGAAGGTTTAATGAACGGTCATAGTACTGTATACAGGAAAGAAAAGAAGAAGGAATAGAATCATGTTAGTCAGATTCATAAAGGTAGTCAGAAATAACTAGAAAAGAGT
The DNA here is from genome assembly GCF_965140245.1 of Athene noctua. NCBI lineage: Eukaryota > Metazoa > Chordata > Aves > Strigiformes > Strigidae > Athene > Athene noctua. Next base: position 106,297,919 of record NC_134037.1, on the reverse strand, counting down.
GATGTAACACGAAAAAAAGATTATTAAGAATTTATTAAAAAATTGTTAAAACAGAAAAACTAGAAGTAAATAAAACAATAGATGAAGATATACAGTTTTCATCCTGTCCACTGCAGGACAGACACAATTCCCAAATTAACAGCATATATTAGATACTAAACAAAAGCACTGAAGACTGAATAATCTGTGTGAGTTAATGAAAGGACTTGACCATTATACTATTCACTTGCCTAAGAGCCGAAAAACAAAAGAATTGGTGTGTACATCACTCATCTTGAAGTCTCATTAAAGCAAGGATACCATCAGTGCCACTTCTTAATCAACAGGAAGGTTTGCTGTTGAGAAATGTACAGTATTTTATCTTCATGACTTCTCCCATGCCATTCTAACCTTCCTCTTCTTATGCACTTATCTCTTATTTAGCATGTACTTCTTCCGATATAATAGTTTCAAAAATTACCATACATCACATCAAACTTGTACAAACACCAGATGGACTACTACACATCAACCAAATTTATGCCAGTAACAATTTCAGGAATGTCAGTGGAGCTCTACTCTGTGCAAGTGTGTGTGAATGTGGCTCTGTGTGCGAGCTATTTAGTTGATATTTGCAATACATCGTCATTTCCTTGCAATATAGATTGTTTCTTAAATGTGTGTACCACATCATACACAAAGCCAGCATTCAATATATAACTCACTGTTATCAGTTTTCTGACCCTGCAGTAATCCAACCCTTTTGCCACCCCAATTGACAGTAATACACAAAATGTGGTCATGTTTTTCTAAGATCTCAGCATGTACGCTTTTGATAGATCACACAGCTTGTCCTTTAAACTCTGCCATTAATCCTACCCACAGGAGTTGAGCGAGAAGTTTGTTGTCTAGAAAAAATCCACACAGATAGATGTTATGCAATTCAGATGCTGAAAAAGACAGTTTAAGTACAGGGACCTTGTAGCTAGTGGATTTTTCAATGACTGATGCTAGATGCAGAGATGCTAAATGCTGTAATACATAGTAGATACAGATGCCACTAAGCTATAATAACATATGCTTAGTATGAGTGACATGGCTAATAACAAGCTATTTAGAAGAAGCTCAGAGAAATATTGCCATGTCTACATGGATGTGCCTTTAAAAAATGAGCATACATAGGAACAAATGCAAAACAGCACTCAAACTTTACATCCTATTGTGTGGTAAACTCTTTCTAATGACAGATGATTTTTCAGCGTAAACTTTCGCATTTCTTTGCACAGTTATACAGTTATCAAACAAAATGAAATTATTTTATAATAAGAAGCCTTCAGGAAAAATAGAGTTTGCAGTACTGTCACAGAACATGACTAGAATTATTAATTTTTTTTCTATTTTTAAGTTCATTCACTCACTATCTTTAAAAAATAGGATGAGAATTTCTTGTTTTCTGGGAAGTGTGGCAAAGGGAGAAATTATTGATTTCTGTTGGAAGCACTTTCACTTACCATTTCTGCTAGAATGAGACTTATGAGAAGTGAATGGGAAGGAAGTACTGTTCACTGACACTGGGGAGAAATACATCTGAAATGGTGCATAGCCATCTATTTCTTATAGGAGGCAGGTTATGGTGTCAGCAGATAGCACTCCTCCATCCTTTTCCCATTGCTCCCTAACCTACAGCTACCCTTTTCTGGACATGAAGATCACAACACTTGCCATCTTAGTTTTGGATTTGATTGTACTTGCCCTCTCTAGGAAGACAGCCACCCCTTCTCAGAGAAAAAGAAAGTCTGATTGAAAAGGATATGATCAAAACTGGAAAATCTACAAGTTATAAACTTTGTCACTAAATGGTTTTGCCAGAGTGTGCACCAGATGGATTCTGGAGGTATACATTAGTTTCCAGCACCTGCCTTCTTTTTATAGCCCCATGATATTGTGTTGAGTAGCAGAATTACAGTCCTGAGTGTTCCCAGGATGGGTAATCCCAAAGGTCAAGAGCTGGACTCAAATTCTAAGAGAACTAAAGGTTTTTGAGTGTGTGTGAAAATCACTTAAAGGTCATTTTTGGAATTCAGACCTAGTGGAACTAACTTTCTAGTCATAAACATTTTTCTTTGCTCATGCACAATGTCTTCCAGAATCCCAAACAGCTCAGTTACTGGCTGCTTTCAGTTACCTTACTTTGTCCTTCTTTTTGACAGAGACATTAAGCAACATTAACTGAGATTCCTTTCAAGTGAACTGAGATTGTGTGTATAGTGCCCCATGAGGCACAGGAGTTGAATGATTTTCCTATAGCGAATACCTGTGAATAGACTGATATATCTGGCTTCGAATGTGAAAGTGAATGCATGAAGAAGGCTTGCTGATCAAACATGCCTATCACAAATTCTGTAAGAAGGGTTTAATGTAAATTGAGAATCCTCTGGAAATGGTATTTTATAAAAACAGAACACTGTAGCATGAAGTGCTTTATATACTTATGCTATTTAAATGTAGCTGCAAGCCTGCCTGAGAGCTAGGAAAGCTCACTCTCTCCTCTTTAATTTAAATAGGATTTTTTATGGTACAAGCTTTGGAAAGTACTCAGAAATATCTGACTTCTTGGCAGAGAAGTGATGAGTGGATATTAAACACCCACGGATAGGTGGGGATGTTCAGTGATTGGGGCACCTACATTAAAAAAAAATTAACCATTTTAGTTCATCTTCAGGAAGTATTAGCACTTATAATGAATGATAATTTCATCCCCTGAATGTTTTAGAGACAGGATAATAAAATTACAACAGTAAAGAGGGAGGAAATAAAATGTAAAAGGTAAGAGCTAATTCATTCTTCATGCTAGCTCAGTCCTTGGCCTTTCCTGAACAGACACTGCCAATAGTAACAAATTATGTATAATCATTTTGTGATGTGGACTGTTCACTCGGGACCAAGCTCAAATGACCAAACTTGCAGCCTTGTCTCTTAAACTGTGGATCTGAAGATCAAAGGCCAGAGCTTTATCCACTGAGTCCTCACCTTTATAAGAATAAAACTGCCAGGTGTCCAGAGACAGAGTGGGTGTCAGACAGTGTCATTTTAGACCAATTGTTTTTCCAGTTCTTACAGGACAGCACATTAGGTTAGAAGCATATTAATCAGTTGTGTCTTCTGAATATTCATTAGCCTGCTCCAGGAAGGATTTTGTGGCTTTTTTTTCCTCCTCACTTAGAACATTTACACCTGATATAAGTGAAGTAACTTCAATAAAATTAACTCCTGATTTCCAATAGTGTAAAAAGGGGACACACAGAGTCAGTGTAATGTTTATGAATTGCCATCTCTCTTGATAGGAAAAATGTAGTAAAAATATACCTTAGCATTGAATAGAATTTGAATTTTAAATATTTTACTCTATGAACTGACAAACATAAAATAATAACTGATAACAACTGATAAAAATGATATAATTTTGAGTTCTACAATAACTACAGAAAATCAAAATTAAACTGGTCTGAAAAACAATAGCTGAAAAGTAACCTTGGGGCATGTTTTTGCTACCTTTATACACAAAAGCCCTAATCCAGAGTCCACAGAGGTTTGCTAAATGACTCCCATTAACCTAAAGGGGAATTGCTTATGGAGTATGGGTGTTACACACAAAGAGTAAGAATGGAAAAACTCAGTTCTTGTGGCTGAAATTAGAACTTTTCACCATTATCTCACTTGATGCTAACATTTCCTTACTACTCACAGAACATTGTTCTTAAGGTGGATTTTTAAATTGTTTTCTATAGTACTAAACTATTAAAGAGCTACCGTCTCACATTTATGTCTCTCTGGAAAGGCTTATCTCATTTAACGACTGGTTCCATTAAAAATACTTCCTTAGTTTATGAGACCAGCTATTATATCCCTACAAGTAATCCCTTTCAATGTATTAGTTCAGTGGGAATAAACACAAATACCAGCCACATGTCTAAACATATTAGCCTTGACTGAACAGATAGTGACACCCTGGAACCAGCACTGAAAACTGAAGGAACTATTGCAACCCAAAAAGATAACTAATGTATTGTTACTGGCAGTTATTAAAAGAAATGTCATAGATTTTGTAACTTTTACAACAAAACGGGCCTATTATTACACATGGGCTTTGTTCTTCTCTTGCAGCTCTAAATTACCTAGGAGCTTATGAGCAGTATCTGTTAACAAACTGCCAAAGGATATCAGGAGAAATTGTTACCCTGTTAAAGAGAGCTGAAAAGTGACAGACTTTACGGTTGCTTGGAGTGGAAGAGGCAATCCACAGAACCTTGCCAAATTGTGGAGAAAGAATAAGGCAATTTGCAGTTGCATATTCTCCTGTGACAGAATACCAGAGACAGTATATGCTGTGAAATGAGCATGCTGTAAAACAATACTGAAAGGAAATGAGAGAACTTGGTCTTCCAAGGAAGCACAATTTGAGAGCTAGTATTGTGGGTCTAGATTTCTTCTCACACTCTCTCTATTTAAGTTATTCCTTCTCTGAGTATTAAGAGACGCAGGAATTGGAGGAATACAGAGGCAAAAAGTGAACACCTTAATAATCCAAAAATGTAAAGCTCTACAGCAAAAAATTACAAGTCCTTCACTACCAGTTGCTGGAAAGTGGGAGAGTATTCTTGGCATGTTATTATAGTGTCCCATTGCCCCATTTTATTCCTCTTCGCTAGGCCCATGCTGTTGGCCACTGTTAAAGATAGGATGCCGGGCCAGAGGAGCCTTCAGTCTGACTCAGTCACATCTTCTAACTGATCAGGGCCCAACAGAAACAAGATTCTGTACAAAAATCAAGAGTATGCATACACATACAACTGCATGATTAATTTGTCTCAAGGTGTCAATAGTTAAAGCATTCAGATAGAACAGAAGATCCCACAGAACAGAGGACTGATACTAGCTCGTCTAATCTCAGCATGATTTATCACAGAGCAGGAAGTCCAGGTTTGGAAATGAGGATGGGACTGAGTCCACCAATCAGAGCAACAATAAACTTAAGTGACGCATGTGTAATATCATGTTCTCAATAATGCCAAAATACACTTTGTAATTGTGTGACAAAGCTCTTAAGCTTTCGTAGGCATTGTATCACAAAGAACTTTGGCTTTCTGGACTACTTGTACATTCATTTTCTCTGACAAAATGTAAATGTGGTTTGTCTGTTTAGAAACAGAAGAAAATTTTTTTGGAAAAAAATAATTTAAATTCTCCTTTACCTCACCCAGTACTGTTTGCTATATAGAGAGTAAAGGGAAAAGATCTGTTGTTCTGCTGATTCTCCAATTCTTTTCTCAGTGACAGGGGAAACTGTAATAGCAAAATGCTTTTTCAGCTGTGGCACTCTGAAGACTGTTTCCATAGGACTCTTTTCCCGATCTCAGTGACTTTACAAGACACTCACTACTCTTCTCCTTCCATCACTTCTCCTGCTCTGGCTCCTTTCAGTTACCCCTGACTTCTGTTCCCCACCACACTGTGGACTTGAAGGTCCTCCACCTTGTTAGCAACAATAGTGCTAGCAGCAGCTTTTGCTCCCACTCACAGACTCACCTCAGCATTGCTGCTTGCTCTGTCAGCAGATACCTAAACAATACAGCTCTGCATCCTAGCTTGATACCAGATCTTTGGATTTAGTCTATACCTAATTTTAATCATCATTGTAAGACAAAGACCAACTTCAAAATTTCTTGGAAGGTTGGAAAGACCTAATGACAGGAATCACACAAGCAGTTTCCAAGAAATGTGGGCTCTTCGTACCTACTTCTGCAAAGTGCTGTCAATGCATTCAGTGATTCTGTCTTTCATTAACTTTAAAGGCTGCTTGTCAGCACTTTGCAAAGGATGCCCCTTACTACAAATGTCAGCCTTTCGAATATGACAAAGAGCAGATGTAAGAATCTATTCAATTATAGTGAATTTTGTTAATACAGAAAGCGGAACTATAGGGATATAAAAGGATAATCTACGCTGGTAAACATGTTTAGAATAGAAAATCATATTTAATAAATAGTATATTTATTAAATGACAACTAAGAAAAAAAAGAATCATTATCACTGTAGCAGAAATAGCATATAGATTATGGACTAATAAGAAAAACTTACTATAAGTTTCATGTCTCTAAGAAATTACAATACAGTTCATGATAAAACAGATAAAAACAGTGAAAAAATACATCTGCACTGTTATTTCTATTGTTACCAGTAAGAAATTACAAGAAATATTTTTAACAAAGGCAATGGTTTGTCAGATATGTACTGCGATTTTTATCATGTTCATCAAGAACTCAGAATTTATCAGACAAGGTAAAAACAGATAAGGAAAACATTGTTTTATATATATATATATGTATATATATATATATATAATTTTAAAATCTGAAATACAGAGAATCTTATTTTTTAAATGGAATTTAGTTTGGAAAAGCCGCAGTTGCCACCTCACAGATTTATTTCTTGCTGGATTTTACACTAGGAATACCTTGCAACAAGCAACCAGTAGATGGAGACAACATAACTTATCACATGATAAGAAGGACTTGGACTTGACTGTGGTTTTTTTTTCATAATTATGGGAATCATGTAGGAGAAATTTCCTTCAAACAAACAAAGCTCATGTGTCTAAGATGTTACTTCACTAGTTATTGATACTACTGTCATATACATCAAGTTGATTCAAAACAGTATTTTATAACCAGAGGTTTTAGAGCTCATGATTTATTTCTCCAGACATTATTTGGCAACTAACTTTATTTAAATCATATACAAATTTACTTTCTTTTTTCAAGCCCACTCTTATGTGTACAAGTAGTGTTATATTTGTGTTGCATGGATATTACTGGTACTACAGAAAAAATATGTAGTGGGTTTTTAATAAAGCAAAAAACTGTGTTTTGAAGTTGGCAGTATGCATAACATTGTACTTTTACAGAAAGACAGTAATTATTAATATAAATTATTAATAATAGCAAGTTAACATTACTACTGTTAGTAATTATTGATTATGCAAATATCCTAACTTGTTTAACTTTATTTTCTTTAAACATCTTTGCCAAAATATTAACATTATTTTATTCAAATGAACTGCTTAGTTCTTACATGGATTAAAATATTTGTGTAAATGCAATGTATTTCTACAAATATCAATGGGATAGCCATATTTGGGTAAGTTTCTATAGCACGATGCACTCAGTCAACTGTTTGTAAAAAATTAGTACAATTGTAAAGTATAGTATTATTATATATTTTTTAATATCCAATAATCTCCCTGAATATCAGTTTCATAGCAATGGTACTTGATAAAGACACCTTCCCCCCCCCCCCCCCCCAAAGGTGGGGAATGCAGACAAAATAACTTAAATTTAGCTATGCCTATATAGTATTTTGTAGGCAGATCAAACTCCTTGGTCCAGAGTTTAAAGCATGTACACACTTATTCTGCCCATATTTTGAGCTGACCAGGAACTATGTAACTGCATTAATTCTTGAGCTAGTACAATGTGGCTCTCAACAGGGCTAATTAGTTTGGGTTCAACCCCATGTTATAGCTCCAGATTGGCTTGGAAAATAATCAAAGCAAGCTCACATCTGTCTATATAAGATTATGTATAGCCCTGGTACCAGCAAGAACAAATAATCCATACTAATTTAGAGTTTGATATCCATTTCTTCCTTTCTTTTTTTTTTTTTTTTTTTGTAGAGGTAACAGTTTATGGAAGAAATAAATGCTTGAATAGCAAGTTAATTCATGAAAAAGATAAAACATGTTAACTCCATCATAGGTCATGCTATTATATACAAACTGGACACTCCTGTACAGTCATGACACTAGCATTCTTAAGTTTTACTTTCTGAAATGTGAAACAATGCTAGCTACTAGGAATGGGCACAACCTTTTATATATATATATATATATATAATCTGTGGAATAAGAGCAAATACTGCAGTTAATAAAGGATTCATAAACTTCAAGGCCAGAAAGGATCACTGTACCATCTGCTACCTTGTGCAATGCTACAGTGTTTGATCATCTCCCTGTTTAACCCATAACTTCTGAGATGGGTTTCTGCGCTTCAGCTTTTATGGAATGGAGAATGGAAATTCACATGTCTGTCTTTACTAAAACTGAGGAGCAACAATGCCTTAATTCCTTTCCTTCAATAAGCAAGCACCCTTTCCTCACAGCTTTTGCGTGTAGTAAAACAAAAAGATCCAAACTTATAGGATATATTTGAAACAAGTATTGCAAATAAAGATTTTGCAATGCTGCCCATATAATCTGCCCGAACATCTGCAGCCTTGATGCATGAGATGGCATGAGGAGATTGTAGCAAACTTCAGCAGATCATTGATCATCTCTACAACTTACTGGGCTTTAGTTAATACATGACTCCACAATAAATCCAGCTCATCAACCTCCTCTTTCCATTTGCTATGCTCCCTGTTTACAAATTATACTTTTCCCCTAACTCACTTAAAACTGTTGACTTTTGCTGCCTTTTTCTGCTGAGACATGAATGGGCCTTCTTGGTAATCCAATTAACTATTCTTTGAAGATAGTGTGACACAGCTGTAGTCACATCAGTAGACCAGGCATACAGAGAGTAAAACATCAGACACAGAGCATCAAACCAGTACATTCTGCACTGAAATATTTTGCCCTGTAACTTAGCAAGATAACAAATTCTGTAACTGTGCAATTGTGGAATACAGACTTTGATTTCAAGAAGTAGTTTACTTCATATATATCTTTGCTGGTTTTCAGGTTATCTGTAGGTGTTGCATTGATTTACACTCATTCATGTTTCAAAATACTATATGCAAAGGAAGATAGATAGTTCTTGGAGCACAGTTCTGTGATAAAGGAAAAATTTTGTGGGCTCTGAGTCTCTGTATTCACAAAACATCTCAGCAAGCAAAACCAAGCATATTTTTGTTCTGCAAAATACTGCTAGCTAAATTTTAATTCTGTAAAATTAGAAACCCAAATTCATCAGAACATAATAGTTGCTGCTGCCCTCTACCAGCAGTCCTCCATGGGGACAGATGAAATAAGGCATTACTTGCCATTCCTTAAAAATGTGCTACAGCTTCCTAAGCCAGTATCGTCCGAAGTGAACTAAATTTACTAAAATCTTTTTAGACCACAGGTCACTCAGTGTCTCTAATCAGACATTTTTTGTACTTCAGATAAACATATTAATGTTTATGCACTTTTTTACATAAATTGTTCTGTTCAGAACAAGAATTCCCAATTTTCTACAGTTTAAAACAAGATTAAAACAATCTGGAGATTATTCTTAATATTCTAGATCTACCCAGGACAAATTATTGTGAGCTAATTGCAGTTATTAACTAGTTCACCTGTCTAAAAGCCACTCAGAAAACTTCTAATGCTATTTTTTGCTAATATTTTACTATGCTTATTTTTTTCAAATAACATTACTTAAATTTGATTTACAGATTGAGTCTTCATAACTGCTATCCAGATAATTAAACTATATTTCTGTTTAATAGATCACAATTGATTCCCAAACAGAGGGAAAGATTAAATATTCCGTCACTAAGTGTCATGGTATTTTTCCTGTGTTCTTTAGGATTAGCAGTTCTTACACACAGATTGTAATTAACAGCCTATGAAAAGCAAGGACTTAGTTCATACTAGCATACTCTGATTGCACATTAATTCCCTATTCATATGAAGAACAACCAGTCACCAAACATTTATGGGAACAAAATCTTTTTTTTTTTTACAAAAGTTCACAAAAGGGGACTAAAAAAAGACAAACCCGCAAGCTTATACAAATCATACCGATTTTGTACAAGATATATCTACTGCTATATTTACCTGTCTGTAAAGCACCTTACATAAGAGAGTTTGAAATAATATACCACTTTTATCAATACAAATCAAATTAATCAGTAAACATTTAAAATTTATGAGACATTTCTGTGTGAAAACAATCATGCTAAATAAGCTGATTCAGGCAGGTTCTAGGAGAAGCTTTAGCTGAAAACCTGCATTTACAATCTATCCTAAAAACAAGCAGAACACAGCACCAATCCAAGCATTAGCTCAATTAAAAAACGGGGAAAAAAATGAAATCTCTTCTCAGCTTAATAACTTGTTAGTTCTTGACAAGTGCAACAACACAACAATAGGCCAGTCAAAATGAGTTTTTAAAGCGAGGTTATGCCCTTCATGTTGTGTTATCACAGTGGCAGATCAAACTGCTGACTTGGACTCTTTCTGCCAGCAGTGCTGATGCTGCCTCTATGAAGCTGCTGTCACGTAATAGTCATGGTACCTGCTCTTGCCTATAGAAAAGCACTAAATTGAACTCGAAGTAGTGTCTTTGTGATATCTTTTCAACAAGTCATGTCCCATTCAGCCTGCTAGTTTATCTCTGTCAGGCTGGGGGCCCAAGTGGTTTGCATGAGCTGTCAGGGACAGGTATACCAACCTGCTCAGTGCTAAGGAGGTAATGCATCTTTCGGGCTTGGTATTTCTCTTCCTTTTCTTTCTTTTCTAGGTCTTTTCTTTTCTCTTCAATTTCCTTCATTTCTTTGTAGTCTTGGAGTTCACTCCTGTAATAAAATAAATCTGCTAATTATATTACAACAATAAAAGACATGCTAATGCTTTATTTTACTTTAACTCTTTTATCACGTCACAGTGTTCTGCTATTATGTACTAGCAGTATACTGACATCACTGGAATGCAAAATAACAGTTCATTCAGTTCCACAGCAGCGGGATTCTACATGGATATAACTGTGAAGAAATGGGATTAAAATGATAAAAACTATGAAGAGTGTATTAGTTCATATTGCTTACTCTTTTGAAGAACATGTCAACATACATATTTTTATAGATTGATAAAATAGCATTCATAGATGTCCTTTTTTGTTTTTAAGAGTCATTTTAGTTTTAATTTCTCTAAGCTGAAGTTATTGGAATTTAGTGATTTTCCTTCAAATGGTTTCAAAATAAAAGTTGTTCACTTATGTTTCAGCTAGTGCCTTGTAACACCTCCTTCTGATGTGCAAACAGAGGAGACATTATGGTATGAGAGAGGATAGTAGACACAGGATAAGAGTTGACATTCACTCCGAGATCCCTGAGTCTTTTGTAATGTTGAGAATGTAGGCATAGAGAAGAACTGGATGTAAAACTTCTATGCATGCGAAGTCCTTATGAGGAGTTTCCGTAGCATTAGGCTTCTCACACAGGCCACTTTCTACTCTGGTCAGACAGCAATGGTACAGGCCATCACATGAAACAAGAACATGCATGACAGAGGTTTGCAAACACATACTGTCATCTAAATGGGTGGGTCTGTGTATTCAATAGGTTGTAGAAAATTCCTTCACTGTAAAAGAAATAAGGAACTGTACCTAATACCACATCTCAAAGAATGAAGAAAACTCATGATTTTAACTGAATGTTTAGAGGAAAACTTTAATAGGAAATGGACATAAGTTTCCTCTTCAATAGCTTTTTCTCATAGAGCCAGACTTGTCATAAATTATGCAAACAGTGGAGTGAATTAATGTTCTATAAGAAAAGAAATTCTGTGCTATTGTGCACAGTGCACGTGTATGGAATTTTTCTGACCCAGTTAAAAAAGGTTAGTTTGATTAACATTTGTTATTTTTGTTATTAAGAAATGGCTAGTTCAAATTAACCTGTGTGCCAAAGACACCAAACATATTCAGTCAAGCATTTAGATTGTTTAAAAGTTAATTGAGTAAATTCCAGTCTTTATTTTTTTTTAAGCATGTGTGTATATGATAAAATAAAAAGCAAAGAAAAATATACTATTCACATAGCTGGAAAATTCAAATATTCCCACAAAACAGATTATTTAGAGAGGTTCACATTAATAGTCCCAATTGTTTCAATGAGTACCAAATAAGACACTCTGTGACAAGGGTCAAATCCTGTCAAAATATGCATATGAATAAATTTGCTGATATGAATAATCCCATGGGAAAGTCATATTGTGCCTGAAAGTGTTTTTAAGATTATGACTCAAACTTATTCTTAATATTTTAATTATCATAATGTTAAATTAGTTCATCAAAATACGTGAAAGAGCAATAATTGCTTTATAAATATGAGCATAATGAAATCACATTCTTAAATACAAGTTGCAATGTAGAATTTGTATTTGTTTCATGCTATCTTTAAACTTTTTATCAACTAAAATTAGTAAAATATTAAGTAAATATGTTTTATTTCAAATAGAAAAAATAGAATTAAAAGGAAATAATTTAAAGATCAGAAAAGATGTATAGGTCTGTTTCAATCTCTGGACATATTTTTTGGTTGCAGTTTACTGTTAAAGGGTGCTAATACAATATTTCATACAAGGTTACTTATGAAGCACACTGACGTTTAAAAATCACCACGCTATGCTTTTGCAGCAGTGTAATTTTTTCCAACATAAGATTAAATTGCAAAATAAATGAATTACTTAGAGTGGCATGGCCCCCATTTTGCCACCCTTCTCTTGAAAATTGCTTATTAATATGAAAAAAGAAGTTGGAAAATAGCCTGTTTTACTTTATGCATAACGTTTCGGGGCCTCAAAGCCTGCAGAGCCGGACTAGCTGCACATTTTAGATTGTGTTGGCAAGCAGGGACGATGACCTTTCTGACCTGCATCTCAAGGCTATTATTAATCGCTAAGTAACCTGGTAAAGCCAAACAAATTTGTTTCCATTGAAAGGATCTCTATCTGTGTCTGAGAATTTGTGCTGTACCAAACAAACCTCATTAACTGTGTCCATTTTTGACAAAGAACTAGGAGTTGGAGAGATTGGCGACCTTTCTTTGTCCTTAAGGTAGAGATTTCAGAGTCACTGCATGTAGGTACACAAGCATTTTTACTTGGAAACTCTTTGTTCTATACCAGTCAATCATAAACAAATGAATAAATAGACAATGCATATAGTATCAACTTTGTTCTTTTATTTTATGCCACTTTACCTTCAATATCAGAGTGTATGATCCATGTTTTACATGTTTAATACTATTTCTTGTTACTTTTTGACTACGGAGTCCTCTATTCAGCTTTAGTACTGCTATCTATAAGTGATGCAATGTTGATCAACATATTATTACAGTTTATTCATGTTCTTATATGCTCATATACTTCTTCCCAACAGTGGATATGGAAGCTTTGTTATTTAGAACACAACTGGTGATGAAAACCCCCAAATCATGATGAAAATATAAATTTGCATTACAGATGTAATGAAAATGGAATGCAAAATGTTTCCCATTATCATTAATCTGAATTTACCGGATTACTTTGAATGAATGATTAATAATACTTATTTGCTGAAATTAAGTGAAGAAAATACTTGTTGAAGTTCAATGTAATTCATGATCTTTTTAGACAGTACTGTCATCCAAATCATCATGATCGCTCCTGATTATCACACATCCTCATCAGTGCTGTACCATAATCCATTTAAAAGTCTAAGATTTTTTTAAGACGTTACAAATAATTTTCAACATACTTTTTCAGCCTACACATTTTGTCAGTTGTGCTGAAATATTTCTATCATGCATTATACTGCTCTGTACTGTTGTACAGAACATGCACACAATTCTGTCTCAGGGATAATAGCTCCCAAGATGATTCTCTCCTGAGAGGCAGTACAAAATAAGGGGTATAGAGTAGTCAAAACTGCTTGACTGGAAAGCATAGAGTTTTAGCATAAGTACAGATTCATTCTAAAGCTATTGGAACCTGAAACTTTAATCTCTTTTACTATACTTTTGTGAATTTGAACAGAAGCAACAAAAGCAAAGAATCTAAAAGTAGTTTGATATGAATATACTATTTCACACATTAGCAGATTAATGCCAACAGGTTATGCACTGTGCAGGGGGTTTCACTGTCACCATACACAAAAATGCATATAAACATAAATGATGCTAAAGATATAAACTTAGACTTCCGAATAGAGTTAGACTTCCAGGTAGCTTACACATAAATGTGTTTCTTGAGAAGTTTCATGCTTATAACCTTCTACATGTATGCCTGCCCAAAGAAAATAAATCCAAATTTCATTAAAGTCAATTGAAAATTCGTTGAAATGAAATTATTTTTTGATTAAACCCTTATATTTACTGCCAGCCTTCTCTTCGTTCATGTATACCTCAATTATCTATGAAGCAGCACAACAATTGGCAATAGTAAGCAATTTTTTCTTGGGACAATACAATATTATGAATACTAGCTATGATGCACGCTACTCTGTGGTCTCGACCACATTTGCTTCAAGACGAACCTTTCATGGTTCAGTATGAAGTTTTTTGACTTGCATGTTTAAAGCTTCACCAATTTTTTTGAGAGAAAAAGAGTTCTGTAAATGCAAAATATGTTTTAGATTAATTATTAATCTTGTTCTATTTTTATAAATGATCTGTCTGTTGCATGTCTCAGTAGGAATAGCACTGCTTATTAAACTGTTATAACTGAAAAAGCAGGTAATTCTTTCTTGCACGTCATCTTTTCATTATCTTAAAGCTTATCTCAGCATATTAACAGTATCTACTGCATCTTGTACAAACCTGGCTTGGTCCAATCAGTTTCTCCCAAATACATTTTTATGGAATATCTTTGCAGAGGAAATAAGTGTAAACTTGACAAATGTAGTGTCTTATCACAATCTGAAAATTATTCAACAAATTGGAAGAATATCAATGTTTATTAGTGCAAGTTTAGGATGCATTATTTTGTTAACCCGGTGTGTTTTCCTTGCGATAGGGAATGCTTTGTGTGATTCAAAATAGGCATAGGACTATCTGTGTATGTTATGAAAGCCCACGATTAAAAATAATCTTGTGTAACAGAACTGTAAAGTAGATATTGATCTGTTAATGATAAAATTATTTGCTTTATATGGTTTGAAAATAAAACATTTTCATATGACAAGGTAACTTATTGTTATTCTGATACTTCATTATGCAGTAGGCAGTGGTGTTGGTTCCAGCTATGAGATGCAAATTCGGTTGACAGTGCTCCTGCTGTCTGTATAAAGGTTAAAAATACACATATAATATTGTTCCTGGCACTTTGGGAAAGGTCTTCAAGTGATGATTTCAGCAATATACAGATTTTCATAATTCTGCATAGAACTGCATCATTTTACAAATTCATACTGACCTACATTTATTGAACTTTATCAAACTATTGCATTCTGTTTGCATTTTCACTGGCATTCTGTGGTCCTTTGACCAGATAACCATAAAATTATAATATTAACTGAAGGAAAGGACATCTGAGAAAATCAATAATTAGTATAGTTGCCTAGAGTACCCAGAAAGAGTATGAAGTGATAGTGATTTTAAGCAGTTCAGACCCCAAATCATAAAATTCCTGAAACATAGGCAGTAGGCAAACTTAGCATAAAAGGAGATAACCTAAATTGATTTTACCTTCCCTACTATATATCATCCTCCCTGCTCAAACAGAGAATATGGAAGTGAAAATGAAATTAGAGGAACAATACTTTTGTTACACCACTGCATGCCACTTGATTTCACATTACAGTGGTGTAGGTGAAAATGGAATATGACCTGCCATGATAATATCATTTGACTTAATCTATTATATTTGGGAAAAAATGGAATATATGTATAGAGTAGCCTAGGATGTAAAAATAGTTTAGAGAGCTCTGTACTTCAAAGACAAAGTTTTAACAAAAGATACATACTACATACTTACGTTAGCTACGTATCATCAGAGAGCTTGAACATCCTCAACCTTCTGATATTTTGAATGAACACACTCAAATTTACTGAGTAGAATAGAGCAGCTCTGTAAGCCCCTTACTCCTCCTGACCATGACATATACACTTGTATGTATCCTGACAGAATCACTTGACCAAAATATTTGATCTCAAGTTGCAGTGAAACAGATGCTCAAAGAAGCAGTCAATTATTACTGGTACAAAGTATCTTACTGCCTAGGAGACCTATCACAAATGGGTGTCCAAAATTCTTACTAATTTTAAATGTGAATGTTTACATCAATCTATTCAACAACTTAATCATGACTGACACTCTCTTCAAAATCTGGAGGAATGGTACTGCTCGGTTACTGCAGTGCCGTGAACAGAAAACTAATATGACTCCTTAGGATAAAATAAATAAATAAATAAATAAATAAATAAAGCTAATGTGTAGGCATGCAAAAACACCCTATCGTTTCTATTATTATTGTTATTATTAATTTTACAGAAAGATATTCATAACACCTGAAAATCCCTTTAAAATTTGTGCATAGTAGAACATACTGTGCCCATCTTTCCTTAATCACATAGTGATCACTGCCAAAGGATCTAAAAGTGACATACCAGCTCCACTGTCAAGGTCCACAATGTGATCAATACACTACGCAGGAAATGTGATGCACATAGCAGTGAAGGGCATACAGTGAGTGAATACCTTGTGCAGATCAGGAGATCAGGACACAGCATGTACCAGACGATAGGAAAGAACAGACTGATGTATCCTTCTTACCCTTCCAATTTCCACTGCTGCACAGTTACTCAAGAGAGAGCAACAGCTTTTCTAAATACTGATGGCAGAGCCAGCTTATAACTAAAAAGAGATTTTTTTTCCCTAATTCATTATACAAAATCTTCTAATCAAGGTTTCAGTAACTACTCATACAGAATTTTTTCTCACATCTATTTAAAATCTATTTTTTCTGGTAATATCTAATCTTTTCAAATTATTCTATTTTCTAGAAACGTGCAAATTTATTAGTCCAGATGTTCTTCCCTGTGTGTATAAGTCCTTAAGCCGAATTTACTTCATACTCATTGGCAGCACAAAATGCTGTGAAGTTAAAAATAATTTTTATAAAAGGTCTGATTTAAACGATGATGCTTTGTTAGCTTAACTACTTTGATTTTAATTAAACTGTAAAATGCACCCATTATGGATGTGACATAAGAGTAACTACAACTCTGAACCTTCTGTTGGCTGAGGAACTGGATCCAAGTATACTGGTGCAACTTTATTTATGCTCGGGTCTATACTAATAATTTCTAGCACAGTGTCATTGCTAAGCTGCTAATAGTCATGTTTTTAATTTTTCCAGCAACATAAAAAAGAGGATGTCTAACCACAGCCAAATACCACTGAAAGTTTTCGAGTGAATGTCATGTGAAAGTATCTGTTATCTTTTGGCACTGCAATTCCCAGAAGACTATATATGCTACCATCTGCGCAGTAATAACTAGAGGAAACCACACTGCTATGTTTTGCTACAGTTAAGCTGTTCCCAGTACTAGAATGAACTCATTTAAGCTAACTGTTATCTCTCTGTTGCAGTGCAGGACAATGTAGACATATCTGTATTCCTTTTACTTTAATATATGGTACTTGGCAACATTTACAATATTCAACATTATGTGATCTAGAAAGCAAACATGATGTTACAACTTCTAAAGGTCATCAGCTAAGTTGATTTTCCTTCTCAGGGTATTATGAAACAATTTGACTGATGTCTACTCCCTAACTCACATTTTTCACTTACTTTCATATAAAGGTCTGCAAATAAAGGTCTGCATATAAAGGTTTCCAAATAAAATAGTGTACTTTGTTCACATTAAACAGGTTTTAACAATGGCAAGCAGGGAGAGCTTTTACATATTGACCCATTACATACAGCAGAGCAGTAATGCCAAATCTCACAATTTCATAGTGATTTTCACAGTACCTGATGGTTTTCTCAAATTCCATATTCATGGAATGGTGTTATCACTTGAGCATCTATGATGTCATTTTTAATGACACATAAAACATTGTGAAAGACACAGCAAATGAGTGTATTTTTTATATAGCAAATTCAAGTATTTTGAGAGAGATCTGATGCATCTGATCATACTGTAGTGCTACTTGCAAGTATGATTTCACAGAAATGGCTAACTGTCATACTGAAATTATAAACTAGATCCCAATTTTCAGAAGTGCTAGGAAATCTTATCTCTTACTGTCTTGAAAACATTGATGTACTCAACACCTCAAAAACTTGGGCATTTTTTAGTAGAGCATACAAGAAATTACACTCAGAATTAAAGTCTATTCTCTGAAATTTGAGTTCTACCATGCAAACCAGACTACATTTAATTACAGATTTAGATATCCATTTATTCATGCCTAAAGAGTACATTCAAAATTTTGATTCTATTTTTTTATACTTAAGTATTTTCTTTCTGATCTGAGTATTAGATCTCTTCTTGAGTAGCCAAGAACAATGTTAGATGGTGGTGAGGCTTCCCACCACCAACTACAAGTAAGCTAATGAGTGCTGCATCATTCTGGCTGTCATGCAAGCTGAAAGATCAAATTAGTTTGTTAGATGAGGCTGTAAACATTTTGCTATCAGATAGTTAATTGGACAAGAGAAGAATAGCCTATTTGGAGAAAAGAGATGGAAAATGTTCCTTTCGTGAAATACTTTGTCCTGTTGATTTGGTTTGAAAGCAATAGGAACTATGAAGTTCAAGGTAAAACACTGGGACTTAGCTTCACTGTCAAGGATAAACAATTTAATGGATTCATGGAATTATCCCTTCAAGGTGAGGAGTCTGAAGAATTTGAAAGGGGGATAATAAGTAAAAGTTTTGCACGGCTTAAAATCATGCTCACAGTTTGGATTTATGGATTTTAAAGGGGGTATTCTGAGAAGGATTCACAGAGATGAAGTTCTTCTATGGTGCTGTGATGAAAAGGTATATAAAGCAATGCATAAACTGACAATACATAAGAAGGAAAAAAAAATATTTTAAATTTCTTATGCATAATAACTGTGCTGAGTTCTGATGCTGATAATATTTCAAAGGGTGTTTGAAATCTGTCCAAAATGGTCACAAAAATTGTTTTAAACAGAGAGACATCTTGCAATAACCTCCATTGTTTATGTTTAGCACAAAGAATACTAAAAGTTGGCTGAATTAAGGTATGGATTCTGAATATTAAAGGAGTTTTTAGTCTAGTAGAGGAGGATATAACAAGAAGCAATGGTTCAAAGATAAAATGAGACTATTTCAATGAGGAAATATGGGACATACTTTGAACACCAAAGGTAATTAACTCTGGGAGTAGACAAAAAAAGATATTTCCTATCTTTTGATGTTCTTAAATCAAGACTAGATTGTTCAGCCAAAGATTAATGGGCTTTTTATAGATATGGTTATAAATTTCTTATTGACAGATATGATACAAGGGATAGATTTGAAGTCAGACTAGACCATCTGATTCAGAAAAACACTTTGAGCATCACTAGAAGAAAAATAGCAACACTTTTTTGTTATCCCTCATTACTGTTCTAGACTGAAAAATAGAAGACAATTATTTTTTCCATTTTCTTCTCTGAGTACTAAATAGAACTAACTGTTCTTAGATAACAGAAGAGTCTATTTATAATGATCTAGAAAATCCAAAAATAATTAACTCAGACTATTTTTTTTTTTAAATCCGTTATTTTCATTTCAGACATTTTTCTTTTAAAACAAAAAAAGTAATTATGAGAGACTGTATACTACTTTGCGTTTCATGCAATTCTATGATACTTCATGTGATATTATAGGGTATGCCAATATAAAGGGAAGGACCATAATTTTCTACCATAAAATACCTGAAATGTCAAAGAAAGATCAATAAGCCTTTATATCCTCAGTCAAAAATCAGATCATGAACTTGCAAATATGCAATACATAGATACCACACTTCTAATAAAAAACCACAGCTGTGGTATGGCTCTTTTTAAAGGTCTTCACCACTATAATCTCCACTTCTCCCACATAAATCAGAAATAAAAAAGGCAGTCTAGCCTCAAAAGCCTTCCATTGGGTAAGGCAGTGCCAAAGAACATCTTACTTAGCTTGTTTTTTCTTAATATTCCTGCTATTTCTGAGCATTATGATAAATTGTGAGGTACATCACTTATTTAATAAGGAGTTATGAAGTATGTGAGCAGGTAATGGCGATTTTCTAGTTGTACTGAGACACAGTATCTTATATTATGAAGAAAACTTTTAGTATTAAATCAAATGGACTGTTGTGCATTAATGAAAAAAGCCCACATTGACAGTTACGTCTTTTGATTTTATTTTCTTTCTTTGGAGAACTCAAAAATAAGCTACACTTCAGCACATTCTGGAAAATGTATGTGTAAATTAAGTACTCACTGATGTATCCTATCACATAGGAACTGGAATATTTGGATAACATACAGCAAGCTGTTACATAATTGTTTGTATACAAATTGCTTCTACAAATAAAAGAAATATCTAATTTTCTAATGTTATACATAAATTCATGCATTTAAATTTTTGCTTCATTATTAAACTGAAAATTACACACCAGAAAGAACCATCACCTTATTTTAATGACAAAAGAACTGCTTAAAGTGTGTTGAGTAAATGGTACATAAAATTTGTCATACTTCTAATGACCTAAACAGCTGAAAAGACTAATTCTCCAAAAGGTAAATGAAAAATGTTTATATATTTTTTCATGAGCCTTTAGTCTTCAAGTGGTAGAGCTCTTCCCTTGTAACCTAGTATAGCCTGTATATAGATGGCCTGTCATGTCTCTACAATTAGATAAAACCAGAACTGCTATAATTTAATCAGTTACAACCTGAAAATTATATTTTGAAAATCAAGTTTATTAATATGTAATCTTTAGGTAATCATATTTATCCTCCTAATTTACACAATATTTATGATACTCTACATGTCCTTGAAATAGGGAACAGGGACACTACACTATGAAAAAGTGGCCTAGCTGCTGGAGTTCATAAATTTTGTTCAGCTTTGGATGAGTTCAAAGAATTGCCATGTAAGAAAAGCCTTACAGAGGGAATTTATCTGATTATGGCAGTAATAATTACCCAGCTGTTTATTGCAGATAGAGAAATAATTCATGTAGGCAATAGGCCGTGGTGGCAATGACACTCCGCATTTAGTAAATATGCAAACTGTTCACTTCTAATTAACCAAGCTAGAGGATGCCCTTATTAAATGTATAAACTAAAAGTGCCTTCCTGACAAGTGATGAATTGTTACATTGCACAAACTCTTGCCACAGAATTACTGAAGTGAACTTGGGGCTTAACTTCATTAAGAGATCTTGTGGGATAGTTAAATGAGGATGGACAGCATAACAAGACCTACCTGACAGTCAATGATATGTTAGAGCTTAATGAAACTGTACCTCTTCCCCTTTTCTACTTATTTTACAGTGAAGATCCTACTTCAGACAAAATGTTAAGTTTGTGAAGTCTGTCTATATAAGGCAACATAAAATACTAAGATTAGCCAGTCTTTGTCTGCAAAAAATGTTTTATGAGCTGTCAGTAATTCTAAAAGACCTATTTCAAAATAAAAAATCTAATCCAAACACTGCACTACCTTTAAATCTCAGAGGTATAAAACTACTGTTATTCTACAATACTATGTTGTCACACCTGTTTTATTCTTCCTTCTACCAAAAATAATCAGCTATACCACAAACTATTTGGTCCAATGAGTAATTCAAGTATCTCAAATTTCCTTCTACACACTCAGATTAAAAATTTTCTGTTGGATACAAGTGAAATAATGCTTAATATTTAATCTGTCACTCCTAATGGTGTGTTTAGTGCTATACAAAAATATGTGAGAAAATACAGTCTTCATATTTTTAAAGACTACAATCTAACCAGTTACCTATGTAACTTACGTTATTCATGTTTATCTGCAAAACGATCTGTATTACACAGAACTAGCTAAAAACACCACTTGCTCAAGAGAAATGTGGATAGAATAAGGCACACGAGGTATGTCTAGCTGAAATTGTATTGGAAATTTAGCTTACAGTGTAATGATAATGGTTCCTACCTTAACCTCACTGCATTCAGAAAGTGCTTTCCTATGCAGTTAAACCAGGGTATTGCCTGCTCTATAGCTTTAGCCAGTTCATTTCAATTTCTTCATCAAACTAAAAAGACAAAAAGTCCATCTAAAATGTCTTGTTTTGCAAAATGCATTATTAAAAGCCTATAGGTATTATAAAAGCATATAAGTAAATGAAATGGTGTTAATATGTATAAAAGTAGGCAAAAAGACCTAAAAATGGACTGTCTTGTCAAAGAGGGGTTTTATGCGTGGAATCTGTGAAGAAAGCTGGATTTATGGACAACATATTTAAGAAGGTACAATCATCACAAAAATGACTGTAGAGAATATTTGAACCCGATATGAGTCTCTAAAATGTGTAATTTGAAAGCTTTTCTCTGGTCTAATTGCCACTTAAGTTAATATGACCATCTTAATATTGTTCAATGGAAACTAGGTCAAATCTCAGAGAAGAATAAAATAACTCAGTTCTATATCTTACTCATCCTAACATCAGGTTTGTAGTTATGGAAGTACTCTGGGATCCTCAGTGGATTACAGTTCTCAGCTTCCTACAAGAAGTAGTAGTTATACCTAAAATCCTCAGGAAAAGGTATAGATGTCTCAAATTATGTGCCCTACCACTCAAAATTAATATTTAAATAAAAGAAAGCATATTTGGCACTTGTCTTTGTTTCTTTGGCCCCCAAAGAAAGCTGACAGGATAAGTTTACATTTAGAAAATTCTAATTACAGGTAAATAAGTTAAAAAGCATAAAGCATTTCCTCTAGATATCTTTGAAGACAAGGAAAAGAAGATGGTTTGAAGATAAATTAGTTAATTAAACATCAAGTGAAAGACAACATTACAAAAATGAGTTTTTTATTGTTGCAAGAATTCCAAGGAGCTGTCTGAAAGGCTTTGGCACTAATTGAAAATAGACTACAGAATCAATTGCTTCTGCAGTCAATGAGGAGGAACATTTTAATTGAATTATAAGACAATATATACATTCTTCAAAACACTTTGACACTTGAGAAAATGGCCAGCACCTGGACTTATCTTTATCAGAAAGGCACAGACAGATGGAGGCTGAGCAAGTTCTCCTCATACCACTATTACAACAGATGATTTATTTCAAGTCCACTTCATGGAAAATAGCAATACCTCAAAAGTTTTAAGAAGCAAAGTACTTGTTATGTTACAAGTAAATAGACCTTAGTAATGCTCTAGTAATCAAGAAGAAGCTAGATACTCTTATTTTTTTCAGTACTACATGCTCAGGCAGAAATTGCAGAAAAGCTAAACATTGGATTAGATCATCAGCAATGTGTAACAGTACTGTATTTCACTGTTCATTAAGATTATAAAAAATCAGACTTAATAAAGGATTTGTGAATAGACATATTGCCAAGGAAGTGTTTTTTCTCACTTTGCATTATCTATTTCCCTGACATTTCTTCAAGACCAAAAATCTTTAATGAAGACTGTGGTACTAAATCTGCTGATGGACCAGCTAGTCAAACTCAGATGAAAGTTGCACTCTCTGGGGCCACTCTCAAGGCTTTTTCACTACTAAAGCTAAGAATAACAGAAAGAAGAATTTAGTATCAGTCCGCTAACTGTGTGAAATTTATCATTTATAATCATAACACTGTTTACATACACTATATTGCTTGCTAAAGCTAGTCTTGGGTCTTAGTTTGCTACTGTTAAGTCAGTGTTTATTCAATAGCCAAAAAAGCTAAACTACATGCTTTGATTACACAAGAACCCCAATGCCAGTACTTTGCCACTGCTTTGTTAGTTTTCTGATACCGCTATCTTACTGAGTTCCGTGTCTAGGGAAAAATTTAAATGGTGCCATTCATCAGTAAATGAAGCACTACATCCCAAAATCTTATCTCTAGTTACACACCTGACATATAGCAAAGTTGCCTTGCTGTAGTTTTAAAGGCCAGTGTGTAGATAACCTTAGTCAAAGTACTGCAAGTTAATCACACAGTTGGGCAACTGACATCATCCATAAATTCTTCTGATATAATGGCACCAGCATGCTAATTTATGTGAAGTGATGTCCATTTGCTTATCATGGATTAGAAACTGTTTCACATTAAACAAAATTCTAATGCATCATATGGAGTTATAGCCTATGCTAATTGCTTTTGGCATATTTCCCCTTGTAACCATTTTGCCAGCTCTTAAAGATGTTAAATGTACCTTTAAGAATGTTTCAAAACAAGGTGGTATTCTTCTTTAAAATTAAGTGCACTAACTTCACTGTGAAGTAATGCAATTTTTTTTTTTAATGCATGTATTTATATATGCAACCACTCAACTAATCCATATACAGATAGAACACAGTATGTGTTGGTATTTATTTATTTAAGTAAAAATGGATGCTATAGATGAAGATTTATTACTAGAATGTAAACAAAAAACTTTTGGAAAATAAATTATTTAAAAACATGTTTCCTACTTGGTTGGTTTCAAACTTCCTAAATCTTGCAGACAAAATAGAATTCAGGACTAATGAATTCATTTCACTGTTACACTGAAGCTAAACTGTACAAGTGTCAAGAAAAATCTGAGTATGTCCTTATGTAGACAGAGTTCAGGGTACAAATTCATTCTTTTGCCATCTGTCAAGGGATTCTTTGAATCACTTCTCAACTTAACTACTAGGGACTCTACTGGGGACACCAGCAGCCATCACCCCTATTGGTTCTGTAGCAGCGGGAAGTAACAGGAATGCTGGAGGAAAACTCACCCATCTTCAGCCAGTCTGAGAGCTGAAGCTGACAGTTATCTTCAGTTCATACAAAACCACTTCCTCAAGTTAGGATAAGCAGTCTGTTAAGTGAGTGCAAACTCACACATAATATGACTATTATTATTTAATTATATTTTAGGTCAATTTCTGTTAAATCAATTTCTGTTAAACTTAATTACATCCCTCTATGGCTTTAAACTGGGGCAGCTTATATTAAGTTTACTTTCTCTTGGGGTTTTCACAGTAAAGACAAATGATAAAGGTCTGGCTACTAAATGAGGGCAGCTATTAAATAAGGACGGCTTGTATTAAAGCTGAATGGTAAAGATGTGGCTACTGGTTGAGAAAACCCCTTACTAAGGGAAGTGTCTTGTATTTTAAAAGAAAGGAAGGTGAAGGAGGAGAGAGAAGGAAACAAACTTTGTTCAATAACTCTTATAAGATACTCTTACAAGAAACTACCAGAATGTCCCAATGTTACAGTGCAACTTCCTCTGAAGTTTCTCTTAGAAACAAGTGAGTGGTAACTTGATACAGGCTGCTTCTTAATGAAAAAGGAGAAAAGTGAACATAGTCCCTGGTTCTGGAGACCGAGTAAAAGCATATCTCAGAAGGAGTTGCAATGTGATTTCAGGTAACTGTTGATAGATAAGAACTCTGTCAGCTTTATTCTAGAAGACTGAGAACCATGTATTGTAGTTCAGTTTAGAATTACATCATAATTCCAGAAAGAATACAATTTAAACAAACATGAAATTATAAATTTCTAGTGTGTATTTGTTGGGTGTTTTTTCTGGTTTTGTTTGTTTGTTTGTTTTTCTGAAAGTGAAGAGTTATACCCCTACGGAGTTCTTAAAATCAGTCTCTGTTTTACTGTAGTTCTATTGAAAAACTTGGTTCTTTACTAGCACTGACACTGCACTAATGCACGTGTTCTGACAAATACACCTATAAGACAAATAAGAAAAAATGCATTACTACATATATCATGCTGTGTTGTTTTGTGGTGTCTAGAGATATGAAACACTCAAAGCCAGCCTAATCTGAATGCACAAGTGTGTTAGTGGCTCTATCCGCCAATGTGTAAATTTCCGTAATGCTGATGCTGGAATAAAAACCCAGCCATTTCATAAATGCACTCTTTCAATTTCAGACAATTCTTGGTCTTTTTTACAAGGAACAGTTGCAATAATTTTATATACACAAAAATGTTTGTGAACAATGAGGTTATACTCTTCCACATTTGATGTGATGGGTTATGAAAATATGCAGAGAATCTCTCCTCTCCCTTTTTCAGTATCCCTCATAAGAAACACTGTGGGCCACCTTGGGGCCAAAATAGCTGTCAACAACTTAGCCCAATGACAGGAAAAATCTGTTTGGCTGAGGGCCTACACCTGATCTTCACTAAACATCTGTTAGATTTCATAAGTAGACTGTTGAAGATAATATACATATTAGTTTTCAAATGTACTCCAATTAAGAGATTACTGCAGTTGTTCTTGATTGCACTTGAGAAACAGTGCATTTTTAAAACTGAAACAATACAATTTATTGATTAAATTTGCTCAAAAATTCATTTTCAATTTTAAACTTTTTTTTTAATCTGAAATGTGGATTTCTTTAACCTGAAAGACATATATTTCTGTGAACTCTGGAAGACAAAATTCAAATTAGCAGAATATCAATATATCAGTTGTCAAGTAAGAGCTCACACAGACCAACTTTGACACATTTTTATGTACCTGAAGTCATACTGCTTACCTTACCTGTTAAAGAAAATTAGCACAGTATTGCTTGATTAAAATATCTAACCGATGCAAGGGCTTTATGTTTTTTAAAGACCAGGAACAATACTAGGGAATTTGATGAACATGTCAAAGTACTGAAAGACACATATTTGTAGTCCTCCAAAGTTAGGTGTAACCAGCAGAGATCTATTTTGGGTGTGAGGAAATAAAACACAAAGCTCCCATCAGTCTGTGTTCAGTACAGCAGGAATACCACTTGCTATCTTGTTTCATTTACACATATCAAAGGTCAGTCTAACTGACATGTTATGAACCTTGTTCCAGGTTTAGGGAAGGAATGGAGATGAGTGATAGAATTATTATGAACAGAGAAGCAGGTTACATCTCTGCAGTTCATCCAGTTATATTCATTTTAGACCAGAAAATTATGGCTTCATTTAGTTTCCAAGATTTGGTCTAGTCTTCCTAGGGTTCTACCTTTTCAAGAAGAGGACATATTTCAAGGATTTCAGAACAGAAAGGTACAGTTGAAGAGATCACAGATTTTTTAAGTCTGGTTTTGCTGAGTTATGCTCTAACTTTCTGCATAGGATATATTTAAATTAATAAGTAATGAGAGATTAGAGCTAGGCGGTTATCACTATTCTTCATTATATGTAACAATGTCATGCATGGATTATAATGCAATGACAAAGAGGATGTAGCATTAGCTAAAACAGGAAAAATAATATAAATTAATAAGCAGTTTCCAAAAAAGTTGGATAATTCTTTTTCTCATATATAACTTGCATACACTGTTTTCTCTAACAGTCTTCTGGCTAAATTATCTTTGCCGTGTGATCTAGATGAGACTTCCAGAAATACTTTTTCACTAGACTCCCTTCTATTTCTATGCTTCAGAAAGCAAAGATGTGTCTCAGGCTTTCTGAACAGCAAAAACCGGATAGATTTTGTTCAACATCCTTTCACTTACAGTAAGAAAGTAATGATCGTAGTCACCCAGTATTTTGTCTGTTTCCACTGTTATATGAAGAAATAGTCATGGATCAGGACATCAAATGTGCTAGAGGGAAATAATTGCCTCTGTTTTAGAGAGCTTTCAACTTAAGTACAGGGAGAGACAGGGGATGGATAGGAAAAACAGAGTAGGAACATACACCAATAAGTTTTATCCAGAAATCTAATAGGTAAATTAATCTCTTTCTATAACTATGAAAAGAGACCCCTTCACTATGTCCACACCAGTATCTTTTGCAATTAATATTCACGGTATGGCTCATGCATGTAACTTAGATCCAAATCTGTATTTTCATTCATTGTCAATAACCAATTTTCAAAACAGATTATGAAAAGAAAATGTTCTTAGCTTGTGTATAATTGTGGAAAAAAAATAAGCGAGTTCAACAAACCATATTTAGGGCATAATAATCTACGACTTCTAAGCATAGGTGAGGAGCCTAATTCGGTTTTATTAAACTGGTATAAAGCCAGAGTATGTCTAATCAATTCAAAGAAATTATTCTGGATTCATAATAGCATAAATGAGAACAGAATGTGGCACAACATGCACAGGAGTAGGTTAAAGATAATGACGACTGATATATATAGATATAGATATAGATATAGATATAGATATAGATATAGATATAGATACACACACGATAATGGAGGGGATCCTACACTCAAAGAAATAGTTTCATTAGTGACATAAACTTTTTATAAATAAAAGAAGAGGGAATTAATGCTTTACCACATATAGTTTTTATCTTTACCTGACAATCTCGTTATTCACAGAAATGGCTTCTAAGTATTTCTTCAGTGCATAGTAATTATGGATATATTTCCGAACATAGTAGCCTCGCCATCTTTTCTGAATCTAGAGGAAATAAATATATACTTAGTACATTTCAAATCAAAAGCTTGTATGCATATCAAATATCTGTTGTATTTCCCAAATAATATGGTTTACTTAAAAGTGATATCTAGTAGAAGCACCAATATGTTTCAATGAAGAAATTGAAAGTAGGACATAACATTTTGTAGTTAAATGATGAAATTAATTTACTATTAAATACCAACGTTGAAAAAATAATGTCAAGTTTTCAACCACTCTTTATATTGGGTTGTGGCAATGAAAAGAAGTTCCTGTTATTGCCAGTGGCATATGTCAGAACAGTAAAAAACAGACAACAGAAGTGGTGTCTTTCCTTAGGTACAACATGCATTCCCTACTGAGTCACCACCTCACCAATATCTTCATCTACACTCTCACCCTTGTGTTCTGGATATAATCTAATCTGAATAGAAGGCTTCCTGGTAATTCAGTGAATCAGGCCTTGTGGAAATATAATTTAAAAATTGCAGTTCTTTCATCTCCAAAGTAAGATGATGCATGTCTATTTGTTGCACATTAATTATAATCTCACAAAATACTATTCTTCCTGCGTAACAGATAGAGCTTAAACTGGAAAAGGAAACCTCTTTATCTGCAGCTAGTCTTAAAGTTGTATTAAGAATAGAAATTAGGTAGTATCCTCCACCAGAAAGGATTCATATTTTGGTACATTCTAAAAAACATCAGTTAAAATACAAATAGTTTAATCCGAATTTCCCTAAGAATTTATTTCAATAAAAGACTTTAAAACTTCTCTGATCTTTAAAAATTCTAATCATGATGTTGCTGAAAAGATTACAGCTATCTGTTTTGTGAAAAGGGAAAGTAAGTATTAATTAGGTAAAAAAATTATCAGTACTGCCATTCTCTTAGCCATATTTATTCCTATGCCATGACACAGACAGGTGGAAGATGTAACTTGTTCTATTCAGTCATGCTGAGGGATGCTCATGCCTCATTCTTTTTCCTGTAAGAGGTCAGTGTATTCTAGATCAACATATCTGAAAAACAGATTAATGATCTTTTCCTCTGTTCTCAGTGTCTAGTTCTTCTTTACATTCATTTATCCTTGAACTTACTTCTCTTCCTGAAAAATATTCTTTACTTCCTTCCTTGCATTTTGTCTCCTTTTTTTTCTTAATATATTTCTAAATTAATTTCCCAGTTTCTATCTTTTAGTCTGCATTACCTTCACGGCTGCTCCAGCTTCCATCTCTTTGACATTTATATCTTTGAAATCTTAATAGACATAACAGCTGAAAGGCAGAATCTACATTAAAAAAGCAGGAAGACTGAGGTCTTACAATCCAGAAGCAACTCCAAGGTGAGAAGCTACTCACCTTCACTAAGTACACTGAAGAGAAGAATACTGTAATTTACCAAGAGGTCTCCTTTTCCTCTGGGCCTTTGGCTACTAGACTTTTCAAGAACTAAAAACTCTTCAGTGTATCTACAGGGAATGTTTTTCTTTTTTTTCCTTTACACCAATGCTCCTATTCCCAGAAGCAAGGTATGACTTCGTAAGTGGAGTGCAATCCATGTGTTTGCATTTGGATTTCTTTTCCTTACCCTATCTCTTATTCCAAAGCAGCATGTAAAAAAAAAAAAAAAGGAAAAGGAGTGTCGTGTTTTGTTGTGTTTCATTCAAGAAGAAGGCAAGGGGAAAATATCTGCCCGTTGTCCACACTATCGCACTCAGTGACTTCAGAGTCTCTATCATCAAGTCTTAGGAATGCTCCTCAGTAATAGGCAAAATTCTCTCCACTCCTTCCAGTTCCATTGCTGTCCAATTCTGTACAGCTCTGATAACTGACAAAAGTTATTGCAATTTTCCATCTCCTGCCATTTCCTGAGCTGAAAACAGTAACGCACCGGAGCCATCTATAAGCAGACTAACTAAGGCAGGGTTGCATATTTTCATATCTTGTCTTTGGTACCATTTTGCAATCACAAAAGCCAAACCAGTCTTCTTTAAAGTAAAAACTAGCTTTCGATCTCAACTGATGGCACCTTGTGGTATGGTTGTGATTATCTTTTTCCATGAGATTTAACAAGAGAATAAATATCACAGGAGAGCTTTCAGTAAGTCTTTGAGTGATGTGTCATCAAGAAAACAAAATGATGCACTAAAACTATTAGGAATAAGAGGATATTCACTTTTAGTGTTAGTACACTCTTCTATTCCCCCTTGTGCACCACCATGTATTTTCCTATCTTGTCAAATGAGACTCAGAACTAATTTTAAAAGTTAACATTTTCTTTTACCTATGTGTCATTGGTTGGTTGGTTTTGGTTTTTTAATAAAAAGGATTAGGACCTCTGGAAGTTGTTATGATATGAATAAATAATATTTTGTGAGCAGCTGAACACGGGAACAAGAAAGGTTAAACACTAGACATGCTTCTTTGCACTAGATGATCATAAATTTCATACTCTTTGCAACCACTTTCTCATACACAAGCTTATTGGGTTAAAAAGGGATAGAGGAAGAGCAAAGAATGAGTATGCCTTCAGAGATCTGGGATTAAGCAAAATCCTTCGCATGTGAATAAGTATCTTAGCTTTGTTTTTCTCTTTGGCTTCAAAATTTCTCAACAAGAGCAACTTGGCTCCCATATAGCTATGTGCTCATTAATGCAGGATTATGGTCCCTTTGAAACTCTTGCTGACAGTCTTCACCTCACAGTTATAAATGCAGAACTGGATATTTGTGGGTTAAAGGATCAAAACTCAAACTGAAAGACAAAAGACTCAAATTGTATAAAGCTCTAATTATCTCCAATGGGCTCAGTGTACCAATTAAATGTTGCATTCCACCTTTATTTACACCACTTTCTGTTCAAAATGATCTCACTGATTTCAACTGAATGAAACATAAGTAAGAAAAACTGCATTATGTCTCAAGATATTTTATGCTAGATTTCTGTTTCCCTAATACTGTATTTCAGAGATTACAAAACTGAAGACTAATCTTTTTGGAAAAGAACATTTTACACAAAGCTTCTGATGACGTTCATATTTTCAGTGTGAAAGATTTAAATGTTTGATTTTATAAGGAAGTATAACATGTTACAACCATATTTCTTTTTAATTCCAAGGTGAATGTTTAAAAAATTCTTGAAAAAAAAAGAGATGAGTGTATGCCCTTCAAAGTAATTAGCAAGTTTCAACAGTGATTGGTACAAAACAATTATTGTCATTGATCAGCACTGAACAGATAATTTTAAACAAAGTCATTGTGTGCTCAGCAGATTACAGCTTGTTAACGGGCAAGTTCTAAATGACCTCTTAAGCTAGTCAAATCAATGATGCATATTCCTCATTAAGTAACATCAAAATGTAAGTGGTCTTATAAATAATGTTTATTTTAAGCACTAAAACAAATGGCAAAACCTTGATATATCAAAAGCCATCTGCTCATGGAAATATTTTTTTTTTGATAGGATTACTTTTGTTGCTGAAAATTTATAGCAACCTTAAATCTTTTAAGAGCGACACTCATATTCTGACCTAGTTCTCAAAACTGAAATTGATTAAAACAAGTTGTCTGATTTAATTTTAAAAGGTGAAACTGCTAGTTCTGGTTACAACTAAACTAGACTGACTTCAAAACAATGAGCATGTGTACACCTGAATGATACTTCAATTGCCAAAATCGAAAGTGCCTTTCTAATCAGTGACTATAAACCAAAATAAATATTTTAATAATACATTGAGGCAAAACTAAGTGGTTAAACAGAAAAACATACACAATTATTGTTATATTTTCACAGAACTGAAGTATATTATTCATGAATCAAGCTCACGGTCTGTGGATATATGGCACTGTTGGCTTAGCAAACCTAAAGTCTGGCCACATATCTTCTGTGCAGAAACTCAACAAGACTTATTCGCTATTGTCATGGACTATGGTTAGTTCTTCAAAAAACAGAAAACAGCAAAAAAACCATTCAGTGTTTCAGAATGGTAGCATTTTAAATCTGTTCTGCAGATATGGCTGCACAAGATATAGACAGAGGAAAATCGGATTCTGACATTTGCAGCTAAATAAAGATCTGTTCTATTGTTTTCTACTGATTTAAATTTCCATTAAAGAAAAGGACATGACTGAAAAAAGGGTACTTTGAAGATTTATATCACCTAATGATTCAACATTATATTTCCATTACAAATGAATGGGAACACATTCAATTTCTTTTAAAAATGAAAGACCAAATTCAACATTCCATTTGACTGGAATACATAATTACCTATGAAATTTGGTCTTTGAATGCCTTCTGAAAGTACACGGCCAACTTTTAAGAGCTGGCTTGCATCTTGTGTTTTCTCACTGATTTCAGCTACATGAGTATACAGCATTTATTCACTGTGGAATACTTTCAAATTAACTAACTAAGGAATGAACTAAACCAAACAAACAAAAAAGTACATTTCTGAGGAATTACATTGCTGTTAAAACACCTTCAGTTCTCTAATGTGCACCAGATGTAAGATTCTATTTTACGCCTTTGAGAGGACAAGCATTAAGTCAAAAACCTGATGGGAACACATCTCTTGAGCCTGAGCTATTTTGGAACCAGAAAGGCCACAAAATTAAAATCCATTCTGAGAATCTTCTTACTTTATGGGAGTTTCCTTCAGTTGCTCTTCATCCCCACCACATTCCTACACTTGGTAGAATTCAAAAGGTAAGGTGCCTTGCCTAAAAAGATGTAGGCCTCTAAAGTAAAGCAGGTCTATTCCACAAAATAAAATAATGAAGATAAAAAGATTTAATTCCTAGAACTATCTCACGTCCTTCCTGAGTTTTACATATGTAAGTGCAATTCCAAAGTTCAGGGAAAACTGCTAATTTCTAAGTAAATATATTTTGCAGTTTTCTCCACAACAAACTTCATCTGCTGTATATTTACTAAAGTTCAAGGACTGTTTATACTCTTCTTCATCTAGTAAAATTCACTTCTCATCAATGAGATAAGTACAGTTCCACCTCTATGTGAAGGCAATGAAACTATCCTGTGCTCTCTGAGTAACTCTTGAGATTCAATACATCAAACGTCATGTATTAACAAAAGAAAAAGCACAGCCACATCAACGAACATAAAAGCCCTATAGTTTCTCAGAACTGTAAATATATGTCCACATTTGTAAGAATACTCACAGATACAATGTTTGGGGTTTTTATCAGTATCATATATGGTAACATACAATGAACATTTAAATGGGGCAAGATACATGCAGATGCCTTAAATTCAGCTACCGCTTTCAAATACAACCCAGACTACGGAGTGTAACTTTAATTTTTAACTACGTACTATTTCCCACTGTTGCCATCAGCATATCAATCAAGTGTATATTATTCTGGTTTGCTCATTTTATTAAAAGCAAATTCGGAGCACAATTGACTTTTCATTTGTTTAACAAGTGAAGAAATATTTACCCTGACAGCCATTTCATTGTAGAAATTCATCTTCATAATAAAATATGCTGTCTGTGAATCAAGGAAAAAAAAGATGGCATACATTTCAGTTACACAAAGACAGTGCTCCTATTTTTACATATAAAAGATAAGAATCTTTATACATAATACATAATAAGAGTTCTAGGCTTAGAGAGAATAAAATCAAACTTTGTATTGAAGAGATAGGCTTCCTAATACATAATGCAGGCTTAACCAGAAAAATCTATGGTAGTCAAACTAGGAGCTAATGGAGATATATGATCATAAAATGCTCTCCGCTGAGTTTGATAATCAATGGTGCTCTACTGAGAGTAGAATAACAAAGCAGAAATATTCACAAGTGCTGGTGACACGTAGTATTGTATGATTTATTCACTGGGGTTCTTTTAGCCAAAACTCACAGAAACATAAAAGGAATTCATATTTCAAGACGTCTGGTTTAATGAAAAATTCAAAGAAATGCTGTCTTCAGTCGAAATCGTTCAAGGATACGGATGCAGTGATGGAGCAAAATTGTGCCTTCCAACCATCTGTACTAAATGTTATGTACTTAGCTGCCTCCCGAGTAATCCTTGGGAATTTTGTTTCATTTAATATTCATTTTAACACCATAAAATCATAAATACAATGATACCATGTTACAGTGAATCCCCTGATATAGAAAACATTTCCTGAAGTCCTGGTTTCCTTCCAATAAAGTAGAATTCCTCTCATAGTGAACGAATCCCCTATTATACTAAGCAATCACTTGGCAGCATAGGTTATTTTAATGGATACATCACTTTAAACTAAGCTTTCACATCTGTTCCGCCCTCTAATTACAAATGCAAAATGAACATAATTCACAATTGTATCATAAAAAGTAAAATATAAGTACTTTGAATGCAAGAGTATGTCCTTTATTTAGCACAACATGCAGCTTTTATGTGTTTCTCATGTTTTAGACACAAATCAAAAGCAAAAGTGCTTTCCCCTGATATAGTGATTTTCTCCCCCATGGCAAACAGGAATTCACTATAAAAGGGTTTCACTGTAATTAGTGTTATTTGAATTGCCTAGTCTGATCCAAAGCAAATTGTCTGTGGAGAGCAGCAGGACTGGATTATTTATCAACAGTCTGGGCAATTAAGAAACAGTTGGCTGCAATATGTTATTTACAAATGAACACAATGATGCTACTTCATTTTAAATTCTCTTTCTTCATTACATTAAGCAAGGCATAATTCCTGCAGTTTAATTAAGGTGCATTTTAAATGCTCACTTTAATATCATACCAATCTACTAATAATGGAAACAGTAGAAGAGATACTTCTTATATGAAAGAAAAATGCAGGACTGCTAAATTTCAAAAAAGTTTCACGTATATGTATAGATGTATACATCTACATCATATACATATACATATACATATTTGAGGGACTCTCCACCCCAAAGGTATGAATTAGAATAAATAGTGGACTCTATCTCCCATTTCATCTCCATAAATGTTTTCTGAGTGATACTAACTGTATAGCTAATACTGGAATGAAATGTTTGCCAGGTCTAAGTATATTCCTAAACTGTTCAATTAAGTTGATACAATTTTGCTCTGAAGGTCACCTTTTCTTTCTTTACAAGGGAATGTAAGACTCTCCACACCACCCAAATAGATAAAGTATATTTTTAATGGAAATTCCTAAGCTTAAAAATGATCATCAGATTTCTGTCCATCAATGATTAAATTAAACAATCTCACACCTTTTTTGTTTATTCTTCTCGTATTTGAAGGCTATGAGCACTTAGGTCTGAATCCACCCCATTTCACTGAAGAACCTAAATTGGAGAAGTAACATTATGCTCTTTATATCACCAATACTGAAAGACAGTGGGACCACTTCGCCTCTGAGTTTGGTGAAGTATTGAAGAGCTCTGCAATTCCATCTCCTGTCTACAGAGATAGCCAATGACAACTAGGGTCCTAACTTGCATACCTCACTTAGGTGTGAGAAATCAAGCCCTTACCCTACCACTGCTTAACAAGATCACTCACAATAAAAAAGAAATTACACATTCCTGCTCTTACTCAATGTTCTTCTAAATCACAAGTCAGCCAAATGCAAAAAGCTCATTATAACTGCTTTACAACCTTATCCTTGCACCAAAAGCCAGAGCCTGTGTCACCATCTAGGTTCTTCTGCAAATGGTTTTGCCCTCTGTTTCCTAATTCTGATTATAATAATATGTACTTGTTCTGCTATTACAAGTAATGGAGAATGTGCTCATCCCTATTCACAAAAGCATTGCCATAATTTAGTGCTTCAACCCAAGTCTATATTTACATGCTTTCTAGTAAAAAAAGATTCTTTCCTGAGCTGGGGCCTTCTTGTCCAGAAGACTCCTTTCTTATGCTTAAAGTGGAATTTCCTGCATTTCAGCTTGTGCAAGACTTTCAGAATCCAGTTCAACCAATGTAATTAAGTTATAAAGAAAATTGCAGGAGCACAGTTCTTAATTTTAGCTTGAGATTAATATTAGGAAACAGAGCTTTATACCAAAGCACCTGTATTTAGAATATAGAAAGGCACGTAATTTTAGTTGTAATAGTAGGGGTTTTTTAACTTAATGTATTTTAACAATCAAAGAAAGAGGCACTAGAGGAGTAACAAATGAAATACTAGTAGTGATGCACATATGGACAGCCAATATGATGAG
Source organism: Athene noctua (assembly GCF_965140245.1). NCBI lineage: Eukaryota > Metazoa > Chordata > Aves > Strigiformes > Strigidae > Athene > Athene noctua. The sequence continues at coordinate 106,261,421 of NC_134037.1, read as the reverse complement.
CCTCAGCCTTTGTTATTTTCCGCATCAGTACCACTCACATTTCACAATTTTGAATATAATCATTAAAATGATTTATTATCAAGTAATCATGGGTATTTTGTGCATATGCTTTGCCTTGTTTGCTGGCAGCAGATACCAATCCAATCATTATCAACAAACAAATTTTTCAAGTAACCAATACATTTTGTATTTAAGGAACTATCATGTCAAATGTATCATTGTGTTTCATAATAGGGAGCCATTAAACAGTTATCTGGAAGAGTTCAATGCAAACATTAACTGATTCTTTAACCTAAAAGCTGCATTAAGCTTCTGAGATTTTGTTTCATTTTAAAATATTCCAAATTCAGCCACTGATGAGTAAAGATAATGAACTTGAAGTCTATCTCAAAATATACAATACTGCATATAGCAGTCCAAAGGGAGAAAAAGGTGCGGGAAGTTAGCTTCCAATCGAGCTGTGCTATTTGGTCCTTTCCAAACAAAGAGACAGCAAGCACAAGTTTAAATATTTTTGGGGAAAGGGTGGTTTTCTATGCTGATTTCTGTACAATTCATAAGCTTGCAGATTAAATTCTGTTTCTCTAGAGCCCTAACTAATATCAAATAAGTACTGGAATCCAGAAGCTGAATGAATTCATGGTCTGATTTAGAATGTGTGTATTAAGTGTGGGCTTGCACAATTTTTTGTCCTACATTACACCACAGACTTTCAATTTGGCAAAGGCTTGTCAGTTATTTCTCTTCGAAGAACTACATATAAGCCAGACTGTATTGGTTAAAGACTTTTATTTTCAGAAATATATTGCAAGAATGGAAAGCTGAGGGGGTTTTATGATGCTAGTTATCTCAGTTTAGTTGTTACAGGAAATCTCTGCTAATTTGAAAAACTCTTTAAGTTAAAATGTAACTGCCAGAGTGTTTTTTAAGAAGAGAGGGCAAAATAAGAAAGAAGTAATAAATAGAGGAGGCAAAAGACCTCCAATTTCATAGATGCATAGAACAATTGAGGTTGGCAGGGACATCTGGAGCTTCAAACCATTGCTCAAAACAGGGTCAATTACAGCAAGTTGTGCAGAGCCTCATTTAGTCGGGTTTTGAGTATCTCCAGGGATGGAGACTTCACAAGCACAGCTTGAAGTCTTTGGGCAACCTGTTCCAGTATTTGACCACCTTCACAGTAAAAAAATTTATTTCTTATCTTTGAGTGGAATTTGATGTATTTCAGTCTGTGCCCACTGTCTCTCATCCTGTCACCGGGCACCACTTCCAAATGCCATTGCAGGCTGATTGACTGGAAAGAATTATCTTGCCGTCTCACCTACAGGGCACCACTCAGAACAGTGCAACAGACAGTAGGCACAGTGGTGATGTGTTCATTTTGTATCTTAACAGCACCACTGTTTTTACAACCTTTAAATACAAAAATAACTCTATGAAGTGACATCATTCTGTTAAAATAGAAACTGATTACTATCAACAAAGAAATTAGCCTTTGAACACAGGGTGGCCAAAAGATAACTCCTTATAATTTGGGGGAATTTAAAAATGTGTAAAATGGCCACCATCATATCTTTGTCCTGCTTAAGCCCTCTTATAGACCTAACGATCAGATGCCAAAAATTGACATGTTTCTTATTCTCATCTTGAAAAACACAGAAACACATAAACTGCCTTGTTTCTGAAGTGAAATTCACCACTATAATGTTTTAACTGTGAAAAAATGTAGAACTGGAGGGGACGTCGTGAGATGATTTCACCTAAAACATTGCCTGAAGCATACATATCTAAGCCATCATGATAAGCATTTGTCTAACCTGCTCTTAAAAACCTGCAGTAGACGGAGTTCCACAACATCTTTTGGCGGTATGTGTCAACGTCTCACATAAAGTGGATTTCCTTCTTCCATTTTCCCAGTGGCTGCATGGATCCTTTATTTTCATTAACAAATTTTAACATACACTAACGTTATCATGTCTCTCTTCTCCTACAGCAGCTTTTCTAGATTAAACAAACCTTCCCCAAACTCAGGGACAATATTCAACTCAACTCCCACTTTTTAAAAAGTAGAATCCAATCCAACCATGCAACTCTCTGCCCTGTATTCAAAAATTAGTGTTTTAGACGATGGACTGAAAACCACAGCCTGAAAGGATGACTCATAATTTTTTAGTTAAACCAGGCAAATTAGAAGACAAAAAGTATTTGATTAGATTATTGATAGACTTGAAGGAAAAATAGACAAGCTTTCAGACATACAAGTCCTGCTACTTGAAAACACAGTTTAGCAAGAGGTATAGACTTTAGCTTGTAATATATGAACCATTGCTATGGTTCTTTTTTTTTTTTTTTCTTGACTTGTCTGTTTTAACTGAAGCACAAAAATTTAACAAAATTAAGAATAAATCACTATCAAGTTTAAAACTATTGTGAAATATTAACATAAATTGATAAATATGAACAGCATATTAAAAACTTTATTGTTTTATGTTAAAGGCAAATCAGTTTCTTCTTAATCTCCTAAACCTGTTAACAGAGGCTTTAGCTTGTGTGCTATCACACAATTTTGCTATCTTCAAGTCTGTCAAGGGAATTAGATTGACTGTAATCTGCTGCATGCCTTAAGGCAAAACCTCAAATACTTCAAGGTTCATTAAGTAAGAAACTTAAACCACTAAAACATAGAACAGCAATGTGTAGACACATCATCTTATTTTATTTTCAGAATTAAAGGTTCTGCCAGGAAAAAAAGCATCTTGAAAAGCTCCATTTCTGCAATTAGCATCATGCAGGCAGGCTTCTGCATGAGCAGATCTCATTGCTAGTTTGGGGACTAATACTCCAGAGCTGCAAGCACTTAAACACTGACTTGACTATTATAAGTAGGCTTACTGTAACTAATGCAGCTTTTCATCATAGTAAAGTCAAGTACGTGTCTGTGTGTATAAAGGATCAAATTTCAGCTCTTTATTTTCAAGACAAGTGAATTAATTACTTACATATATATCCTATAAATAACCAAACAAAATTTTTAAACCTAGTTTTCTACCTCCACCAGTTTACTGAAGTATCTTCTGCTTCGATAACCTCTCCACCACTTCTGTATAAAAATCACCATTTTGTTCAGATATCTAAAATGAAATACATTAACAAAATAATAATTATTTTGAGACTTTACAATATAACTTTATTTTTTCCTAATATTAAAAATAATGTGCTGTGTATTATATCCATACTTATTCCAAACAGATGGACACGGCAAATATACTTTATATGTATGCATGTATGCGTATATACATATGTGCACACATACACACTTATAAACCAATATATACATATATTTATACACTCACACATTGCTTTTGGAAAAAATGGGTTACTGCAAACTTACCTATATGCTATTTCAGTTTTCATTATAAAGGTTTAATGAAATAACCTTACTAATGTAATTCGCATGATAGATGATTGTATTTTCATGAATGGTTTAACCAACATATCTGATCAGTTTAGAATTTTTCAGTCACATGCAACATATTCACAGCTTTACGATTTTTAAATATTTGACAAACTCCCAGATATCTGCATTTTTAGACTACTTTTTCAGTTTTATTAAATTATACCAAGTTTAATTTTAAGTAAATCTGGACTCTGACGTTATATGTACTTTATTATGCTACTAAAGGTCCATAATTGATATCTCACATCAGTTTTGCAGGAAATAATGCAATCATTACTTTAGGACTGCCTAGAAAAAGGGGAGCATTCTTACTACCTAACTATGGACATCAAATTTAGAAGCCTTGCAGTACAGCTAGAGTCATTCAGTGGAGGCAGTCTTTTCCAGCAGGTAGTTCAAAAGACATAAAGGAGAGGGTAATTCAGAACACAGACAAGTGGCCTGTGCTCCTAAGTCAGACACCACATCCATCTTTGGAAAGAGGACACTAACCAGGATTAGTCTGTACACAGTTGCAGAGAAAATCCTCTTCTACACTTAGCTGATTTAGCTCTTCTTACATGCTCATTATAATTACCTTGTTCTTCTTACATTGGTCATTACTAAATACAAATGTGCATGGGGCAGAGCATTGTCCTACAGAATAAATTGGCAAAGATGATCGGGTTTTCACTTTCTTCTACAGCATGCTGTTGTTATTCATGTGTTGGAAACAGAGGGGCATTAACCACTCCTCCGACTTTGTAGGGGCTTTTGACATTGATGACATGGCTGATATTCCTTGGAAGGCTGAACTACAATGTTTATTTTCCTGCTGAACACTTGCGTGTGATGGCTGTATCCTGTGACAACACACTTGAACCAGAAATGGAAAACAGTTTACCAGTGCCTTATTTAACAAGTGCACATAATGACTGTAGCCTATCTTCTTCTGAGGGAAATATTGGTCATTAAGTGATTAATGTTATTTAACCTACTAATTCCTTAGACTTGATACAGTATCTCTGGATGATACATAATGACTTGTGACAGGCAAGAGGTCAAACTAGAAGATGTAACAATCCCTCTCCCTCACAGCCTTAATTTTTATGAAGATACAGAAATCCAAGCGTATGAGCTTGACCAATTGGGCTTATGATCTTAAAATATGAAGGAGGGCCTCCTGGGAGAAGGGACCAACTACAGTGTTTCCAAAAAATTTATACCAATGTCGATACGGCATATTACAGAACAAAGTAATTGTACATGATCTCTGTTTTATAAATGGAGAAAATTATGTAAAGAAAGATTTTTTAAAATGACCTGGTCAAATCCAGCAGTAGAACTTCATTTTCTACAATAAGAGCCCAGTTACAATCCACTCACTAGGCAATTTTTCTGTAACATCCACTATAACAGAGATAAGAAAAATATTTGCAAACATCATATCTGAGGGACATCTGTGTTTTTTTTCCCAGTCATGCCACGATTTCTTAAACAATACTATGTATCTATTCTGAAGATGAATTATCTCCATACTATTTATTAGCACCATGCCATTTTAATTGTATGCATTTCTGAAAATGAAAAATTATTATTTCTTACTGTGGTGCAGCATATATTTAATTCTATTTAAAAGCAGAAAAATGTGGGGGTTTTTTTCCAAATTTTCCCATTTGATTAAAATCAAGTAATACCATAAGAAATTTGGGGAAAAAAATCAAGACTCAAATACAGATTAAAATAAGTTTAATATACTACCTCAGATAGGCTCGGACTCTGCATCCTCGAAACCAGCTCTGGATTTTGACAGCAGCTTTGTACTCTATTTTTCTGTCTTCATCTACAGCTCTGAAAATATAAAAAGTAATAATGCTTGTCAGCATGGTAATTCAGTACCAAAACAGAAAAATTCTAAATACATATAACTGTTGCAGTTATCTTTTTACCATTTTTTTCACTTTTTGTTTCTATGAAGTTAACTAATAGTGCAGAACAATATAATCTACTTTAGTTGCATATTATGAAGATAACAAAGATAAGAGTATCCCAAGTTGTAGATGATGTAAGGTTTGGGAGAGTGTACTTCTTATTGCCATACAATACTGAATATCCATGTCAGCATGTCATGGACTTCTTCTGTTGTAGGTGAAATATATTAATAATTCTTTAATGATAATTAGGCCTGAATTATAAAAATCCTGTAGCTATGTATAAATTTGTATATCTACATGCATACTAATTAACTGTGATATTATCATGATAAATATCAATTGAATTAATAAGAAGCACATATTAAAGATGAGACCTAGTTTAGATACATTGTTTATGACTGATACAAAATATTTTATTACCTGAAGAGTGATAGCATCAATAACGATGACAAATACACTCCTTGTCTGTAGATTTTTTTAATGAATACAAGCTGATCTTACAGGGAGAAAGTAGAGAATTTAGACCTTTTAGCTAGTTTCTTAGGAAGAAATTTAAAAAGGAGAGATATGAAAAAGAGGTAACTGAAGGAAAGTGAGATACAAATGTAAATTTAAACTATAAAGAGTTAGAACAATGAAAGCATAGGAAAGAAACTAGATGTGGACATTTCCAAACTTTAGAAGGCCTGGAATATATGGACACGAAATCTTAGTGTGGCTTAAAAGAAGTTGGGAATTGGAAAGACATGGTGTTAGTAATTTGGATAGATTCCAAAAGGATGACCATGGGAATCTTTTACATGGAATTACAGTAGTCAGTGCAACAGCTTATTGAGCCTTGACAAGGCTTTTCACAATAGGAATTTAAAGATCTGGGTTTTGGAGATAATGTAGAAATGAAACTGGCAGCATATTGGCAAGTGCTGTAGACAGGCAAGGAGGGGGAAAAAAATGAAACAAAAGAATTAGAAAATATGGTAGGATTGAAACATCGATTAACAGAGATACTAGAGGAACTAATGAAAAAGGGAGGATACAAAGAAAGATGAAGAATTTGTTTTTAAGTTACATGAGAAGAAAGGTTATCTAGAAAGAAATGTTGGTGAGGCAGCTGAAGATGCAAGATAGATGAAGGTGGAGAATTGATGACTTCAAGGAGATTTGCAAGAACTATAAGCTGTCAAAGCTTTGTGTCAAATGACATAGCACAAGGAAAAGGCATGTGGAAAGAAGCACAAGTAAAAGGACCTCATCACAAAGTCAGAAAATCATTCTGCAAGACAGTCCTTGCTTGTCTTCTTTCTGTGACTCTCTCTATTAGGAGAATAGTGTTTGTGACAAAGATAAGTCATGTAAGGAAAACCATGAATCTAAAAGAGATAAAAGAAATATATGAATTGGGAAGAGACTTTTCAGAGAGTTCAGGAAGATATCATTACTATGATGAGTTTCAATGCTGAGGGGTAGAACCCAGACATGAAATTACCTTCAGCTTTTATTTATTTGTTTGTTTCAAAATGTCAATAACTGTCAAGTTTTTGAAGTTAAAATTATATTTTCATTTTCAGGGATTTTTTGCTATCCCATTTTTATCAGGAACATGTTTACCAAATAGTTTAATTTGTTACACCTGCCACAAAAAAACAATTAAGTTACTATTAGTTTCTTTTCTGAACTAGTTGATATTAGTTAGCTCTTCTAACAAAGTGTTGTGTCAACCTTAATTAGCTCAGTAAACACCAACAAGATTAATTTTTATCTGATGAATTAAGATGATCCTCATTATATTTCCTGAAAAATAAAACATATATTTACAACCAGAGATCAAGAAGCACTAGGTCTATTCATTTTATATCATCTGGTGCAGCATGTGCCCTCAAGTCACATTAAGTGGCCATGATTTTTCACCATTATCCGACATGCATCAGACCTGTCCAATACCTGGAAACTGTGGAAAACAGACTTTTTTACCAAAGATGACAAAATAAGTTGATATCAAAGCTGCCATTTATGCTAGAGACCTTCCTTGTTCCTTTCTTGTGCAGCTTCCTAGACTTCATAGAAAGGAGATATCTCCAGAATACTTTTACCTAGAGATGAATGATTTTGATGAAAAGGGTATGAGCGATTTGGCCCTGGACAGGCAGCCCCGATTACAGACCAGAAATGAAGGGGATGCGGGACTGGCCCTGTCAGAGGTGGCAGCTCCAAAACCAGTCCTACCCACTTGGCAATGGCAACAGTCTGCTTCTGGAAGAGCAGAAGCCTTCTCCTCTGTTACTCCTTGTTAAGTTTTTTAGTTGGCAGTCTGTCATGCCTAGATATGTCAGTTTAGAAGACTATGTAAAGTTTATTGAAGCAGACCAAAACCAGACTTGTTTTTCTTACAGTATAGTTCCACACTTTCAACTGGCCTTGCCAGCAGCAGAAGTGGTTTGAGATATAAGTTGTTCAAACTGGTATCTGTCCTTCTAATCAGATTGCACTGTTTGAATTGTTTAGAGTCACAGATACTTCTCAAAGACTTCGCTGAATGTTAAAAAGGCATACTCAAGGTCAGCATCTGGCAGATGGATATTACAGTAAATAAATGTAGGTTCTTGAATAAGTGATGAAATAGTTTAACACTTAAAATAAGAGAATTCACTAACAGATCCTGTATACTCTAATGCTAATGTTGACAGGATATTTCTCAAGGTGCAGGCTTACGGTATTTTTGTGTTGTGCCATCATTGGGCAAGTCTTTCCCTAGAAATGTGCTTTACCTAAAAAGTCAGCTTAGGAGACCTCATACCTCTGACATAAACAGAGTTCTGCATAAAGCATGACAGGAACATTACTAGGATCAGAAGAAGATTATTAAGATCATATAAAACTGTCTAACCACAACCAGCAGGCAAGATATAGGGCATCAATCTGCCCTAATTTTTAATGAAACGGGTACAGAGCCCTAAAATTGCAAATGCATTTTGAAAGATAAAGAAAATTTTATATCTTGGGTATTTGCTTTAAGGCACTTCAATTACTATGTTCCTCCTGCAGCAGTAATTTTAGAAAGAGTACTTAGTTTTCGTCAGGGTTGCTTTAAGTCAAGCTGCTCTGGAGAGTGTGTGTTCTAGATGTTCTACAAAATTCTGCTTTTAGGTCTTGATAGATAGGTGAAGAAAGAAATGTTTTTGTTTTGTCTTAAAATGTGTTTGACACACATGGAACTAAATCCTTCAAGTTTTACCCTTGAAGTTATTTGCAAACAGGGCAACTCATACAAAAGAAAAGGTATATACTTGGTAATCTATATTCTTCTTCACCTTCTGATGCTTCAGATCAAGTCAGATCTTTTGGGGAATCTGGTATTTCACTGCAGAATACTGACTTCATAGAGTAAATAACCACTTTTTTTACAGTATCCTGTATTTTTCTCTGAATGGCCTCAAACCACTTGTGAACGATGAATGACTGCACAGATTACACTGACTCATGTGGGCACAGCATCCCAGATTTGGCAATTTTAACACATCTATTACAGCATGTAGATAAAGCACAGTTCTGAGAGGGAAATTAAAGCTGTTGTCTGACTTCAAAATACAAATGCTTAAAAAATACTTCAAAGACCACTGCAAATTTAACACACATTAATAACCAAAACTTATTTGTTAAGTTTAGAAGTTAAATAAGGATCTACCAAAATCTCTAAACAAGATATTCTGATTTGATTCAGGATTTTACTTACAGCTGTGTTGAAGTAGTCCAAAATTTTCACCCTAAAGAACAAAGATCAAATTCCTGGTCAGCCCTTCAGTAGCTGAGCTGGACTGTTTGAAGCCTCTGCTTTATATTCTCAGATGAAAATCTGAATTTCAGGAAGCTGATGGATTATAGCCTATTCTTAAAATGGAAACAATTCATTTTTGGAAAGCTCTGCCAAAAACCAAATCCCTAAACATCAAGCATGCTGCCCTCCAATGGATTTCCATGTCTGGCTCAGCCTGCTCTTTCTAACCTGAAATATGTGAAATACAAGCGTAGTCTCCTGTAAGTGATGCTCAGTTTGTGAACTGTTGCATCTACAGCCACAAGAGCATGAGCTGAAGTTCAGAGAAAGAACAGGAAGACACAACACTTTATATGCAGGCAGGACTTGAACTTGGTGTAACTTTTAGTGATGTTTGGGAGCTTTGTTATTCATGCTAATGATGTTATAATTGGATTCTAAAACAAACGATTCATTAATTAGCAAGGAAAAAACGCCCTACAACTGTGCTAAATATGTTTTTTTCTGTTTGAGTATTAGCATTACACATACAGCAGCAGCAATACAGTTGAATAAAAGGACAAATCTATGCAGTATTAAAATAGGCCTTAAAACATTTTATTTCCTAAACTCTGATCTGGTAAAAGTTGGCCACCACCACCTCAGCAGTCAGAAAACTCAGCAGCACCAACTGTCTTGCTTGGTCAAGAGAAGGGTAACAGGTGATCTGAGAGATCTGCCCGCCACTTCCCAAGTAGGACATTTTCGATCTTTAGTAGAATAAACACCTCCTTAACTTAGAAAAAGACAAAACATGTCTCTGGTACTAGAAACTCAAGCCACATAATCTAATTTAGAAACGAAGCTCAGTTTCAAACACTGGATAACAAATATCAACTCGGTCAGAAGCTGGGGGGGGGGTGGGGGTGTGTCTCTGTCGATCTGTTTTTAAAAAAAAAAAAAAAAGAGGCAAAAAAGCGCGGAGCCTTTCAACAGGATAAACTCAACGTCCAGGTAAAGTTACAGATTTGAGCCGCGAGAGCAGGGGCTCCCGGCTGGGGCTCGGCCTGAGGAAGCCTCCGGGGAGAGCTGCCCCGCCGGAGCGGGCCGGGGGCGAGGGGGCCGGGCCCCGGGGCGGGAGGGGGCTGAACTCGGCGCCTCGCGGGAGTTTCCTTTTCCCTCAAAGTTAGCAGGGGGCGAGGGAAGAGCGAGACATTATAACCATTTTCGGTGCATAAACAGACCCTTTAAAGAAAGCGTGCTGCTGCCATCAGGCCTCCTTAGATCACTCCGGCAATGTGTGGGGGCAAGGGGGTGGGAGCCCTCGCGGGGGGCTTTAAAGCTAACCCGTTTCCAGCGGGAGTGCCGCCATCTCGTTGCCGGGGCAGACCGGGGGCTGCCCGCCCCAGCTCCGGCCCAGCATGGGGAGGTGCATCCCTCCCCACCACCGGCACGACGCGGTTACCTGTTCCTACGGAAATACTCCTCCCGCAGCCCCGACAGCCTCGCCTGAAGCCGGGCCAGGGCGGCCATGATTCCTCCCGACGCCGCCGCCATGGCAACGGGGCCGTACCACTCCGCGCGGGAGCGGGGGTGGCGCTCCCCACCGCCGCGCCGCCGGCAGGGACCGGCGAGGCACCGGCTGCAGCGGCGGCCCCGCGGCCCTGGCCCGAGACGGCCGTGGAGCCACGGCGGGGAGTGCTGGAGGGAACGCGGCGCCCCTGGGCAGCGGTGCGGAGAGAGAGGTGCAGAGGTGAGATGGTCGCTCCCGGCTTCCTCCCGGTGCCGCAGCTGCTTCCGGGCTCTCATCATGGGGGACTGAGGAGCAGCGCCGGCCGCCCGCGTCCTCCCCGCCCGGCCCTCGCCCGCTAGCCCTCGGCGCTGCTGCCGGCTCCTGCTCCGTCTCCCCTCGGCCCAGTCTCTGCGAAGTGGCGCCAGCCTCCTCGGGGAGCGGCCGGGGGAGGCGCCGGGTTCATGTTCCGGGTCGCTGAACCTACCCCGACCCGAGCTCAGGCGGCGAGAAAGAGCTGGTAAGCCCAGGCCCGGCGGGCGCGGTGGGGGGGCCGGGGGGCGCCGGACCCGCCCGGTGACCCGGAGGGGAGGTGGGGGAGACACGTCTCGGCCGCCCTCTGCTCTCTCACGGGGCCGCGGGGGCGGTGCCGGTATTTGGGAGAGGGGAGGAGGGGATCGGGACACCATCCCCGCGCCGGGTGCTGCCCCCGGCCGGCCCGCCCCCCCCCCGCTGCCCGTCGGGCTGCCGGGCCTGTGCCCCCCCGCCTGCCCCCCCCGGTCCTGCCGGTTACGCTAGGAGAGAGACCCCGGTGCTTTCCTCTCCGAGGGAAGGGGCGGTGGGCGGCCTGGCAGGTGCCTCTGACACGTGTCCATGGTTCGACGAGTTTATAAGCGAGCCGTGGGCTGGAGGAAGACGCTTCCTCTCGTTGCTAAAAAAGGACGGCAGTCAAACGGTAAATCCAGACTTCGGTCACGAGCTTATTTAGGGTTTTGGGTATCTCTGGGTTGTTTCTAATTGTGGTAGACCCTGTAAGGCCTAAACCCTTTCCATCGCGTGCTGTAGAAACGTCCAGCTAGGTGCGGTTGCTGCTATGAATCTTATTTGTTGCAAACTAAGTGTCAACAAGTGCTTCTTTTCTGGTGATGGAGAAGAAGAGGAAGAGAAAGGCTTAGTGCTTCGTTTTTTAACATAGGAAAAGCCATTCCTCTTCCCCTTCTGATGATACCACGACTTTCTGTGGTTATTTCCAGGGCTTCTTTACACTTTTCTAAATGAGAAAGCTTTCAAAGAGAGATCTTATTTGCCCAGATGATAGATACTTGCCAGAAGTTTGCTGGTATTGCTAGGCATGCAAATTTGCCTGGTATATATGTAACTTCTGTTGGTGTAATTCAGAATGCTTCAGAGAATGAGGTGTACTTCAGTGTCAGAAGTATTTTGATTTGAGTACTAATACTACATACAGTAGAGACATTGCATAAGACATTCCACACTTCTATCTGTATTCTGAGAGTTTTCATTATATACTTGACTGGTCATTTGTCTTTTAAATTTTTGTATTTTTTTTTATCCACAAGGTAATTTAGTTCCAGAAGCCTTAAAAATAAAGTTCAGCAACACAAGGTGTGGGAATTTGACATATTAATCTGTAAACAGACAGTAATGATTTTGCTTGTGCAAATACATTGCCCAGAGGAATTCAGTACAGAGAGAATTATTGAAACCTTATCTATAGGACTGTTAGTTTAGAAGTTCTGAAGGAAGATTGGCTAAAAATCAAAACTACTCAGAGCCACTCTCTTTTCTTATCCTTATACATAAGTTATTTGAGAAGCTGTCTGTTAAAGGAAACCCGTTTGAGTGAGATGCAGGAAAATACTTTTTTCAGTGTCTAATACTTGATGTAGAAAATTAAGAACTTGTTCTTTCCAGAAACATTAAGACACTTAAGAAGCGAGCACATTCAGAACAGCCACAGAGTAAGTGTATTCACTTTGGGTGGTAAATTTCCTCTGAAGCTGTATGTTTTTCATTTATATTGTGAATACATGTGACAACTTAGAAATATCTAGTTTTTATTTTGAGTAGTTACTGGGCACTCTGATCATTTTGATAATGACTTTGGTGCTATAACATATTACCATCACTTGACAGTTCATGTGATTCTTCACCTTGGCAGTTAATGAAGCCATACTTCTGAAAAGAGCAAACGTATCAGTAAATGACAGCAGTGGGATTGCAAGAATTGCTACATCTCACGATAAATTGCTCCAAATCTCATTTCTGACTGAACAATTAATTTGTGTTAGAGCCTTATTAAATGCAGTTCATGTCAGCATCTGCCTGACTGTATTCCATTACTCTGTACTGAACACATTTTCACTGTTAAATATGAATAGACTTGATAGTATTTATTGCTGTGCCTTCTTAGATAAGCAGCAGTTGTGGAAAAGTCAGATGTACTTACATCAAGTTTGGCCCTAATTTTTAGGGGGATTAGCAGCGTAATCAGTTAATAAATTTCCATTGTTCTTCAAATATTAATAACTTTTTATTGTGTAGGACAAGTGTAAGGAAGTTCCAAAACTTGTCTGAAGAAGTTTCTCAAATACAGAGTTGGTACCAAGAATTGATGTGTAGTATGTCATTGGAGGAGTAAAATGTTGCTAGTAATTGTATACAGTTAAGGTTATGGGAGCTGTATATTTGATATAAAATGAGTTCATAGACATTTCTTGCAAGTGTAGTAATTATGTCTTCCAGCAAGTGTAGTAATTATGTCTTTGACTGTATAACAATGACTTACATAATTTTTCATTTTTTTAAACTCTTCCTATGCTTTTATTATTTTGTGAAACATTTATATACACACATAACTGGCTGCAAAAAAGGTGAATTGGTGTACTTTGAAGATGAGAAATAGCTAGGGGTTTTGAGGTTGTTTTTCCCTTTTCAGATATAGACATACTGCAACATAGTATTCTGACTATTCTTATTATAATTGTTCACACTATCTTATATGAAACTCAAAATAATTATGTTTTCTGTCATTTAGTTGCTGTAAGTTTCTGTTCTGACACTATCACATTTTTAAATACTATAAAGTAAGAAAATTTGTATTAAATTTCTCTGGTCTGCAGGTCAGATTTCCTCTGAATGTGTTGCCAGTATGCTGGCTCTTTGCCTTTACAGGAAGCACTAGGCAGGATCCTCAGAAGTGGAAGAGTATGGGGATTCTTGATAGCTAGTTGTTATGCCCCCCAGTGATGGTTGGTACCCGGTAGAACACCTTCTGGTTGTTGTGTGGCTTTGCATACCTGGTTGTTCAGCAGACAGTGCCTAAGGACACAAATAGATGTGGATGTGGAACTGGATATTTTGTGTTCTCTTCTTGGCCATGGCCATTTGATGACAAGCGAGTTGAAATAATCTAGGTACAACATCTGTTTCTAATGTATACCATAAGCTGGTAACATGTTTATCGGTTATTTCCTAATCAACCATAGTCTCTTGCTAGCTTTTTGATAATTTTAACTAAGTTGTGTTGCTCCATTTTGCTTTTCCCTTTGTGTATCCGAAGAGCCATCATAGTTCTCTTCTTTTGAATCTGTAAACTCTTCAGGCAAGTTGGTGAGATTTATCATCTGCTGCTCTCTCCCAAATACTTGCACCTGTTCAATCCAAATTTCAGTCAGATTTATCGGTAAAGCAGAGGTCTCAAAACTAATGTTTCTAAGGTTGTAAAAAAAAACTTCTGAGGTGGAGAAATGAGATTGAAGTTAGTACCTGTCTGAAGATAAAGGTACACTGTGAGTGCAGCCATGTTACAAGACATCAGAGAATCCATGTAGAAAAATATTATAGAAAGTCAGGTTTTATAATCCCAATGTTCAAGGAACTACTTTATTTTTCTTGTGCTCTTAGCTTGTGATCAAGGTGGGTTGTGAAGACAGTGAAAAATATGGCTCTTATCAGGATTGATGAGATATAGGTTACAAGATAATGATAACTGAGATACTAGTTGCAAGAAAACCCCTATCTATTTCACAGGAAAAGGTATAGAATTATAAAGTAAATGTAAATGCAGCTGTCGGTTTAGTAAAAGATACTGCTTCTCCTTAGGAGTTGTGTAAGTAAATGAGATTTCCCATCAGTCTGTGTTTGTTAAATATTTTGTGAGTAATCAGAGCTCTACATTGTTACATGCTTTAGGTGGGAAGCGAATAAAAATGGTACTTGATTTTTGCTGAAAAAGCAAGTGCCCATTATTTCCTTTAGGAGTTTTGGGACATATTAATGCTGAACACGAGCTGTGTGAACTGTTTTGGAGTAGGTGAAAACAGTTACACTGTTTCCTGCAACAGTACTTTTAGGGTCTGATCTGGTAAGGGTTAAAGAGGAAATGGGTCAGCCTTTGGTGAACTACATTAAATTTGTTTCAGATAAATGTAAAAGGTCAGTGTAGGCAAACTAGGTTTTCTTATAGTAAAGTAGAATCTTCTAGTGAAGACATTAGAGTTTATTGCTCGCTGTGGGCTGTTGCTGTAACAGCATTTTTATAGCCTTACGTGAGTCATGCTAAACTATGTATGGCTCAACTTAATATTTTATGTACCTCAATATGTTGTTCTACATTCCTGATTACAACCTTTGATTGCAACCAGTTCGTCTTACTGAATGCAGTTGATACTCACTGGTAATGTCTTTAATACTTCTTGTAGTTATTTTTCAATCTATTTCAAATGCAAATATTTTTGTTACAGTAACATCTGCAGTAATGATTAAAATTACTTCAAAGGTTTGGAACACAAGCTTGACAGCTGGTTGTGAACAATGGGAAAAGTTGCAAAACTGAGTTTGTCTGATAAATAATTCTGCAATAGAAATATGCTCCTGAATGTTGGAGATGAGTTTCAGATAAACTGTTCTATCTGGTTGCTGTTGCCTTTTTTTTTTTCTTCAATTATATCAAGAGAAATTAATTGAAAGAGGTTTATTGGGTTTTCAGGAGTTTTAATATGGACCACTGGCATGTTGAAAGAGCAGTGTGAATAAAAAGCTGAAGTAGTATGTGTATTGTATTATCAATCTATTACAAAGGCGCTTCTACCATCCCAAACGGATCAAGTAATTCTCACAATTATCCTAAGGAAACATGTTGAAGTAATTATGATATTAATTTTGTCTGGTCTAAGAGGTAACACAGTTAGGATACAGTTATATTATACATAAGACCATGGCTGTAACTTTTAGGGTAAACGAGGTCCCTGACCTGTACAGACCTTAGTTCAGGAGTTGCAGTGAAAAGACCTGATATTCAATAGAAAAGATTAATTGCAGGAATACAGACATAGTCTGATGGGAAGGCCCTTGACTGCTCATGGCCTTTTAAGAATCGTATTATCTCTTTACTTCAGAAACTCTTAAGGGTGTTCACTCTTCTTGAGTTTCATTTTGTGGTCTGGCACCATCTGTAATGACAGTATTTTACAGGGAATTCAAGGCAAGTTTAGATCAGATATATTAATCCAAGCTGGATATATTGTGCTTGATCTTGAAGCTTTTGATAGAACTAAGGCAACTTACCACCATACTTATGCCTTTGTCGGGAGTAAATTGGTATGTCCACTCTAGGAGCTACATTGATTTTAGTGATACAGTTATCCATATGGATTAGGGATACTGAATTGAATGAATTAATCATAAGCTGTTGTATAAGACAGTGTCCCTGTCCTCCCTTTTATTTTGTGCTGCAGGGGCACTAGCAGAATGGGCTGCAAGAGATTATATATGCTAGTTCATATTCTGTCAAAATTAGCAGAAACCTGTTTGTTTTGAGAACTGAATGTAGGTTTAAGCCCAGTAGTTCAGTTTTTGGTGTACCTCCACTTCTGTTGGTTTACTATAAATTCAGAAGTCTGGGGCAGAAGTCAGGCAGGTGGGGGAATTGATGTCTTAGATTAACCCAAATAAATGTGCTGGAGTTTGTCTGTTCAAGTCATGACTCCTGTTACATTAGGTGAGAAGTATTAGAAAGCCCCTTAAATCTCAAGGGTATCTCTCTCACTTCTGATATGCATATCCGTGAGGATAGACATCTTCATGGGTGTTTAACAATAAGGCCAAAGGGGCTAGTACCCTCCCCATTGGGCAGTTATAGCTACTAAGAAACATGGGTTAATATGTCTTTTTAAGCATCATGAGTGGAAATCCTGTACAGATATATCTGGACTTGCTTCTGCTGGTGGTTGAAATTCCTGCTACACAAGCAAAAAAACCAAACAAAAACCAAAGACCCCACACCCCGCTAAATCCCTCTGCAGTAATTGAAATGTCAAAAACTCAAAGTAAGAATCAGTTTTAAATCATTTTGATGCCACATGTATCAAATTTCTAGGTTAATTGGCTTCCACTTTTCTCTTTCTGAATTTTCAGAAAATTGTTGCTTCATTTGGAATGCTTTTCCTAGTGTGTTGCTTCTCAGAAGTATTTTTGTGTGATTATGGAGGTTTTGATTCCTGTTAACCAAATGGATTAAGGAGAAAGTGTAGCATTCTTCCAGAGCTGTCTCACCTCTTAAAAGTTAGTATGATGATTCTGCTGTACTAAGAGCCAAAGAAAATGTTAGGTTAAGAGGGAGTAATAGGACTAGAGATTACAGCAGAACAGAAAAAGAGGAAAAAGAGGTAGGAGAAAAATGCAAGTGACACAGTAGTTTCAAGAATTCAAAATTAGTTTGTGTTTCTACCACTCTGTGCTTGTGGTGATCTTGCAATTGAAATGTTTAAAATAACTATTTCTGAAAATGGTTTGAAAGGAGACTATATAATTTCTTAGGTGTGATATTTCATAACCAGCTTGAATTTCTTCTTAAACATGCTCTTCAGTTTCTCCATTAATATTTAAAATCTGTACTTTGCGGTCATGACTGTCCATTCAGCCATCACCATTAAGTACTTTAACTATGGTGGTGGTGATAATTGAGAGACGGAACCTGTATGATATGTGTCCAGATTTTTTCCAACATCTACAACTCTGCTGGTATGGGTAGACAACTATTTGTTATTTCCTCCGTTAACTTATATTGTAAAACAAAGTGAAGAGTCCTGTTTTTAAATGTCCTCTACGTAATTTTTTGAGTGTCTTCCATATTTATCTGTTGATGTAATGAAGTAAAGAGCATGAACATTATTTGCTGCTTTACCTCAACAAAAGGGGTCTTCTGATGCTTTGATGTGAAAATCAGATTGCTATGTTTACAGAGACGGTTCACAGCCTTCAGAGAAGGATTAGAGTTCAGCAGCAATCATTTAATGTTTTCCACTCGTAATTATGTTCATGTAATGCATCAGTGAACTTACTGAAGCATACTGAGTTAAAGACACACTAAATGTTACTGAATTTTGAGGAGGAAAGAGCAAAACATTAAAAGGATAAAGCCTTAGTCAGGCCCTATCTGTGTTTGGGGATATTTTTCCTTACACAAGTGTGTGATTCTGTGGATGTGACTGCCTATATGTGGTGGGAAACTGTATTTAATACTCTGGAATTACCTGTAGCAGGGTATTCTCTATATCACTACACTGAATCAGTATCTTAAAAAAATCAGAGATATCAACCCTTTGGAAAGATGGAATTAGT
Source organism: Athene noctua (assembly GCF_965140245.1). NCBI lineage: Eukaryota > Metazoa > Chordata > Aves > Strigiformes > Strigidae > Athene > Athene noctua. The sequence goes on along the minus strand of NC_134037.1, from coordinate 106,243,146 downwards.
AGCTATTAAAAAAAAAAAAAAAGTAATATTATCAAATAATTAGTTTTAAATTCATTTTGGCATTTAGGCAGCATCAAGGGATAATTTATCCTTAAAAATATTTTATTACAATGACAACTCTTAAACAGAACTCCCTAGTATACTATCAGGGAGGAATATTATGTATTCCATTTCCTGTTCATAAACTTAGAATGTGTTTCCTACCTGCAGTTAGAGTGAACGGTCTTTGTTGATGCTCTCATTATGCAGAATCCCTGAAAATCATAAAAATATGTGATGAGGGGAATTAAAACCAAGCAATAATAATGAGGTCAAAAACAAATGGGGGAACACCACCGCCGTACCCCACTTCTTTTCAAGACACAAATTTGGGAAGGAATGTGTGCTGATATGTTGCAAATTGCATAGGACTGGTTGGCAAGATTTTGTGTCAGCAGAAATATGATGGACATTGAGGCAGCCTTGTCTAAAGTGACTGAAATGATTTAGGTAAAATTGTTAGAGTTTATGCTTATCACATGAGATTAATTTGTTGTTTTCTTGTGTGTATTCTTTTTCCTTGAAATATACAGGCATTTCAGTAGGACTATGGAGGAGCTGGTTCACGATCTAGTCTCAGCACTGGAAGAAAGTTCAGAACAAGCCAGAGGAGGTTTTGCTGATACTGGAGATCATTCTCGAAGTGTGTCGTGTCTTCTAAAGCGACAGGCAAGGAAAAGGAGGGGACGAAAAAGACGATCATTTACCACCCATCATCCCTGGGAGACTGGTCACTGCTTAAGTGAAGGTTCTGATTCCAGTTTAGAAGAATCAAACAAAGACTACAGGGAGAATCATGCTAGTAAGAAAGACCACAGTGACTCTGATGACCAGTTGTTGGTTGCTAAACGTAGGCCTTCCTCAAACTTAAATAACATTAGAGGCAAAAGACCTCTGTGGCATGAACCAGATTTAGCTGTTGACAGTTTGGGAAACAGGACTTTGCGCAGGAGAAGAAAGGTAAAACGGATGGCAATAGATCTGCCATCAGAAGTCTCTAATGCACTGACAATAACACAACAGCAGGATAACAGCAGAGATCAAGAAATGGACAATAACAATAAATCATACCAACACCAAGAGTTTTCCAAGAGCAAAGTGAAAAAAAGAAAAGTAGCTGCAACTCGACAAGGACCAGAAGTCTTGGATGAAGGAGTAGTTATAGAAAACGAAGAAGTGAACCAAGCAAATAAGGACAAAATGGAGTATGAGGAGCAAAAAGGCTCAGATGAAAACATGAGTGACAGGTTATTCTTTCTCTTAATTTTTGCAGAAATTTTGCATAGTATTTGTTTGCTTTTACGGTTGCTTATGTTGAGAATCTTTGGGTTTTTCTTTAATACCAGACAAAATGCTAGCATCAGTAGCATCTGTTTTCACAAGTTAATCTTAATTTTTCTTTTGAAGTCTGCTGTTTTTAACAGATGAGTTGCTTAGGTTGAAGTATTCAGCATAGACTCATGTAGCAGAGGAATAAGCAAGAAAACAGTTTCTTGAAATTATACATTCTAATTGTTTTAAGATTAAGAATGACAGAATATACAAATGTTTAATATGTTCTGGATATTTCAACTGGTGACAGGTCTCAGACAAAATTGAGTGTTTTTCCAATTTCGAGACATTGGTGCTTTGATTGTTATCTCTATTCATCAGAAAGGTTGTCAGTGTTTAGAGTCACCATTTAGACAGTATGTTCTTATGTGTCATGGGCATAAAAAGTCTGCAGGTTGCCAAGGATATACATCATTTACGAAATGCAAAAACCAATTTACAGTTCAGAAACACCTGAGCTTACCATTAGAAAAATGGGGGAATGATGACCCTTTGGCAGTACACCTCATCCATCCATTCCAGACAGCAGTCATACTATAATGGTAATTGTTTCCAAAGTACTATTTTGACAACACAGTAAAGGTGTAAGTCATTTTTCCACCATGCACAAGGGATGTTACCTGTAAGGCGTGGTAAACTTGATTATGTTTATTCCATGTGCCTTCTTTGAATGCAGGACTGTCAACAAGAAAGACTTATATTAAAACATCTAATTTTGGTCAGTTGCTTGACAGCACTAGTATCCCTGGTTTGTTATTTGGTTGTTTTTTTTTCCCCAGGCATTTTATCTATAAACTCTTAAGCCTTTTCCTTACTGGAGAGTTAGAATTGAAATGCACAGAGTGCCCAGGGATTTTGACCAGAGCAGATTGATTACTGTAATAGCAGCTGTATTGGTAACTGAATAACTCCAGTTATTTTCAGAAAAGTTCTTTTTATTACATACTAGTTTTGTCCCTCACCTGCAAACAATAAGGAGCTAAATGAATCCTGAATCTTAAAGATTATTCCTAGTGTCTTAGTTACTAGAGCAGAAGCAGTCCTTCAGGGCAGCCAGTGTAACTTTACACATCTCACTTTAACATGGAAGATGGAAGTGTGTGTTGTCAGGAAGCTTTTAGAAAGCTTCCTTCTTATTTGATGACACTGGGAATCTGTTCCCCAAAGTTTGGTACCTAAAAACAGATGGTTAAAAATTCCCTTGGAGCTAGGAACTGTTGCACATTCAGATATGCACTTATCCATAGTCTTGTCACTTTTTTTAATTTATAAAAGATTTTCTGTTATGTTACAAGAGTAACAGTTTTCCAACTCAAAAATTCTGTAGCTGGTATTTGGGTGGAGAGAAGAGTGATCAGTATGAAAAGTCTCTTGTAGACTCCCAACACTATGCTACTTCCAGGTCAGTCTGAGTATCTTTTTATTTTTTCACAAAAGAAACGTTACTGATTTAAAAGTCCGTCTTTCTCATCAAAATGCTTCACATTTTGTTACACCAAATGCTGTAATTTCTCAGATTGTACTTCAGATGTTTGCCTCTGGCCCCAATAAATGGCCTTAAACCATCCTCATCTTCATAGTGTTTTCTGCTCATGCACATGGCTGAGTGATGGTCTGTCATTCTGCTGAATTTCTTCCAGTGGTTGTCTATACCAAAAGGCTTGAAACCACTGAATTAGGAAGTTTGCATTCCATGATGTGATTAGAAAACTACTATATCTAAGCCTCTTGATTACGTACTGTATCTGAATATTTTGTATGTGAATAATTTTTAATCAGTTTTAATTTACTTAAATGGAATAGTACCTCTATTGTTTGAGATCGTTTAGCCAGAAGAATTGGAAACACCTAGCAAAGTCTGTTCCTAAGAGTATATTCTAAAAGTAAAAGCTGAGATTTTGAAAGAGAACATGAGTTTTATAAGATTGCACAAGATACGGACAGATACTAGCGGAGTGTCTAGGATAAGGGTCGTGCTTTGTCAACACTTGCTGGAAGAGGAAAAATAAAGTATACAAAGCTGATCTAATTTTGTACATTTGTGTGCATACAGTTTAATAATTATTAAAAAATAATTTTTTAGAGGTTCAGTTATTAAAACCAGAATAAAGCCAATAATTTTTAATGGGAGTTAAATTGCTTGGATCTAAAACTGCTAAGGAGAAGTTGTATACATGAAATTTATATAATTTCTGAGATTTATATAATTTCCTCAGTTACTTGATATACTTTATATGTGTTTATATGTGTATACATGAAATTACTTTGACATATGTATTTGCATGTTGAAAATGCTAAGTGACACTTCTTTTGCAGTCCTTTATCTGTATGTGTTCAAACACCAGACACAACAATAACCGTTTTCTAAGTGCAGGGTGAGGAGTAGTAGGAGGAGTCTTCAGGCTCTTAAAATGTCAGCATCTAAATGATCCCAAAGATGAATTCCTGTGAGTGCTGGAAATGAGATTTTTGTGATCAGAGCCTGGCCTTTGCTCAATCTCCCTTATTCTCAACGCTTAGCTCCTTGTCCAGTTTCAGCCAAATTTGGCAACACATGGAGTTTTGAGTGATATTTAATTCTTGCAAACTTTGGCAGTCATTTGAGTTTTAAGCAACTCAATAGAGGAGAAATCTTTCCTTCTCCCTTTAAAAAGGGGCAGTTGTGAAACTGAGATGCCCACCCTCTGCCCTGCCAGTCAGTGCTAGTAGAGTAGCTGGTCAGTGCCTGGGGACAGGCTTGGTTAGTAAACAAAGGTTACAGGTCTCATGAAACCAAGGTATGGGACAGTTTGCTAATAATAATAATAATAACTAATAATAAAAATGACTACTTCTTTGTTTCCACATATGTATAAATAAAGGTGTGAAGGCTTTATGCATAGCGGAGCTGTTCCTTCCAAGTTTTTGCTTACATATGCTATTTTATAGGCCTAAAAGGAATCTGTGGCTTTTTTGTTTTTCCTGGAAGTCTTGCTGGGAGCGAAATTCTCATTACAAAGCAAAGGAATTATCAATATACAGGGCAAAATTATATTAAAATTGGAAATAAATTCCATCATAACAGCTTTTCTGTACTTAGATATTAATTTATTAATTCCACAGGTTCTGAATTTTATTCAGTCAAATGACTGCCATGTAGCAATTATCTCAGCTGTAATCCCTGTGCTATTTGACTGTTACCCGGGTAGAATGAGCACTGTGCCTGCCATGGATATGGCAGTGTTAAGATTTGACTTTTTTTAAAAAAAACAAAACAAAACAAACCCCCAAAACGCCACTAACTTTTAAAATTTCAAGTGGTTATGTTTTCATGAACTGGATAGTTCTTCAGTAAGAATTACTGGACAATTAAAATCTTATTAAAAAAAAAGGAAAAGAGGAAGGAGACTGTTCTCAAAATTGGAAATTTTTGTGGCGAGAGTGGCTGAAATACTAGCCTATTTTGTAACTTTCATTTAAAAAAGTACAATTAATAAATGCCCAGGAAGTATATATGAATATTTTATATGTATGATATAAAATTGTGGACAATGAAATGTAAGGACAGTAAAGCCCTCTATGCTGTAATTAAAGTGAGGATGAGATGCTTGCTAGAAGGAAGTTACTAGGATTTGTAACATTTGGAATTTCAAGTTTTGGTCTTCATCAAGAATGATGGTTCCATTCTCATTGCATCTCATCTTTCTTCTGCTCAGGGCAATTGCAGTTGTGCAAATGCTTAAGTCTGTTCTGATTATATTGTGTATAAAAGGTGGTATAAGGATTGCTTATACAGTATGAATATGAATAAGCATAGAATACAGCAAAGATTAAGAAAACCATCTTCAAGCAGAGCTGTATATATATATTTTTTTTTAAATTGTTTTGTGTCTCCTGATATCATAATGTCTTTCAAATCCTGTTGGGATGCCTTCCAAAGGAAGATACAAAACCCAAATATATACTTACAGTTAAACACAAATTGGACTCACTTTATATAATCTATATTACATGCTTCAAAAAAATTGAGGCTTTTTTTGTGAGAGATTAACATTTAAAAGGAAATAATTTTCTTAAGTGTACTAGTTATTAGGAAAAAAATAATGTTATTAGAAAGTAGCTAAAAATAATTGAAAGCAGTTGAATTCACGTATAGGACTGCATGTATATTTTAATATAAATAAGTGTAGAAAGGTAAACAGACCTCAAGTTCTTGTAGCTTATATGTAACATTGAGACTAGACATAGTATTTATAGCTTGTACTTGAATTTGTTGAACTGAAGTGATTTTGTCTTTCAAATTTTTGTATATTTCAGTGTAAGTAAAATGTGATTATATTTTGGTGAGAATATTACTTCCTTAGAGCTATTCTGTTGACAAAAAATGAAATAAATGTTTACAAAACATCCTTTCATGTGAAACTCACCAAACTGATCTCCACTATTAAAAGACAAGTCTGTTTTACTATTTAGAGATGTGGAATATTGTTTGTAACAATGTGTTTACAGCAAAGAACAAAATACTTATTGATGTCTTAGAAGTTAGAGGAAGTGTGTGCATGTTGTATACACACATTCTCATTTTAAGGCAATGATGGAAGTTACAGAAAAGTAGACTCTACCTTGCTCTTTTTTTTATGTTATGATCATTGATCATACTTACTTTCTTCAGGGCGACCTTTATTTTGATTTAATTGGCTACCTTTGTTATAAACTTTTCTTTCTCCCCAAGTAGTGTGTTGTGAAAACAGAATATCCAGAATATTTGCAAATGATGTTCAGAAAGGTAATTTTATTTTCAGACTTCTATATTTCATGTGCTGAAGGAAGGCTTAGGCTGTTTTTGATTGAGACTTTTCCTATTTTATTGAGCAGTGGTGTTCCAGGATCAAGCTGAATTGCACAGCATAAGAAGGGAGCAGTGAGCATTTGATGGAAGCAGATAATAAAATGCATCAATTGTGTCAGCACCTCGTTGCAGTCACATCTGGCTTACTGTCAGGGTACCATTAGATTCCTGTGGTTTTATGTGCCAAAAATAATATGCTTTGTAGTTAATAGAACTAGGATATTTGCAGTTTGATTAGAAAAAATCATCCTATTTTCTTTCCGATCTCTGTTGGGCTTAAGTTCAATCAGAGCACAGCCTTGTCTCCTTAAAATTTTACGACTGAAAGATCAATTGTTCTTTTGATCTGTTTCTCTCTTTCTCTTATTACAGTGAATCCAGCAGTCTGAGCAGCAGTGATGCTGGTTTGTTTACCAATGATGAGGGAAGACAAGGTATTGAAACAATCTTTCCCTTCTCCACCCCTCAAACCACATCAGTTGAAAATCTGTAAGCCTCACAAGTTATTTCATAGGTTAATTACTATATTTCAGTTGCTATTACTATTTTAATGAGTTGAAGTATAGCTTGCTTTCTGGGTTTTTTGAAATGTTACCAGAGGGTGTCCCAAATCCATGACTTAGTCAAAAGCTGTCTTGAGAAGCAGTCTCTGTATATAATAAACTTACAACTTCAGCATCTTCCAAAGATCATCTGTACTAAGTTATATTTTGTCAATTCCTTCAATTTCTAGACAGGACTCTGTGATCATAGACTGCTTCTCAAACTAGTTTTGAGGTGGCTTTTTTTTTTTTTTTTTTTTTCTTCCAAATTGTTATGGCAGGATTTTATAGTTCTTTTTCATTCAGCAATACATGGTTGAGATTAGAAGATGCACGCTGTTTAAAGTTTCTCCTTTCTGAAAATTTTTCTTTAAAATACAGTGAAGATTCAGAATTTTCCTTTAGTATGCATAATGTTCTTATGTGAAAAAACTATTGAGGATGCAAGTATAAAACTTATTTTTTCAGCTTTACCTTTCATTGCCACCTTTAAGTGCAACACATTTATCTGTATTATGCTGGTATCTTAGTGCCCACATTATGGACTAGGAAGTCGCTGTCTTTGGCAGTATACAAAGATGAGGCTAAAAAACAGTCTCTCGGATGATTAAGACTAGCTTTTCTGTTGGCAATTCTAAGTTAATAGTAATGGATATTATTTTCTTATGCAATTTGCCACAGACTACTAGACTGTATGCAAGAAAACAAATCCTGGCCCATTCCACAGATATAGGTTAAAGGAATGTTCTGGGTTTTGTTGTGTGTTTTGGGTTTGTTTTTTTTTTTTCCCCCTTAGTGTGTTATTCAGTCTCTTTTGTTTGTTTTTGTGGTTTTTTATTTTTTATTTTAACATTGTAGTATGGAGATGATTTTTCAGACATAGAACAGAGGTGCTGCCTTCCTTACTCAACAGAAACTTGTGTTACATAAACTGTACCTGCCAGTCTGAGTATCTGTTTCTAGTTGTGCTAACAAAGAGCTTTTTTAAAGAATTTGGGCTCTCTTTGAAAGTTTAGATCAATCTTTTAACTTCAGTATTTCAGTGAGACATGTCAAAAATACTTGCTTTTATTTCCCTATATTAATTTCTCTTTTGACTTGCAATTTTTAAAACACTTTTCTGCTTTATCTGTATGTGACATGACTGACTACATTTCACAATAACATACATTTTTGAAGTACCCTACTGCTATACTTTTATTAGTATTTTTGTCCTTAAGTCCTGAACTAAATTATTTAAGTCTTTGAATAATATGGTTGAAAACGCCTCAGTTGCTTTCTGTTTCTCCTCCCACAAAATATATAAGAAAAAAGTGGAGAGAATCGTGAACAACAGTGCTCTTTCACTGATGTGTCATTACTTTAAGTGTTCTTTTTTTAATATAGAGCTGTAATTCTTTTTTTTGCCTGTTTGATTTGTGAACCTTGATTCAATTGGATTGTAATTTTCAAGCAGAAAGCATTAGACCTGAAGGTAATATTTTGAAATATAAAGAACAATAGTAATTAAACTGGAGGAGGACATCATCAGGAGAAAACATTAGTTTTTTAATCTCTACTTTGAATTAATTATTTTGTGGATATAATCAGAAGACCATTAGCTTCACACTGGATTTCAGATGTTCTTAGATCTGCATTATAGCTTTGGTTTTGTGAAGACTTTTCCATGAAAGTACTATGAGATCCAACTGCAAAACCAAAATTTTATTTTCTAGTAATACATACTCCATCTCCAGAGATGCTAGTAATTTTTATCTTTGTACTCCCCTTATGAAGTGAGATGCTATCCTGTAAATTAATTTATACCTAAACTGAGATGCATACAAAATTGAAAGAATGAAGGAAGGAGGAAAAAAAAATCTGATAAAAACAAAGGAAATGTCTAGGTGGGAGAAACAAAGCTGGAAGAGGAAAGGATGAAAATGTATTAACAACTGCCTGATTTTGTTGTCCACCTTTAAAAGCTAGACTCTGATTCCTGTCTTCCCAGTGTCCATCCTCCAGGATATATGTTCAGAACATCAGCATCTTGACCTCATTTGTAGTTCAAATTTTCTGCACTTCTGACTTCAGGTTTCTGCTAAGTCAAGTGGAGAATCAGAGATTGATTAATGCTGCCTGGTGAAATACTTTGTTTAAATGATGTGCCTGCCATCATTCAGAAGTTTAGGTACCAGAGGACAAGAGGATCCTGTTCTTCAGGGCAACATTTGTTCATTTTGTGTCTCTGAGATTAAGAACCATATCTCATTTATTGCAGACAAATACTGTTTATAAAACCCTAATTAATTCCCAAAGCATATTCATGCTATGGGACAGACCTTCTAGAAAAGAAAGTTATCTAACACAACAACTTCTTCAAGCTGTTGGCCAGTCAGTTAAATAGTTGACTGTTGCATTCTGAACTTTGGAGTGCTGCCTGACCTTGCAATGTCTAATATTTTCCAAAATTGTTTCAGACTATGGAAATAAATTCCACAACAGTAACTGTGGTTTCAGTTTTTATAATTCAATTCAAGAAAGCCAGGTGTAGCTATAATTGGGGGTAGTAGTCGGTTAATTGCTAGATATATTTTAATTGCCATCAGTTGCTAAGATAAAAGAAAATTGCAGAGACTTGAAAATTGTGTTCAACTTCTAATATGTGGTGTTCTATCTAACAGGTTTTTTTAAAAACTTCTATACCCTTTCCTTTCCAGCCTGCCTCTGTTCCAGTCTTACATCTTTTTTGTTTGATTTGTTTTGTTCCTATGAAGTCCTCATCTGAGCTTAGCCATGCTTGTCCTCCTTTTCCAGGTTATCCAGGTGCTTACATTAGGTCATGTGAGAGGGCAAAAGCAGGTCTCTTGCTGTGCTCAATTCCACTATCATATTACCTTCTGGCAGAAGTAATTGGTACTTGATGTTTTGCAGTCTCAATGTGGCAAATGTTTTTCTTCTGTGAAACATTGCATACCTTGTACAGTTAGCCAGCAAAAGCTTAAAGATCATGGAAAATGGTCAGTGCAGGTACAGTCAGCAAAGATAGCTGCTGAAATATTAACAAACCTCAAGTGAACTTCAGTTACTTTGTATTTTTTTCAGAGGTTTGTAAATTGGTCAACTTCGGGGTAAGATCTAATATAGTTAGCAAAAAACCAAAATTGTATGCAAATGTCAAGCGCTTGAGTATGGAGGTAGGAGAGCCTGTCAACAAAGTAACTGAAGGAACTGAACAGTGGCTGAAGCTTATGTATCAGAAATGGCGGTTTTGCAATTATTAAAAACTTTAATGATAAGCAGTGTTTTATGACTGAGGTAGAAAGAATACAAGAATAGTTTTGAAACAAAGTTTTGAATCTTAGATTGCAGCATATAATACAACACTATTATAGTCCTAGCTAGTAGGATCATCTGCAGTTTCAAGGCACTTTACAGGGCTTCTTTACAAAGGCACTTTGTAAGTTTTCAACACAGTGTTAACAAAGCTGTAACATTATTCAAACACTAGTTGGTCTTATTGCTGTTTTGGGAAAAAAAAGTCAAATTACAAGTATATTCTTTAATGAATTTTATAGTGTGGGTATGGCAAATAAAACATTCTGCATTCCTAGTCCATCTATACCTACTAGTACACTTGGGGAAATTCAAAGTTGACTTAAGACCTCTTTAAATCATGACATGCAGCACTTAAAATGTCCTTTAAGATCCAAGCAAGTAGGAAATAAAATTATTTTAATAAAGTGTTAAACAGTTAAAATTGGAGGAGGTCGGGGAATGTCAGAGTTCCACTGTGGATGTGGCTAAGCTTTTAAAGATAGGTGTTCATTATTTTATGATTAAACATATATTCATTACTGTGTCCTTTATGAAGATGACCCACTACTGATTCAGGATATGAGAATTCCATCCTTTTGTCTTCTCTATTGAGAAACTAATTTGGACCTTGTATAGCATTTTAGTAGCTGCAGGTGTCGCAGTTGTGTTCTCCATCTATAAAAGAAATAAAATGTGCAATACTAACTGTAATCACAGTAGTTTTGAACTGTTGTGGCTAATTAGTTAATAGTCTTGGCGGGTGAAAAAAAAACCCAAAACAAACATGAAGTTGTTCTGTATGACCTAAATAGCTGAAATTCTAAATATTGCATATGGACCACAGTGGTAGAGTTGAACATAAAGCTGAGAACATGTGATATCCTTAGTCTAATTTATTAACAGTACACCTGTACAGCCCTACTGAAGAGCAGGGTATGATAATACATTGGATGAGGGATGGGGAAAAAGCCTTCCTGTGAAGTTTCCAAGCTTGAATCAGAAGTAGCTGCTTAAATGGAATGGTGGCCTGCTATCCCTTTTGCCAAGGTAATTCTTTATAGTGCAAAGAGCAATATGCAGTATACCTCCGTGGATGGGTAACTTAAGCTTCTGTTTTCCTGAAACTCCTTCTGTGTGTTTTAGTAAATCTTCTGATGTCTACAAATGATTATTGCGGCTGTTAGCAGTGGGGTTTTTTTTACCTAGAAAGATGTACACTGGTCATGGAAATGAGACTAGCATCCCAGGGTGTTTATAGTCCATGTGCTATTGCTGTCTGAGTTGGTGGATAATGGACAGCACAGTATGAAGTGGTGTTGATAGGATGCTGATTCCAAACTCCTTTCACAGTAGCCCCTCAAAGTACATTGTGGTTGTTATGGGCAAACACACATATACCATATGCAACTGCTATGGAGGGTAGTCTGGCCATTTTGAAATAAAAGAAAACTAGGAAGAAGGGGAAAACTATTTGTATGCAGTGGAAAGTTTGTTTGTTATAATCCTCCATTGCTTTAGCTAAAAAAAGATTCAGGTGAGGCTATTCTGAACATGAAACTGATGGTGATGCCCATAGAGAAACCACAGGAAACTCACATAAATAATTTTCTAAACTTCTTAGAGGAAGGCGAGTAATTTACATATTGAATCACCACTCCTTCACATTAGACTCAATAATATAGAGTAAAAATTAGGGAAGTGGTAATGGGGGGTGGGGGTTTGCTTAAAAATAGTCAGGAACAGAAGTGCCTTGAAATTTTAGAATTGATGTTGACATTTCTGAGCCTTAAATTGCTTTTAATTTTTTGCATGGATCGGTACAGTTATAACTGAATGTAAATTGCTTTGAAGTAATTCCTTGAAGCATTAGCATCACCCACAAACAAGTCTATTGTATTTTAAATATGTGGCTAGGAGAATGCATGGGCATGGAGATTAGTTTCTGGAGATAATTTTATCTTTCCTATAGCTTGAAAGAATACAGCAATTTGCTGTAGTCTTGTGCTGAATCAGTATCCCTAAGAGGAAAGGACAGTGTAGTGAGTCTTTTGAAGTCAAAAATGTTGCTTTCAATTACTAATTCTCTGAAGTTCATGTTTGCTGTGGATACTGTGTTGCCTTTTGAGACCTGCAAATTAAGTAGGATAAAATCCAAATATTTGGTTACCTAACCCTTGAGTGGGGAGGTTTCTGTGTTATATTGCTTATATGTATGAAGTCGGGAATTGATTAAATGCGGTGCTGTTCCCTGACTCCTTTTGATAACAGCATCCATTCAAGGTGGAGCAACTGGTAAACAAAATTCCTGTTCTCACCTGGATAAGATTAGTAGTAATAAGTTTATGCTCGCTTCAAGATGATAATATGATTGAAAATTGTCAAAGGATTCAGAGTTTTTTAAAGTGCACAGATGAGGAAGCTGAGAGCCGGGTATACCTGCATTCTGCTGTCATGTGGGAAAAGCCTGTGAGGTTCAGATCTTAAGTCCGTCTTTGGCAGTAAGCAACATAAGTGCTTAGGGAAGTGTATAATAGCATAACAGGTAAGATGCCTTAACGGATAGTTGCTTAACATACTAATATTCCTATTACACAAAAAAGAGAAGTAATTTTTAATTTTTTCACAAAGTGCTATTGTTGGGCATATGGTGAAGATAGCAGTGTTCTTTCATAGCCACTCTTCGCCTTTTCCTGCAGACCACCAACCCAGTCTTGCATTGCCTAACTTACAGGCATCTGTCCTTGAGCTGATTGTGAAACCCGATTTCAGAATTCTGTGCTTACTTTCATAGCTAAATTATGTGTAACAACACTTCTTTTGAGTTCCTGATTTTATTTCTTAGTAGGCAAGGTGACTAGAGTTCTCATCCTAATGATAAAATATTCAGACAAAGTTTATCTACATAAGTTTGGAAAATCAAAACAAAGGAGTTCAAACTTAATTCTGAACCCCAAATCAATCTAATGAGAAGGGGTGATTCGCCTTCCACCACCACCACCACCGTCTCTCTTCAGTACTCTTAGACATGCTCCAGAGAAACCATACCTGGCTGTAACGAAATGAGGATAGAATTAATGGTGAACGCCTTTGTGAAATGTCATAGCTATAAATGAGGATTAGAATAAATACGGAGAATGATCTGAAATGCTCCAGGAACACTAAGAAATTTAAATCTTATTTGGATCTATGTATCTCTTTCGCCTGTTTTCTTCTAATTCCATTAAGAGTTCCTGTTCTCTAACATCTGCTAATTCCGCTTTTAGGAGTGATCATTAAAGATGTAAGGATAACATTTCACCTACAAGTAACCAGTGAGGGGCCTTAATTATTCTATATTTTCTTGAAGTACTTGTCCTGATGAATGTTTACAGACATTTTGACTTTTGCTTGGTCTTGAAATACTTTTTTCATTGCAGTAACTTTGGAGAAAGTGTGTTGAATTTTATTTTTCCTCAAATTCTGATTTGGGTTTTCATTATTTGTATTTTCTCATTGTGGGGTTGAGTGGCAATGAAATTTTACCTGAATGCTTTTTGTGCTTGAAAACTGTGTCTAAAAAATCTTACATTTGTGTCTTGCTGGGTTCTGCCTAATTAAAAATTGAAATGACAATTTATATGCAGAAATAGCAAGGCATGGTTTGGATACTTTGAAGTAGAATTAAAATATACAGCACGTACTTTGGAATCTAACTTTAGGGTTTAAGAAATTAAGTTTGCCGTGTCTTGTGAAGATATTTTATGATCTTCTGTAAAATACCAGGTTTGTAGAAAAGAACATGTTTTAAAACAAACCTAACAATATATTTTTAGTTGCCAGTGCGTTTATGAGCTAAGTTTTTAAGATCAGAATTTCAGTCTTGTCTTACTTTTGACTTTAAATATGGGTATTTACATACTACACCTACAAATATTGTCAGTAAAAATGACCAGCTTTGTGGTATAATGCAGCATAATTCTCAGTCACATGATACTGTCAGTTTTCATTTAAAATCAACTTTTTCAAAACTTATTTCTAAGTGAACTTAATCGGATTAACTTCATTTAGTCACATCTGTTCATGATTGTTTTTCCCTTTTACTAGCCATACAAATCATGAAATTAAGCTAATTATATACCATTATCAGCTGCAAAGAACTAGTTTCACAATTTTATACCTTTTAATTCCCTGCAGGAGATTAAGGCTTGTTTTTTGTTAATATGTAAAGTGCATTAACTTAAATGGATTTCCCTGCAGTTATTGCAAGAATTAACCAGTTTATTATTGTTTTTCACTATTGTAAATTGGTTTAAAAACATTACATTTTATGTGGTTTCATTGATAGCAGTGCTTGTCATGCTATTGAGAAACATTTTCCAAATAGAACTGCTATATACGAGTAATTGTTATACAGCTATAAAGCAAAAGAAATAATCGTCCTGTCAGAGTGTTTATTGATGGTAACATCTGATTTTTATCTTCTCTGCTCCTCCCTGTTTTTTGGGGCTTGGGGGATATTGCCCTCACACAGGTGATGATGAGCAGAGTGATTGGTTTCACGAAAATGAATCTGGTGGAGCATGTGGAATTACAGGGGTCATTCCATGGTGGGAACAAGAAGACTCTACAGAACTGGAGAGAGAATTGCCTGATCCAGTCTTTGAAAGTATCTTAACTGGTACTTTCCCTCTTATGTCCCGTTCAGGGCGGAGAGGTAAGTAGCAATCAAGCAAATGCAAACTGTAGAATCACTTGGGCACAGTAGGAAGATATCTGTGGATTTTACAAAATACGTAAAATGTTGACAAGATCTTACAGCTACTGGCTTGTTTCCTTGAACTATTTTATTTTTAAGGTATCTTTAGAGAGAAATAATTAAAAACAATGATTAGAAAAGTCAGAAAGTGTAAAACTACTCTTTTATTTGTTGTCTCAATGTTTACACTGAGAATTATTAAGTGTTATTTAAAGTGAACCTTTATATTCCATTTTATTCCTGGCTTCTGTGGCGATGTTTTAGAATTCTGTAGAAGTTTGTTAATTTGGAGGCTGGAAAGACTAGTGTGACCATCTGCTTTGCTTTATGGTCAGGCCCTATTGTTTGTAGAGAAGAGGGAAGGGTTCCTTTAGAGCAAGGATTGAGCTTGTAACTTAGAAAATAGAAATATTTTTTTTTCTTTAAAATACATCAGGCAACTGTGGATCCAGTGTATCCATTACTAAGTGGTACCAGTGTTAGATTGCATTTACAGCTAGGAACTCACTCTTGTCTAAAGATTGAAGTTGTCAGACCTCAGCTTGCTGCCAAAGAATTTTGTTGTACCTCCCCTCTGCCACGAGGATCTCTTCTTATGTTCAAATACAGATCTTTTATGGGAGCAGTGGTCAAATCACCTTTAAGCTACTCTGCATGCTGAATGTATTCAATTTTTTGTGAGGCTTGTTTTCCAGATGCTTGGAATTGTTTCTTCTTTTTTGTAGGTTTCCAGAGTAGATTTAGTCATCTTCATGGAATGCCAGCAAGAAACATAAAAAAGGCTTCAGGAAACTCGAATGCATTGGTAGGTGTTTTTATTATTGTAAACTAATGTGCGCTGTTTTTAAGAGGTTTTTTAAAAAGTGTATTCCTCTCATGCTTGTTCCCTGATCTTGTAGATAAGCGATGGAACAGTAAGATTACAGTGCTACTGCTGCCAGATATTGTGTGTATGGGTTTTTTAATAGTTAACACTCTTCTCACTGACATTCTGTTGTAATGGAATATTTGTGTGTACTTGAATGGCAGAAACAGTCTAATACTGTTTGTCAGTAGTTATTTTGAACTGAGTGAAGGAAAAGGTTTGGAGGGGGGCTTATTTAACATTTTCAGTGTATATCTTATGTCTATATGAAAACATGTTTCTCTCACAGTGAAAATAAAACCAGTTATTTTAAGTTTTTCTGATCCTGAAAGCATTCTAGGATGGATTGTGGTACAATTCTGACTTTTTTTTTTCCCTCACAAAAGTCTGCTTTGAAAAATCTGTCCATATTCTCTTTCGTTTGGCTGACTTCTGTGTGGTCAGGGGAAAGGGTATATACAAAAAAATTTAAAGCAAGTTAGCAATGTACCTGGCATAGACAGCATGCATTCCTTCCTAAGGCTGTGACTACAAATGAGAGATGTTTGGAGTTTTTTTAGTGCCTTCAACTCTAGGAGCAATATTTACAAGTGAAGAGAAAAATTCCAATTGTCTTTGCATTTTTGCACAGTCTAATCATTGGATTTTCCCCTAGCTTTTTTCTAAAATAAGATTCTAATAAATTTTTAAGAATTTCTTCTTTGGAGGAATGCATAAGGAGAAGAGAGACTTCACTTTAAAACTTTAAAATGTCTTCATTGTAGTGCAGTCTATTCCTTTCTTACCAGAATAGTGTTTGGAACAGGAGAATGTGGGAGACTTTATCAGTGTGTAATAAACATACCCCAGCATGATAAATACTGCAACACTGATGTTCTTTACTATTTGAGAACATCAAGTGTTTTCAGATTTTAATTTGTCTAAACAAAATGTGGTGCTTCTGAGAAATGTAAGGGCTATTATATGTGGGGAGAACAGAAAGGAACTGTTAGAAATTTAACTCATTTTGAAGAGGGAATGTTTTTATAATTGAAGTCCCTATCCAATAATTGCCATTTGGAGCTGAATAAGATGCTTTAAAACCTTGGCCTGTGATCTCTGCTGTTAGTGGTTGTGAATTAGATGAAAGCTATCTAGTTCTTGGTTTCCTATATGCCTATTTTTATTTTTGGTTCAGTGCTTGCTTGAGCATATCTGGGATTTGTAGCCCATTTTCTAGGCTTATTGCAATTTCACTCTGGTATTTTATAGGAGCTATTATAACTGATAGGTTAGCTTCATGGTATTGATGATACATGGCTTAACTACCCTAAAAACTGTCTTTTCCTCTAAATTGTAAAAAGGTGATTAAATTTCAATTGATTAAGATATACTGTGAATATGTGTGTATAATCAAAAATCCTAGTGTTTATTTTCTGCTACATTTCTGTATTGACCTTAGGAGCCCATTTTGTCTTCCAGTCATGATATCTCATATAGAGATGATACTGTTGTTATTTTTGTAACACAAATGCAAGCTGATCTACTAAAACCTGGTAATTCAGTTACCTCCAGTTATTAAATATATCATTTACATAGTGTTGTGAAACAAGGTTGACGTGAACATACCTTCTAAACCACTATGTTTAGGCAGGAGTGCATATATAGAGTGGATGTGCAGTTGGCTCTTCAGATGCGGCTTTCTGACCTTCTTAATGACTATTTATGTTTGTGGGCACATCTGCTGCATCCATCTTGCAAACATAGCTGTATAAGCCAGAGCTCGTGTGCTTCCTTTTGTCAGTGATTGCTTCTTAAAGAAAATCTTTTTTAGATACTTCAATCCAATGACAAAAAAAAGTAATTTAATACCTGTGACATCTGATAACACAGAACAAGAAGTAATTACTGCTATTAGATGGTAACAGTGAAGAAGAACAAGAATGCTTTTAGAGAGATTAATATCCTGAGGAAAGAACACTGCAGACTCAACTCATTGAATAGAGTTGTGGTATCACTTAATTCCTTTTTAACAGCAAGGAGTCTGCTGTCTGTATCATTGCTTTTACGCAGACTTTGAAGGGAGACAAAGTAAGAAATGGATTTACCTCCTGAGATACAGTACCTAAGACACACATAGTATCATGTATTCTGTCTAAGGATATGTAGTTGGTATCTAGGGAGTGTGAGCATATAGTTAGCCCTTTGCATACAGTCAATGTGTGTTTAAACTTTTTTAGAAAGCTTAGTTTAAGTTTCACAGTTACAGCAGCTAGCAAAGCCTTGAAGAGATTACTGGTTTAGGCAAGACAGAATGAATAGCTATGATAATATCTTGTTATATTGTAGTCCTCTGTCAAAAAGTGTTTAATGCCTGTTTGGGTGTCTTCCTGCGAGAGAAACATCTGGCTAAGAGCGTGATTGTTATTTGCTATATACTGAGGAAACTGCCAGCTTGCGTCATTTTTACACCACGGTTTCTACAAGCAGTAGGAGCTGAGAATCAGAGGAAGAATGCTGCTCTTTATGGACTAGTTAGTGAACTTCAATTAGAGGTAGCCACAGCTGGTACTTAGATTCTTTCAAGATGCTCTTCCTGCGTTTTGTCTGAGATGTTTAATTTGAACAAACTGATGAGTCTTTCTGTCATCAAGCGTACTGCCTTTGAGTCAAAAGACTTTTAATGATCACACAACACTGGACAACCAAGAAAAGTAAAAATCTAGCATGCAATACTATGAAAATCCTTGCTTAATTCAATGTGCAGCTTGAATGAGTTGTCATACAACAGATGACAACTGCAAAATCTGAGCAAGAAAATAAAAAAAATTCAGCACAACTGGCTTATATCCTTTGGATCATGGAATTCATAATTAAATCGTTTGTCAGGCATGTATTTTGGCATATAATTACAATGGTGGTTTTTGATGTCTTCATTGTTTTGTGGCAGCGTTATTTGTAACAGAACTTTATTTGAAAATAGATAGAAGAAAATGGCTTTTCTAATATGCTGTGCTTTTGATCCCCATGTGTCAAGTTTCTAGTAGCAACTTTGTAATCAGAAACATGATACGTGTACTTTCATACCATATTAGTATTTAATGTACTCTTAATTTTAAATAAGGTATATTACATGAAATCTGACTGTTTGGTTGAATTCTGCAGTTATATGACCTGATCAACTATTCCCAACACCTGCTTTCTTTTTGTTAGGCAAAAATCCTACAGTTTAGTAGTAGTGCTCTATGAATGAAATGCCGATTTCTTAGGAGGAATGCTTTTTTCATCTAGTCATCTGTAGTTTATAGACTTGCATGTCATTTATGTAGTACTATATCTCTGTCCTTTCCAATAAATTACATGTGAAACTTGGTATTTAGCAGAATATAATTAGAAACCTAACATTTTAGATGCATTGGAAATGGGAAGGTTTATTTCTATGATGTAGAATGATAGATGAATTCTTTACATTCAATGATTAAGGCTGCCGTGCTTTTCTGAGAATAATTCCTGGGGAGATCACAAACCCCCTAATTAAAGAAAATAAGAGTTAATTATAGTTAGTGAAAATAGAATGAGACTACTTTTTAGGTTTTCAAGTTGTTTTGTCCAATTTAGTACATAAGGACTGAAAATTTTCACTTCTGTTCACAACTTCTTGTTACAGATAAGTGAAGGTTTTAAAAATCAGTGCTGCTGTGTTAGCTGTTCCTTGTGTGGTTCTTGATACAGTTCCTTCTCTGAGACAGGGAGAGACATTGTGCAGTTTTGTTTGAGGGTCTTACATGTCGTCTCTTCCTGCCTGGATTCCCTGTCTGGGTTGGAAGCTGGGAAGTGATTTCACTGGGCTGAAGTGCAAAACTATGACCAATAAAAAGGATGCTTTCTTTCAACTGCCAATTTTTCCATTCATCACCTTCATCTTATGGGTTTTGATTTCATGATATTAAAGACAGCCGATTTTAAGTCTTGTACTCCTTGGATTGATTTTTTGCACAGCTGTGCTATGAGCTTGACTGTATATAGTTGTAATTATTCAGGAAGTACGTAAAGAATGAAAGCTACGATTCTGAGACCTGTTACTTGAAGGTGTCTGGGTATTTCTGTCAAATCCTGTGATTCTTTTTCAAAAGTTCAAAGATAAAAGAGCTTTTCTGGAAAAAAAAAAAAAAGAATTGTTAGATAACTACTACTCTGATGTGAGGAGAAAAGTTGTATTGAGCACTTGTGCTTTTAGTTAACTGCTTTCAAAATGTAAGATCAAACATTTCTGCTTCTAAGTTCCTTCTAACTGAAGAAATGGCCAAGTGTCTTCAGGATTTTTTTCCTTGTCAAAATATTTTGGCAATTGAGTGAAACAGTATTAGATAAGATACCTTGTTACATATTTATGGACTGTTTCCTTAAAGAGTAAGTTGGGCATTGGTTTTACAGTATTGATCAAAAGCCTCTTTATGGATGCTCTGCAGCTTTTGGAACGCTGCTTCTCAAGGGAAAGTTGGTTTGGTGTTGTGGAGAATTCTCTTACACTAAAGGTGTGGCATACAGTCATATAAAACACAATTCATTTTTTGAAGTGCATGAAATAAGCTATCTGTTTGGTTTTAATTATTTTCTTCCATTAATGGCTTTTGTCATTTGGAGCAACAGTCTCTATGTCAAACTCTGGAAATATAAGTGGTATTAGATGATGTCTGATAAAAAAACTATTGTTGGATTCCAGCCTTTCACTTGTTCAAGATCAGGACTGTTAGGCCTCTGTGTCTGAGGATGACATTTTGAAAACTTAAGCTGCTAAAGCTGTGAATGAATTTTCCTTCCAGTGCATAGGAGGGTAGGGACTTTTGATTTTTATAATGGGGATTTTATTAAGAATTATTGTCATCAAAAATATTTTCAGCTATTTAAAGCATTTCTTGCTGCTTTTCCTTTTATTTTTTTATCCTTGTGTGTAATTGTTTTAAATTTTTATCTGCTTATGCAAAATACAGTGAAAAAATCGTGCTTTTTTAATCCTCACTAGTTAACTCAGTACCTTAGTTTTACAACATAGAGGGAAAACCTTCCTTGAGGAATGAGTGGTTTCCTGCACTCATGTGCTTTGTGCAGATACAGTTTTTCAGACAAAAACTTCAGGCTGTTAGCAGAGGAGTGCTGCTGTGATAGCTTTTTAGGCCCCAGCTTTGATTCTTCCTGTGTTCAGTCACTATTGGCAAAAAGCTACAATTTTCCCAAGGAATTAGTCAAATGGCACACTTCTAGACTTCAGAAGTTGGTCATGTTGAAATAGCTTTATTTTTATGAGAAAACAAAGAAAAAGCTTCTGTCACTAGGTTTCAAAAATGGGGTGTGAATATTGGGGATGATCTTGAGTTATCTGTCATCTTCTTAACTTCGTGAATCTAATATTTTGGAGGAACTGCTTACTGTTCTTACACCTGCTGTGTATTTTGCATAGTAAGAAGTTCTTTTTTCCACAAATTAGTTTTCAAGTGGGCTTTTGCTAACTCTTTTGCTTACACTGATGCAAGCTTAATATACTTTGTTCCACCTGCCATGGTAACCACCTGATGCAAGAGTCAAAGCTTCTTAGTCACTTTAGTAATAGCTTAGCATACTTACTAATCAAAAAGAATCGTGATTATACCTGTACCGTGTTTCATAGTAGATAAGTATTTGTGAAAGTGTTTCCCATCATTGGTAGTTCCAATGGTGGTACCCATACTTAAGGCACGGTTAAATACTGTGATTGTTCAAGGCAAAGCACTAGAATTAGTAGATCAGGGTGTCAGTATAGTTGTCATTGTTACAAAGTATTTTGAGTTCTACCTATCCTTTGAGCTCTGAATGGTTTAATAATCTGCCTTACAATCTGTTTTAACTGACAGTGATTTTTGTGTCGCTTGTAATTGTCTAATGAAAAGTCTATCATCATCTTGGTGTCATCAAACCAGCAAACAGGCACAAATAATACACAGCATTTCTGTCGCATTTGAAACTACAGTTCATTAGTCATAAAGGAGTTATAGGTAACTCAGATATCAAATGTTTAGATTTCAATGAATCCAAGGTTGGTGAATTTTGTTATTAGTCCTGTTACCTAAGTGTAAAACCCCTCTGCCATAATTAAAGTAGAGAATTTCCCAGCTGGTTAGTAATAGCTGTAAAGGCACTAACTGGTGTGAGCATGTGCGGTTTTTATTCTTTTCTTCTATATCACTTATCTTGTAAATTAGGGTATACAGTCTTGAATTGTGTCCTAGTTTCATTCTTACAAAACGTATGCCTATCAAGGGAAGAAAAAAAATAGTTTAAATGTGTCAGGCAATATCTTATAGAAGTAAAATTGTACTTCATAAACAAAATAAAGATATCTCATAGGTGCAACTAATGAAACAGATACTCTGCAACAGAGCTCACAGTCAGTTTTCTTGGTATGTTTCACCTGCTGTGACGATCAAAACACATCTTTAAAATATCAAAGATTAACTTCTGTCTAGCTAAAGTGAATGTGGTAACTTAGTGTCTTTCCTTGGACTCTGACTTCAAGTATAGCATCAGAAACAGCAGCCCACTTCAGCAAAATAGTTGCCCTCCAGCATTAGTTTCAGAAATGCCAAAAGTACTGCTTATTTTTTAAATGCATCTTGTGGTTTATTCATGGTGACAAGTGCTATGAACTGTTAGTCTGAGCAGTATTTTTTGTAATTCACCTTAACCCAACCACTCAAATGATAGTCATCTACAATTTCCCTTAAGTTTACTTTTAAACCAGGGCAATAGCATAATGATATCCCTTTTATTCTTCAGTTAGTGTCTGTCTTGAAAACATCTAATACAGTTCTACAGCACTCCTTACAGATAATAATGATTTTAAAAACCTCTGACTTCAAAATATAAGGCAGCATAATTATTCCTCTTGTTTTCTGCTGCTTATCACAAAGAAATCCCCCTTTCTGGTGTCTGGCTGCATTAAATGTTTCTTCTGCAGTCATTTAGAATTGCCTTGTTTTGATTTCCTAAGTACATATTGGTTCTTTTGATGTTTTATGTTTCTGTGCAATCATTATGGAAAGAATTTGTCTTTAAATATAATTGAGTGTAATATCTTTTCTGCAAAAACTTCACTCAGTTGTGTCTCTTCTAGAAACTTCTTAATGCCTCTGTAGCAGTATTTTGAAGAGTGAATGGTAAAACAACAGCATCTTGTATTCAGAGTCAAGTTAGGAGTTGTGTTTCCTTGTATTGAGCTTGACAGGGACTCGATCAAATAGTGCAGAGAATAGACAGAAAAATCATACGTGTAATAGTCAAGCAACATATGCACAGATACCTTGGTTTAGCTGATGAGTAACATCTCATGCTGTAGTAACATCATAAATGTCAAGTGACAGTGATTTCAGCAAACAGATTGTTTAGCACTTAACTGAAAGCAAGTACATGATCAGATACAACTCCTAAACTGTTGAAAATTTCTTGCTAATGCAAACCATAACTCACATGAGTACGTTTTCCACTCCATGGGAGACTGTCTTTCTGCGTAGAATAGGTGGTGTGGGAGAATGAGGGCTACTGATAGACGAAACAACTTGGAAATAGTCTGTCTTTTTTCAGTTGCATTTCATATGGTGGCCATCTATAGGGAGAATAGTGGTAATTTAGATATCCAATAGAAGTACTCTGCCTATCTCTAGACATCTAGATTAAGCATATTAATATAGACCTAGATTTGTTTCAAAATACATCATCTAAATTCAGATGCACTCATTTGCTTCGTTTGCTAGCTCTGGTCTAGCTTTATGCAACACATACTAAAAAATTCTTGTCTAAAAAGTGATCAATATCATTTAGCAGCTCGTCTTTCAAATCATAACTGTAAAACAAAGATGGGGATTGAAAATGTTTTAATCGTGTTTGATTTATAACAAGCTAAAATACAAACTGCAACTTAAAATGTTGGGGTTTTTTTCTATATGCAGTCTGAGTTCATATGGCTTGTACCCAGAGTAAGTGGCAGCTGTAAAAACATTGAAATAACCTGGATCTTCAGTGTCCTCTCCAGAAATTTGTCGTGAGATGCTTATATTAAACAGCTTCAAAATACAGCACAGAAGATAAAGTAACAAACACAATGCATTGTGTTGAAATTGAATCGCCCGAGTAAATTATTCTGCTGCTTTTGTAATAAGAGATATGATATGGGGATGAAGAGGTACTCCTCTGCCATTCTGTTTGATTACTGTGACTTTAGTCAGATATAAAGACAATGTTCTGTAATTGGTTAAAAATAACCCTAAAGAAGTGGAACAAACCACAGTGGTTGTAGTCAAACTTACCTGTGACTTAGCTGGAAAAATAACATGTTTGCTACCATTTTGTTTCTTGAAATAAGAAAATCAAATTTGCACATTGAAGGTGTAGTTTTGAGGAGGGAAGAATGTACTTAAAACTTTTTAGGGACTGCCTCTTCTGATGGTTATCACATGGTATTTACAGCAAGTAAGCATATAACTGCATACAGAAGTGACCCTTTTCTTTACAGAACTGTTGGGCTTTGTTTCATGTTTCTGAGAGATCTTCAAATTGAATGAGTTGCAGAAGTGAATACTTTCTTAAACGTGTTTACCCAATATCAGAGACTGCAATGCTAACTTTAAATAAATGATAATAAGCAATCCTAGAATGGAAAGATCATTTCCTGAAGGTAATCAGTAAATTAATAATGCTGTGAGTTGAGGTGAGTCACAAGCAAATTCAAACCTCCTCTGATGTTGTGGAAAACTCTACATATAATGTTGATATGAACTTTTCAAAAGCATAGTGACCTTTGTGTGCACTTACTGAATTACATATCATATATCAGAATAAAGAGGACAACAAGAAAAGGCTTGTTAACATCAGCACTTCCAACTGGAATGGTTCAAGAGACTGATAGTCCTTGCCTTTTAATTACTGTACCTTCAGTTAGGACTCAGCAGGTGCTTTTATAGTTTCTTTTCCAAGTAAAGCATAAACCATAGTAACTGACGAAGTGAACCCTTTCAGTCCAACAGCTTTGATAACTGTTGAAAATCTGTTCCACTCAGCCCCTTGCAATTTGATTCAGCAAACTCTTACTTGCTTCTGATGATCTGATTTTTTGTTGTGCTTTGTTTTGTTGTTTTTTTTCCTTTTTTCACTATTAACTTTAGGTAGTCCCTCGTTTGACGGGTGATTTTTAAAACCTACATTCACAAGTATGAGAATAAGTTCTGTATTCTGTTGTTTCCCAGCCTTGATGTAGCACTCCTGCAGATTATGGTTTTAAAGATCAAGGAAGAAACTTATCCTCAGTTCAGAGAACTGGAAATTGTTTATTTAGGTAGTCATTTTCTTATTGCTAGCTAGTGGGCAAACTCTGTTGCATCTGTCTTGCTATATGTGTATATGTTTTAAACATTTATCAAATAACACTTTAAAGAGCTTTTGATAAATTGTGCCCGATTTCCCCTTATGCCTGACCCCCATCCCATTGGATTGCTTTGTTCTAAAAGACTTACTTTACAAGAACCTAAACAGATAGATACAGTAGGTTTACAGTAGATTGCAGTTTTATTCTCTATAGTCAAACTGGAGAAAAAGAAACCTTTTTCCAGTTTTGTCATGCTGTTACTCTGAGTTTTGTCATGCTGTTACTCTGAGTTTTGTCATGCTGTTACTCTGAGTTTTGTCATGCTGTTACTCTGAGTTTTGTCATGCTGTTACTCTGAGTTTTGTCATGCTGTTACTCTGAGTTTTGTCATGCTGTTACTCTGAGTTTTGTCATGCTGTTACTCTGAGTTTTGTCATGCTGTTACTCTGAGTTTTGTCATGCTGTTACTCTGAGTTTTGTCATGCTGTTACTCTGAGTTTTGTCATGCTGTTACTCTGAGTTTTGTCATGCTGTTACTCTGAGTTTTGTCATGCTGTTACTCTGAGTTTTGTCATGCTGTTACTCTGAGTTTTGTCATGCTGTTACTCTGAGTTTTGTCATGCTGTTACTCTGAGTTTTGTCATGCTGTTACTCTGAGTTTTGTCATGCTGTTACTCTGAGTTTTGTCATGCTGTTACTCTGAGTTTTGTCATGCTGTTACTCTGAGTTTTGTCATGCTGTTACTCTGAGTTTTGTCATGCTGTTACTCTGAGTTTTGTCATGCTGTTACTCTGAGTTTTGTCATGCTGTTACTCTGAGTTTTGTCATGCTGTTACTCTGAGTTTTGTCATGCTGTTACTCTGAGTTTTGTCATGCTGTTACTCTGAGTTTTGTCATGCTGTTACTCTGAGTTTTGTCATGCTGTTACTCTGAGTTTTGTCATGCTGTTACTCTGAGTTTTGTCATGCTGTTACTCTGAGTTTTGTCATGCTGTTACTCTGAGTTTTGTCATGCTGTTACTCTGAGTTTTGTCATGCTGTTACTCTGAGTTTTGTCATGCTGTTACTCTGAGTTTTGTCATGCTGTTACTCTGAGTTTTGTCATGCTGTTACTCTGAGTTTTGTCATGCTGTTACTCTGAGTTTTGTCATGCTGTTACTCTGAGTTTTGTCATGCTGTTACATGAAAGAAAGCATTCGTGTGACAATTGAGATTTTTGTTGCCATACTGCTTTCTCTTTTGTTCATTTTTTATAAAAATCTGGAATCTAATTGTTGGTGTAGGCCTAAGGCAATTTAAGACAAATTGCAGTACCTAGAATAACTTTTAAGAACATTGCCTGATAGAAGCTCCCATAAGGCAGCTTTTGCATGCTCTTAAGCAAAAGATAGAAAATGACTGCCTAAAAACAAGGGGAGCGTTTGCATAAATAAAAGCTAGCATTTCAGTGTTAAGTTGGGCATAAATATTTTAAAATATATTGTTACCCCTTGTTCAGGAGAACAGAACAATTAAGTATATTTTGTCAGTTTACTGAGAATAAACTATGTAGTAGTCGCATCATATATAATTAAAAATTTGGAAGGATTTATTAAAGTTTTCTTTGTGCAGAAACTGATATCTTTATAAAATTAATTTCCCTTCATCAATGATGTATATGCATATTTTTTTAAGGTTTAATGTGATTTTTGGGGTTTGTTTCAGGAAAACAACTTCATTTACATAGGATGTTCTACTGAATCTTACATTAAATATTACTAGAATGTGGAAAATGTTTTAAAAATATTTGGGGGTTGATGGATTAGTACTCTTCAAAGGGAAACAAAACACTAAATATTTCTAATCCTGCATTATTTACCGCATGGGTGGTTAAATGCTACTTTAAGCCCCATAAAATTAAAAGGGAGAAATCTGCCAACTGTAGCAGGAATTGGATTTAGGAAGAGTGGTACAGAGCCAAAATATTGCTACAGAATTAAATGTCAAAAATCTTCTTTAATAGTAGATATATAGTTCACAGTGCCTGGTTATGATTAATACATTTAATCTAAATCACTGAAAGTTGCTCTCTCCTTTTCCATAAAATACAATAGGACACAAATCAGTTTTACTGTAGGTGGATAACAATTGGAAAATAATGCATCTTCCCGCCCAATAAATTGTCAGTTATACCTTTTAACTAAAATCGATTCATCTTTCCAAAATTTATTACAATTTCTAATAATAAATCTTTTCAAATGTTTATTCATTTGCTTTTTGATACATTTGTGCCACTTTTGCTATGGTCTAATGTTTTTTCTTTTGATTCATTGTAAATTAGAAAATCTATTTTGAGTCAATTTTCTAGTTAAGAAGTTAAAATCTATAACCTAGCCATTTTTTCATAGTCTCCTTTGCACATTTTAATACCCTTGAACTTAGATACAATCCAGTAAATTCTGATCAGAAGGTGATTAAAAGACTTTTCACTGCAACTTCTTGACTGAGGGCCAGATTCATAAAACAAGTATTTAGTAGATTGTTAGCTAGTTTTCTCCTGCACATCTCCCTGATCCAAAGAATAAGATTGAAACAACTATAGCAAATGGATAGATACAGAGGTTTTGGGCAAAGATTTTTAGTGCTGACAATCAGAATTGGTCTTTTGAATTAGAATCCAGCTGTGACCATACAGGGTATGATAGAAGCCTCCTTTTGTTGTCCCTTTACAGCAGCAAGGCAATGATGGTACTGGAGATCACTAAAGCATACTGTATGTTTCCCATTATTGTGTTTGCAGTTATCCAATGCAAACCTCTTCAAGCATGGTCATCTGCCATTTCACATTCTTAGAAGTAACACTTTTTTAAGAAGAAAATAATTTTAAAAGAAATTTTTCATCACTCTCCTAATGGTTGATCTTCTAATCTGTGTTGTGAAATTGTGTTCACTGCTCAGCAGTTTCCTGCTCGAGATAGTCTTAATTTTTTTAAGATATCCCAATAAACAGATCTCCTGTTCTGATCCAGTTAAATACTGTGATCTTCTACTCAGTTTCCTGACAAGAATTATGTATCAGAAGCTTAGTCTAGTATGTAGCTGTATCAAAATTCTTAGTGCACAAATGTGTTTTGTTTATAATATCAATGTCAACATTGGCAGAACAGAGGGAGAGGGCTAGAAAATGGTTTAGTTGTAACTATGAAGAATATTACATTCATAATTTGAACTTGATCTACAGTATCACTTATTGGCAAATTTGCATAGCCGAAAGGATCTTGAGTTTTAAAGTGATTGATTTCAGAGTTAAAAAAATAATTTGTGTGGATGGATTGGAATTCATTAATTTTACTAATTACACAGTAAAGAAAACAGATGCTTTCTTAGGCAAAGATCAGGCTTTAATTACACGTCTTACCTGCTCATCTAAAAATAGTGTCAATATGTTCATATCTCTCAAAGTTAATTTCTTATTTTTATGTGGAAGTGTGATCTGTTACACATTTGCTAAGCCTTATTTCAACTGTGTGCAAATAGTAGTCTAATACTCAGAGTACTTGTAAAGGGGTACGTAAAACATCATGCATGTATTTAGAAAATTTTTCAAGGGTAAGTTGGGCAAAGATTGCCTCTTTAAAATTTCAAAATCTGTACTACCCAGTACTAATCTATTTCCAGTGTGTTAACAAAAATAGTCAAAAACACGTGCAAAAAGCTGAGTTTCCAGCAATTATATAAATCTATCTAGAGTCCCCTTAGGACTCTTATTCTGAGGTATTTGCTCTGTAGGATTATGACCTATGTGAGGAAGGCAGAGTAAGCTACCATACAATTAGAGGAAGAACCTAACAGGAGTATCATGTATGTTTTTGTCCTTTAGCAAGTTGTTATAAATGTGTTGTCCACTTAAATTGGTTTAAATATGTATTTGTCACTGCCATGGGGCAGTGGAGATCACTTAACTAGTACTAATAATTGGCAAAATCCGGAAAGAAATTACCTTTTAAAGCAACCTGTGCAACCAACAGCCTGAGGATGCATGATCCATGGAAAGAGTAACTACTTTTGCCACATTCTTCTGTGCTTGGAAGTAGTGCATGAGGGGAAAGAAGCTCGCAAAGCCTCAGTAGGCATAGTTAGTATAATGAGTATTTAATGGAGTAAACTGATACAAGGCTGTAAATGAATTCAGAAGTAACAATTGTCATAAGAAAAACTTGATCATTTTAACTCTGTGTAAAATCTTTCTAACTTCAGAACATATTTTTATCAATACTTAATTTTACTATCCTTTCTCAGACTTTATTGTTCGCCAAGATTCTTTATTTCAGAAAGTTCATATGTTGCATGGAAGAGCATTCTCGCATCTCTTCAGTGCAAATGTGTTTTCTTCAGAATCAGAAGACACTCCTATAGTGAGCATGATTTCTACAAGAAAAAAAGTTGAGATGTGTGTGTACAGTAAAGCAGCACAAAGTGACAAAACATAAGCAGAGTCAATATAACCCATTAGTAGCAAACTCCAGTAGCTGTCCAGATGTTCTGTTACAGTCTTTTCTTTCTTTTAGATGTCATGGGATGGGGAAGGGTGCTTTCTTAAGAGTAATCTGCTTGGGTGTTTTTTCAAGATTTTCATCAGGGGATTTATTTTGCTGCTTTTTTCCTGTGGAGGGAGATTTGTACATGCTTTGCTTACATCAAGGGAGTTACTACTGCAGGTGGTATGGTCAGAGCTGATGAGCAGTTTTAAGAGTGCAGCAGACCAAAAATCCCTCATGAACACAGAAAGCTGCAATATGACTACCTGCTTTTAGTTGTAGGGATGTATTTGAGAATTTGTGGGACCTTGGATAAGTATGACCTTAACTATTTATTGTTCTTTTAATGCTAGGTTAATAGATATGAAACTACTGTGTAGATATGAAACTCTAGTGTTAAATTGCATCTTTTATATCTGTAGTCTGCCAGTTTATTGTGTAGTGATGATGAGAGTAGAAAATAGTTTCATTTCAAAGAGAGCTTTCACTAGAATGCTAGCAATATTGTCCAAGATTATTGCAGGCGATGTACTGTTTGTTACTGGTTCTTTGAGAAAATGGTGGCCTTTCAATGAATGTTGTTGTGTGTTTTTATGTTCAGAAATTCTGGATTTCTCTTGGATATTTGTTTTACAGTTCTTCCATTAAATTAGTAAAGCAAAGAAACTTAATCGCAAAATAATTGAAATAAGAACATTGCACTGTGAAGAATGTGTTTGAATCAATAGCTCTACTCATTGTGGCTGTTTTGATGGGATACTAAACGTTATAATAATGCATTCAATTTTCAGTTATGCCTTTGTTGCCGTGAAGATCAGCTGTAGAAGTATTATTCTTGAAAGCAGGTTTAATTCTTGCCTCCTGTGCATAGAAATGTTTAGGGAACAGGGGAATGTTTAGACATTTTGCTTTGGAAGGTAAATAATATCCTTGAGGTATTGTCCGCTATGCTATCTGTGGCTTTCAAAGTGTGTTACCAAGCACAACTATTTTTTTATGCCTTCAGAAGAAAATAAATAGGCTCTCTTCTTTACCTTAACCTAAAGGGAGACAGAAAACTGCCTGGAGAATCAGGTACATCTGTGTCCCCTTTATTTTATTGTCTTGCTGGAGGAGCTGAAAGTGGCCAGCCATGCTGTCAGTGTATACATAGCCCAGAGGTCTCAAATGGCCTTGACTTGCGCAAAACAGATTATTCCAGTAGGGTGACAAAGCTGGTCGGCTGTTAAGAGAGCTAATCAAAGCAGACACAAACCTAAGTATAATACTGGTTATTAGAAACTCTGCTGGCATCGGAGTAATTAAATGTAAACACCTAAAGCATTCATTTATTTCTTTATCAAAATTATCAAACTGGTGAAGTGCCCACAGCTGGGGAGAGGTGGGACTTTTTGACCTCACTTAACCTTTCTAGTATAACTAAGAGGATTTGCCTTGGCAGCCCCCTCTCCAAGGGGAGATCATTGAAACCATTAATGATCTATCCTTTGGCAAAATGCCTGGCACAAATTCTCTAAGAGCAGACTTTTTAAAGCTTTGTGTGCTTTTCTTAACACATTTTCTCACACTGAGCAGTCTGAAGAAGCTGGTGGTTCTTGTCTAGGTTTGTACATCATTCTTCTTAAAACTTACATAGCTGTATGCTTTTTTGATCCACATGTCCAATATTTAGTATCTAGAGGATGTGTGGCCTGGCAGAAAAGTATTGCTATTGTTCTTTGAGCACCAGCTCCTATACACTTAAGAACTTGTCTCTGAAGAACAATTTGGGGAAGACTGGCAAATCCCAGGCACTTTAAACCTTTTATCACAGAAGTGATAATCCAGAACTGGAATCCTTACTAATTCTCTCGGTGCCAATTACACCTGGTCAAGGATCTCCTGAGAGTTTGTCAGGGTCTCACCTACTGTGTGGCAATGGCTGATTTAAAAGCTGTCAAACAAATGAGGCTGGATAAGCAGTTTTCTTTTGGCAGGCATTAACATGAGGTTTTTGTCATATGCAGCAGGATAGTAGGTTGTGGAAGATTGAGACTGGGGAGAACCCCTCTGAGATTGTGCAAGTGTTATGCCATATGCTTTTGTTTATTTACATTTGTTTAGCCTCTTCTAAGTGAAGCAAGTTGACCTAAAAACAATGAATTATACCTGTCCTGTGCTTGTGATCTTTGTATGTCTTTCTCTTGCCAAGTGGTATTCTGGAAAGGTATTAATCAGTTGATGTGCTTTACTGGCTGTGGATGTCTCTGAATTCTGTATGTATTTTTGTATATATTGGGAAGCACTGACTTGGTTTTGTGGGATGGAAAAATGGGTGCTGCTTCTAGGACTTTCAGAAACTGAAGTGCTTATGTTTACTGTGTTGTATTTCACGTAGCAGACTCTGAACATCCATTTTCAACAGACTGCCAGTTTAACAAAATGCCAGTTTGCATGCTGACAGTATATAAAATGCAGTTAACAAATAAAATTCTTCTCAGCCATCACAAAGAGCTCTATTTTTTTTAAGAATTTCCGCTGCCACTTTATAAAATTCTTTAGCCACAATAACCTTGGCTCCCCCTTCCCTTTTTTTTCTGGCTTCAGTCTTTTCTCTGTTCCCAGTGATACCCACAGTTCCTGTTTCATATTTCTTTAAACCTGCATACATGTATACAATCCTTATAACTCCTACCTGCCTGTTTTAAAAGGGGCAGCTTGTGATATGAATTGTTCCAGGCTCCACATGTGAGCTGACTATCTGTGCTGATGTCACCCTGGAGTGTGGGCACTGATCTGGGGGTCTCTGCCCATTAGGTGTCACAAATAAAAACTTATTTTTAAGACATCTCTCCTTTTAGAGCCAGCTAAAATTTGCTAATGGGCTTAAAAGCTAGCGAGGGAGTTCTAGGAGGTCAAAAGTTGCATATAATTATGTAGGTCTTTTTTTCAGAAAACCAGGCTAAAAGTTATTCTGTGACAGCATGAGTAGAACAATGATTTTCATGGAACAAACAATATAATAGTAAACTGTCTTTACAGGAATAAAGCTCTGGGATAGCATAAAGGATATAGTATCAATTTATTTACTAAGTACTATGGTCCAAGGATAAACTTACTTATTTGTTTTTAAGACTGGTAGCTTTCTGGCTTAGGGGTCTGTTGTAGGCTAAAACACAGCTTGCAGTTAGGGAATGCGAGTCATTTTAATTTATTGCCATTTAACAGCCTTTCAGTTACTGATCCTGGTGTTGAAAAATAAAAACAAAAACTTAGACAAGCCCACCTTGCCTTCCCTCCAGACACCTCTCCTCCCTGGTTTTTGGTCTCCCATCCCCTCACTGCACGTTACGCTTAGTCCGTTGGGTGGGATGATGGGAGGTGCAGGAACGAGAGTCAGTACATTGCAGTTCCTTTTCTTTTGCCACTGCATGTTTCATACCAGATTGCTGAGGCACGAGTTGTCCCACCAGCATTGGGGTCATACCTCTTCCTCAGTCTCATCTCCAGCCTTTGCTTGGATGGCTCCTTTGCTTCAGCAGTTCTGCTGTACTGCCTGCCTTGCCAGTCTGTCTTGTTTCTCGCTTGTGCCTGTTCATGTATCTCTGCTGTCACAGTATCAGCTCTTGCATCTCCTTTGTTTAGCATTTGTCCTCCTCTGGCATCTCCCTTCTGTATCCTGATGTGTGTGTCTCCTAGCTTTTACCTCCCATTCCTAAATATTCTTTTGCAGCAGCACCAAGGACTCCTCTGGTTTCATTGTGGTGCATGGCAGGCCTGTTTTGTTCATCATGAAGCCAACTGGTACCGTGACTTGCACAGAGCAGTCCCTGACCACCTTCTACACAGGTCACCCTCAGTCCCTCCTCCAGCTGCCAAAACCCTGCCAGCTGTGCCCAGTAGAGGATAGGTAGCCTCTGTATATGTAGACGCTTACAGCAGTACAAAGAGAAACTTGAGAAAATGGAGAGGGGAGGAGAGAGTTATGTTCAAAAGTGTTGTGAGGTTTTTTGTCTATTGATAAGGTTATTTACACAAACTATTTGTTTCAATAAAATGCCTTGGAGAAGTTAAAGTTAGAACAAAAACTAAATAAATAACTGGTATAAAACCTCTTGTGTGCCTAGATAACACTTATATGTAATGTGCATGGCTTACTAATACTAATCATACTTTAAGAAATCAATGCAAGTTACTTCTATGGTACCAGTTTGCTTCCTAACAAGGAGAGAGTAAATAAATTTACAAGTACAGTGGTTAGCTTTTCAAAAAGCTATGATTTCTTTTCAGTACAGAAAACTCTATAGTTTTAGTAAGCATGGTCACTGTACCTCATGTGGTTGTGTTATATAATTTTCCAGCAGTGACTGTATTAATATGGTCTCATTCTTTACAGAGGAAAGAGTAAATCTCTTTTGAGACTTGTAATCCAGATTCAGAGAGGCTAAACTTCATCCTTTTCATGAAGTCTAAGCCTAGTATTTTCTATTAGTTAGGTATCTCTGAGCAATTAAAGCTAATAACATCTGAGGAACAGACACTTGAGTGGAGTTTACACTCTGTAAATCTAGGTTGACGTGTCTATGGGTTTTCATATCTGTCTAATAGCTAACACCCTCCCTTCCATTTGATAGGAATGCAAGAGGAAGAGACGAAACAAGTTGTAAAGAATGTGTGTAGGGTATGGATTATGAACATGGAATCATGTAACTATTAATTTTAACTATTTTTTGTTAATTTCTACTTTTATACTATAGGACCAATTTCTCACTACCGTTCTAGTGATAGCAATAAGCCCTAGAGAAGTTCTTGATGCAGTGTATCAGCTTTTAAGCTATCAATTTGTGGTAGTTTTTGAATTTACTGAAAAGGATTCAAGTAGCATCTTGAAAAAAGTGATGCTGAAATACTGTCAGAAGAACCTTGAAATTGAATTATAGCTTTAATATTCAAACTGGGGCATGTATTGTTATTTGTAGTATATGTAAAATGACTTTTATAGATGAAATTTAAAATCGGTGACGCAGAATAGGGTTTATAGTGCATGGGCTTTAAGAAGAGCAAGGGAAGATCTTTTGATGTAGAGCATGTTGCAGAAGGACGCATATTTATTAAATAAAGAAATTTTTAAATGGGGGTATGGTAAAAGAAAAGGTTGTTCTTGCTGGTGTGTTATTCAGATGATAGCCTGTGTTGCCAAAAACAAATGCAGTTTTATTAAATCAATATTATTTTGATTTATTAAAAATATCTAAAATAATGAAATATTTACCTTGTAAAACAATGAAGAACTGCCTTGTCAAATCTTCGTCCTTGAGGCTTTCATTTCTAGGAGTCTGATTCTTTGTGCTGTGGGGTTGGTATCGCCTGTGTTTCTGGCAGGTGCAATGATTTTTTCCCATCCCTGCTGTTCTGTCTGAATTGTCGAGACTTGGCCAGTTAGGCTGCTCTGTTAGCTGGTTTAGATGTATGAATTCCAGAAACCACAGAAAACCTATGTAGTGTTCCTTAGGACTCAGTGGATATATGCATGTTAGCAGAGGCAAGTGTTCAGAGAGGTGCTGCATAAAGTACCAGCTCACTGGCAACAGCCTTCATCATGCTCTGTTTCCTATCATGTTACCCAGTGCATGGAGGCAGACATGACCCCATTAAGCTTCATATATTTGGTAAGAATGTGAGAAGTTCTGTGTTGTCCAAATATTAGCTAAAAATATCTTGCTTAATTGTCTCATTGAACCCCACTTTTCTCTTGCATCAGTCCTGCACTGGACTACCACTTAGTATTGCTGCAGAGGCAGGTCTGGAAGAGGACATAGGGGAAAAGGTCAGCTACTGTGGTGTCATATGTATTGTTTCCTGGACTCTCACTTCCCACAAACGTTTCGTGGCATCTTCTCTTTGTGTCTTTTCTTCAGCATTTTCATGGCATTTTCTCTTTGGGTCTTTCTGTCCGTATTCTTTGTAATCATAATTTCCTTTCTTACCAGCATTGTTTGTACTGGTTTTGCTAGTAATTTCTGTAAATCTATTTATCACAGTAAGCCTCTTACTTACAAGTTGCCATTATAGGGTGGTAACATCAGAGACTGAAAAGCAACAATAGACTTTGCTTGCCGATGCGTGAGCACTGAACACAGTGCTGTAGCCGCCTAGGAGCGTTATGATCTCTGGGCTTCCAGAAACTAATTCAAGGTAGTCATCCCAGCAGAAGGAATTTTCATGAATTGCGAGGGATGGAGTATTGTAACCAGCAACCCTCTTCCATTCTAAAAGGAAAATTCTTCAGTCTTCAGTAAAAATCCTTGGCAACTTACCAGGAAAGGTCAGATTTTATTTTTTTTTCTGCTACAGAAAGTACAGTGAAAACTTTGTTACAGGATTGGTGGGTAGGCTGAGAGATAGAGACCTGGTTTTGAAGATAGAACCCAAATAATCAGAAAGGTGGTGCAGGTGCTTTCAACATACTTTTGATATTTTGCATTTTTCACTTTTAGCGGCAAGAATGTGATAAATATTCTTTCTTAATTATTTAATCCTCTATTCAACCTAAAATGTTGCATAAGAAACCTTTTTTTAAAGAACAATCAGGATATATTAAATACACTTCTCACTGTCATGTTAAAGGATACCAGGTCAGCTTGCTGGGCAGTTACAGCAATCTGAAATACTATAACTTGATAACTATAATAGTATATTCTGCGGTTTATGTGTTCTAGTGGAGTTTAGAGGTGATTCTTAAAACACCTTTCTATTTTATTATCCGTTTCCCAGGAGCCATTTATGAGTTTATGTACTTAGATTTTAGCTTCCGATAAGGGTTAGCTGTTAGAAATGAGTGCATTACTGGACAGTGTTTACAGGAAATGGAGAGCAAGAGAAAACAGGAATGTTTTCTTGTTCTCTATAAGATTCCAGTTGCTGAGATCCAGTTTGAATGATCTCGTACTGGTTCTTTGTTCCAATGTTCTCTTACTGTACTTACAAGTGAAATAATAATCATTCTTTTACCATTCATCACAAATTTAGCATAGCATGATGGTAACTGAACAGTTGGCCTTATTAGCACTAATTTATTATGATCAAAGTTGTAGTCCAATTTCAAATTACTACAAACTTGATGAATTCATTTGCAGAAGCAGAAGAAACTTTGATTATGTGCTAGGCTATAGCAAATAGGGCAAACACAAAGAACAGTAGTGCTGCCAAGAAAAATTTTTAGTCTATACAAGTGGTATGTAATGAAGGTGACATCATTGTTTCTAAAATAAGCAGTTAAAACTTTATAAATTTAAGACTACGAATTTCATTGCTGAAATAATCTCTACAGATTTATTAGTTTTTAAGAATGGTTTATCTCCCTTTATCACAATTACCCTTCAGTGATAAAGAACACAAATGAGAATCACAAGTTAACTATTATGGAATATATTAATTAACACCTCTTTAACTTGAGATCCTTTTAAGACTGTCCCAGCTTGCCTGCTCCTTCTCCTCAAATAATTACTCTTTCAATACATAGTTAATAGATTTCTCCCTCATCCCCTTTTATTAATGATTTTGTACCAAGCTTGTATTTTTGAATTTGCTAAGAGTAGATTTTACTGAATCAAAAAGACTAATTTTAGAACAGTATGAGTTTTTTAATTTAAAAACTTGGTGGATTTTTTCTCTGTATGGCATACTTTAGTCCATGTTAAAATGTGAAATTCAAATAATGGATTCTAGACTTGTATATTTTTACTGGAAGTTTATTAATACATGTAAGATATGAAATCTGGAAATGTAGCAAGGTAGTTTTGAAGTAACATGGGGAGAATGTGTGGGGGCAGTATTATACCATAAGAAAGAAATAAGGTGTCTTTATTTACACTTGAGCTGCTTTTTTCTTCTTTTTGTTTTCTCATTCTGATACTCATTTTACTGAAAACTGCCTAGGTCTGAACTTTATGAAAGTAGCAAGTAGGTGGAGCAGATTGCAAACCAGACAAACCGGGAGTTTTTAAATAGTCTTTCTGTACTGTCCTTCTCTTGACTTCATTAGGTAAATACAGACCAATAGTAGTAGAGTTCATTTTAACATCTTCCTATTTTTAGCTAGTATATTTTTCAAAAAGTTTATTTTTTGTTATTCATTACTTGCATCTGAGCTTTGCATGCCACCTTGTCTTACCATGTCAAAAGTACCCAGCAAGCAAACCCCTCTGATTTGTATGTGCTACATACATAGATTTACTGCTGCAGTTTGAACATTTTTAAATTAAAATATATCACTTGTTCCAAATGTATTGATTTACACATCTCTGTCAATATTAAGTAGAGCAACTTTTCCAATAAGGTAAAAAAGATCTGGCAAGGCAGGTTTCAGTTACTGGATTGGTTTAAGTTTATATCTCTGTATGTTACTTGTTTGTGATTTTTGCTCTTTTGCCCTTTATTCTTAATCACTGTTACAGGTGTTTGTAATGTCCCTTAACAGAGAAAAGATGCAGCCAGTTGCACTGTGAATTTATGCAAAGTTGCAGTCATTAAAATGTGATCCTTAACTTCTCTTTCTGAGTTTTCAACTCCAAACAAGTGCTTAAATATGGAAATTCCACCTAAGGTTAGTTTTTTTAATAAATAAAAAAAAAATCTTAAAATGAGTTTCAGAGCTCTTAAGCTTAATTGTAGTGTAATAGTAGTGAATTCTCAAAATGACAGCTTTTTCTGTAAGTGCTCTTGAGTAAAATGTTAGTTCTACCCCTTTTTTTGATAGCAATATAATTATCTCATTAGTCCACTTATTGTCATCAGCCAGCTGCTTGTGCAATAGTTACTTGTTTTTAGGACTTCCGTACCAATGCAAATAATCTTAGTTTCTCTCTTTTCTGTTCTTTTGCACCTGAATGTTAAACTACTTCGTTTGTCCTAAGTAAGCAAATGAGCAAGTGAAGTAGTTAGAGGATGTCCCTGCAGTCCATCAACTTACTCTGTTAAAACTTCTTTGTCCATATCTCTATCTGCTCAGCCTAATCTGCTGATTGCTTATCTGAAGAGCAGCAGAGAT
This sequence comes from Athene noctua, assembly GCF_965140245.1. NCBI lineage: Eukaryota > Metazoa > Chordata > Aves > Strigiformes > Strigidae > Athene > Athene noctua. The sequence continues at coordinate 106,204,594 of NC_134037.1, read as the reverse complement.
GTAAAGCTGGGTATGACATTTGCTAGTGGAACATCAGTCTGGTGCAGATCAAGAAAATATTGTGGATTTGAACCTTTTATGTCAGTAAATGTAGACTTCGATTATGCTTAGTAAGTCCATATAAATCTTTCCAAATACCAAGTAGATCCACCTGGGGACGGACCAGTTCCCCAAAAACTGTGGTGGTGGTTTTTGGGTTTTGTTTTTAATACTGTCATTCCAGTTGCTTAAACTCTAGAAAATTGCTAAGAGATTCTCTTTGGTAGTGATGGATACAGGTAGCAGGTTTTTTTCCTGCTAAAAAAGAAACTGACACTCATTTTCATTTCTAAAATGTCAAAATCTCAATGTGATCTGGCTAGTGTGTATCTACTGGTATTAAACAAGCATGTTACTTAAGTTTGAAAAGCAAATATCTATTTTAATACTGTAGTACTTTTTAATCTGAATACTTGCAGCAAGTTGACCAGATTATGATAGCTGCTTTGTTTTAATGAAAATAACATTAAAGAATGAAGAAAAGGAAAACTGTATAAATGTTTTCATGGGCCATTGAAAAATCTTCATTTGAGTGATGTTAGCAAAGTTATAGAGAAACTTCTAGAAATTGGGTATGTAGTTTGTGTGTTCAAGGATAAATTCATAGTGTTTGCCAGACACTCATGGCAGTGGAACATCTAAGCATGCTGTGAGGTCTATGATAATTGCTCTGTACACAGGCAAGAAATACTATTTATGCCAGAGCTACTTCATATCTGTAAAAAAACCCCATACCTTTGAAAAAACTCAACAGCTTTCTTTGTCTCTTCAAATCACATTAATTTGAACTTTTAGGTATCCTAGACTTTTTTTATGATAATGAATTGAAATGCTTAACTAGCATTGTATAACCTCTTTTGTGAAGGCATATTGTATGATGTTGGTACGTCTATTTTTTCCAGTATAATAAATCTGTTTTGTTGGGTAGAGGAAGAGGGGTGTGTTATCCATTGTCATTCTCTAGGGAAAACTTTTTTTTTCTTGCCTCTCTTAACTGGAAATTCTGTGGAAGTGAGGTGAGCTATCATCGGTTTTATTTCTTCCTTCCTGCCTCATTCCAGTATCTTCAGACATTCCTAGTTAATTTGACAATCCACCTTAATTTGACAGTCATTCAGATGTAAATTATTATTAAATACCTTAAGTTTCGTGGAAAAGAAGTAGCCAAGCTGAGGTGACAAACCTGAATTTATTAACTTCCTTGAGGAAATGTTTGCGGCACAAACTCAGTTATTAGCATGAGAGAAACCCATGTGGGAGTAACCTTATAAATGCATCAACATTTGATCAGTTTGTGCCTTTTTTAGACCTCGAAGTCAGTTAAATGTCAGGTGTAAAGCCATAAGAAGCCAGGTGGAGTTGCTTGTTTTGTTTCCAGTTTCCTTTATCCAGAATGCATGAACAGATAGATATAGTTAGAATAGAAACTTCAAAAGCACTGCTTTTATTGATTTGCTGGCCAGTTAAGTTATGTTTAGTAATTAATATCCTCTGTTATCCTTAATTATTTATATTTCACTTTGTTATACTTGAAGCTTTTTTACCAAAATAAGCCATACTGTTGTTTTGGGGGTTTTTAATGTGGCTGGATCTATGACTGTAGTGACCTCTAAGTCTTTCTTGAACTTCTGTCTGAATATTCTAAAAATGTTGTGTTTTCCTGGTTTAATAGTGTCTAAGGTTAAATTTCCCTAAGGTACTGATAAAAGATAATGCCAAGAAATTTCTTGGCAAATTTTCAAGAAGGGCAGGTCCCTGGAGTTCCAAGAATGATGGGTCAAGGAGGAAGCAGACATGTGCTTTCTGGTTGTCCAGAATAAGAATTGGGTATCTGCTAGGTTTAGTCAGGTGAAGCATGGAACAGAAAAGATAGTATATTAGTTCTTTGAATTTGGACTGTCTATGAAGCACATTTACATCTATCAGCACTAATAAGTATTAAATAAAATGAAATAATTATTGTGCATTCACCTTCATACTATCTTTTTTTATCCCTCACTTGGAATTTTAATTTCTAGAAATTCTGTGACTTTATTCCTTCTAATTTTCTCTTACACAGTATTTTGTCACCTCCCATCCTTGATGTCTATTTGGACCAAATAAGCAAACTGAATAATATAATGCTACTAAGTTGCTTGAATATGATAAGATTCTTCCTTTGATTTGCATAGAGACAGAGTTCATGGTTCAGTACTGCTGATCTTGGAGGAAAAGCCCATGTTATAGCTGCATAATTCTGCAGGAATTTAATACTTTTGCTGGAAACAAATGGTTTTCATTATTTAAAAATAATGGCATTCAGGAGATAAGTGTTTGATTCAAAAGAGAATTTGACACAATCTGCCCCAGGGATTTGTCATATTTGTCAGTAGTCTTAGCATTCTCAGTAAGAGAAAAAAAAAAAATTAATCCAGCTTAATAATTATTAGCTTCATTCACACTGATTATTTCCCTTATCTTATACTAAGGAAGTTGTATGCCTATGAATCTAGACCATAGGAGGAGATTGCTAAGACTTTGTATACTATTGTTTTATGTGGAAATACACTCTTTACATGTTGAGTCTATGTTTAAAAAGAAATTAATGATGATTGTAGCCTATGATAAAGTCAGGTTGCAGCCTGATAATTATATCAGTCAAAATAAATAATCAGGAAGAATTCCAGGCTTGTTCTTCTTCACATTACCTGGAGTATTTAAAAAGATTTACAAATAGAATATGAAGTTAACTTCTTAAATGTCAGAAGTCCACTGACTTCATGAAGACTGTTACATTTAACTGAGAAATTTTTATGGTTTCATTTATTACATTAAAATAGTTCTCAAGAACTAAGAAAAATACTTCTAACATAATTCAATTGCATTACTTCATGGCTTTCACATAATTGAGGTTGAAGCAAGTTATCAAGTTAATGTCACATCATACTTTTGCATTAGTGGACTGCACTTCAATACTGTATTTAGTTTTTGGCCTGGTTTTGTGATTGGCTGGAAGGCTAATGTATTAACTGCTATTTCAGGACATGATCAGAGTTATAATACTGTATTCTGTGTAGTATATTCCTTTCTCATCTGAGGTTTTTTTTCAGGCTTTCTGTAGGAAAAAAAAACAAACCTCACAACCCAAAACAGAACAGCAATCCTAGCTGTATACTCTGTCATCTGCTTAATCCTTATCCCCTTCGCATTGTCAATACTCATCTAATTCCACTTTAACAACAGTAATTGGCTGATGGAGTAGCAGATATAGATTTGTTTTCCTGATGACTCCTTGACTTTTTTCCTCTGGTAATACTAATAGAATTCCAAATCCTTACTGGTGTGATCATGTCATGAGTAGGTCAACAGTCATGTCAAGGTCCTATTGGAAACTTCATAGCCAACATCTTAATTTAGACTTAGCTATCTTTTTCTCTTGTATGTGCAATTGTAAGCAATTCTTTCAAGTATCACACTCATTCCATTATAACACAATTCGTTTGATGCAAAGAAAGGCAGTTCTGCATGTGAATTGTTTACTGAATTGTAGTTGGCCACACACAAATGCAGTAGGCCTCTTTCCAGATATGATGCATTATCTGAATTATGTCAGGAAACTGAAGGAGACAAAATATTGCTTCTTTGAGATTTTCAAAGTTATTTCAGGCTTTCTGTTAATGAGAATTGAAATTGATATTTTGGATTTCTAATATTAAAAGTTGACATGTCTAAAAGTTTGAAATGTAATGTCTCTGGGATGGCTGAGTTGCTCCAGTGGTTTTCTGACACCAGAAGGTAAAAGCTTACCCACTTGTTGGTTTTTTTTTTTAACTCTATCCCATCTATTAACCCCATCTCTCACCTGCTCCAGGCCATGTGGTTCCTCCCCTATATCTTGGCACAGCTCTGAATTATAAGACCTGTTTCTGAGCTGCCACAATTCACCAAAACCAGGGAAAAAGTCCCAGACTTTTCTTTTGAGAAAAGACCCTCTCTGATCTTTTTAATGAACTGGAACTGACCTAGAAAAGGTCAGAAACATCAACTGTGACAGAAATGTGAAGCTGACGGAAAGATGGAAAGGGGGATGTGGGACAGCCCTTTTTAGTAGTGAGTTATTTAGGACAGACTGTTTCATGGTAGGATTTTACATTTAGTTTTTGATTATATAAGTCAAAATTGAGAAATTAGGCTCTATGAAGTTGTTTGGAAACCTGTTTAGGTTTGACGGGCAAGTGATAACCTTCCTCATTCCCATACAACTTATTTTGTCTTTTCTGTTACCTGTAGCTTCATCTTATTTTTGGTACCAGTGTGTATCCAGTCTGGAAATGGGAAGTATGCCTTGTTGCTTCTCATGGACTTGAAGCAATATTGCAGAAGTTTTTGGTATTGACTTGAGTAAGAACAGAGTAGACTGCATATTCTCAAGCTGTCAGAAAAACCCGTAACAACTGATTAAACACTTTTTTGTCTCTTAAAGCATGTCAGATTTAATTGAGTGGTTAAGAACCAGTTTTGGCAGAGACTTAATCTCACTTAGTCTTCTGGCTAACTGAATAGTACTCAATATTGAAAGGGTGCATGCAGTCTCTTGATAGAGATTTATGCACTTGACCAAGTGCTTAAATTTTACAGGGAAACATTTAAATTCAAGTGCTTTGGTAGTCCTACATCAGAAGCAATGCCTATCTTGGGAATTACCACTGTTAAATCAGCAAGGAATGTTAACCAGCTAGAGTCTACAACCTGGCTGACTGCCGTATCAAAGCTCCCTCTTTTATCTTCTGCCCAAAACCTTCACTTTGTGAAGCTGTTGACCAATTATAGTCTAGTCAACCATTAACACTTCTGTGTCTATTAGATTCTCCTCTTAATGTTTCTGTGTGAGTGATAGGTAGAAAACAGAAAGAGGCAGGGATGAGAAGAAAACCCCCAAAACTGAGCATTTGCTGTTAAGCAGGGAAGTTACCTTCAATATTAGGTTTCTTGATGCCAAGCCACACACGTCTTTGACTTCCACTTTAAAGTACGGGTAGGTCCTAAATTTATTCTCCTTTCTGAGAATCTGGCCCAATGTCTGAAATGTGGTTATAGAAACATTCCTCTAGTCTAAAAAACAACAGAAACTGCTTTGCTGTAAGTAAAAATGCATACTGTTTATTGAAGTCTTGATTATATTGATTTGCTGCTTCTGAAAAACAAGCCCAGAAAGCATAGAAATAGTAAAAAAAAAAAAAGGTTTAATTTTTTTTGCCTGTTCTGTAAGTGAACCAAGAAACAGTAGTTTAGGATGTTAATCTGTAGTTTTAGAAACATGGATTGCCTAAATATCTAAACTCAGAAGAACAGTGATATTGTGTTATGCTAAATTTTTAAATTGAAATATTTTCATTTGATAATGTTGTGTATGTAATAATTAATAATGTATAAACAAGTAGAACTTTAACATTTTTTTGTCTATGCAATAAAAGATAGTCACAGAATCATCTAGGTTGGAAAAGATCTTGAAGATCATCCAGTCCAACCATTAACCCAGCAATGACAGTTCCCAACTACAGCATATCCCTCAGCGCTATGTCAACCTGACTCTTAAATGCCTCCAGGGATGGGGACTCCACCACTGCCCTGGGCAGCCCATTCTGATGCCCAACAACCCATTCTGCAAAGAAATGCTTCCTAATATCTACTCTAAACTTTCCTGGCACAACTGGAGGCCATTACCTCTTTCCTATCACTTGTTACTTGGTTAAAGAGACTCATCCCCAGCTCTCTGCAGCCTCCTTTCAGGTAGCTGTAGAGGGCGATGAGGTCTCCCCTCAGCCTCCACTTCTCCAGACTAAACACCCCCAGTTCCCTCAGCCGCTCCCCATAAGACCTGTGCTCCAGACCCTGCATCAGCTTCGTTGCCCTTCTCTGGACACGCTCGCGTCATTCAATGTCCTTTTTGTAGTGAGGGGCCCAAAACTGAACACAGGAACCGAGGTGCGGCCTCACCAGTGCCGAGTACAGGGGTGAGATCCCTTCCCTGTCCCTGCTGGCCACGCTATTGCTGACACAAGCCAGGATGCCACTGGCCTTCTTGGCCACCTGGGCACGCTGCTGGCTCCTGTTCAGCCGGCTGTCAATCAGCACCCCCAGGTCCCTCTCTGACTGGCAGCTCTCCAGCCACTCCTCCCCAAGCCTGTAGCGCTGCTGGGGGTTGTTGTGGCCCAGGGGCAGCCCCTGGCATTTGGCCTTAGTGAAACTCCCCCAGCTGGCCTCAGCCCATCGCTCCAGCCTGTCCAGGTCTCTCTGCAGAGCCTCCCTACCCTCGAGCAGATCAACACTCCCACCCAACTTGGTGTCATCTGCAAACTGACTGAGGGTGCACTCGATCCCCTCGTCTAGATCATCAATAAAGATGTTAAACAGGAGTGGCCCCAAAACTGAGCGCTGGGGGACACCACTCGTGACCGGTCTCCAGCTGGATTTAACTCCGTTCACCACAACTCTTTGGGCCCGGCCATCCAGACAGTTTTTTACCCAGCAAAGCGTGTGCCCATCCAAGCCTCGAGCAGCCAGTTTCACCAGGAGAATGCTGTGGGAAATGACATGAAAGGCCTTGCTAAAGTCAAGGTAAACAACACCCACAGCCTTTCCCTCATCCACTAAGCAGGTCATCCTGTCGTAGGAGATCAGGTTTGTCAGGCAGGACCTGCCTTTCATAACCCCATGCTGACTGGGCCTGAGCACCTGGTTGTCCATTATATGATTTTTAATGGCATTCACTGGCCCAGCAAGGTAGTTCTTGCAACCAATGTAAGTTTAGCTTTAATAGACTATGGCTGCCTCAAGGAAACATGCTGCCTTTCTAGTACAGACATGCACAAACACTGTATAATAATAAAGCATTATTATATGCATCATTTTGTGTACAGTGAGTATATTATCTACTGGTTTTAATGAGGGAGTGGCTGAACTCAGTTCCCCTGTTTAAGGAAGAATTTGAAATATTTTAGTTGGCTATTTAATTTTTCTTAAAGTTGCATGTATCCTTCAATGTTCCTGTTTTCTGCATTAATGATATATGACAATCTAGCTATTAATCAGACTGGGATATGAATACGGCAACTAACGATAAGCAGAAGTACCTTGAAATTACTTCTGTTATTAACCTGAACTCAAAACAACATTTTCCAAAGAAGAAAAATCTGGATGTGACTGTGGTAGTCTTAATGAAAAAATGTTTTACTAGCTTCTCTCACCATCAGCATACCAGTCTCATTTCAGTCTCCTATTTTTCCTCTCATCAATTGTTTTGTCTTGAAGACTGAAATACATTGTTGTTATCTAACTAACTGAGAATTCAGATTTGAGGTAATGTCTTATTTCACTTCACCATGAGCACTATTGAGCAAAGGAAGAGGTTGTCCAGAAGGGTGTGCAGTCTCCATCTTTGACAGTTTTCAAGATCCAGCTGAATAAAGCCTTGAGTAACCTGATTTAATCTCAGATCCAAGGAGCAGGGCAATGGACTTGAGACCTCCTGATGTCTCTTCCCACCTGAATTACTAATTGATTCCAGCCACTGATCCCACCCCATGATCCTTTATATTAGGAAGTACCACAGCATAGCTCTGTAATTCTATCTTCTGTTTAATATACATTCAACTTCTGTGTTAAATTAATTTTATCCAGCCATTGTTAGATGAACAAGAGAATGTAACTGAGGTCCAAGAAAGTGATCAAAACCATTTTTAATACATATACGTGTTTTTCCTCATTACAAGCAAGTCAGTAAATGAATAAATATTTTTAAAGGCTAGCATTTGTATTACTATAAAATGAACATTACTATAAAATGAACATCAAAATATTCTGTGAAATATTTTTAATATTCCATTAGGTCATTTAAAAAGTTATTACAAAATATTGTTTCAAACAAACAGTATTATAAAATATTGTTTCAAATTATGAAATTACTTAAAAGGCTTTTTGACTTAATAGTGTAAAAAAAATTTAGAACTTTCACTATGATGATTCATCTGAACTTATTTACTAATGTAATTCTTTAGGGGAATGTTTTCTTGTTTGGTTTTTTTTTAATATATATTAGATTTTCTTGTGGTTGAGCTTGTTACCTTTTTGATTCTATTTCCATCTTTCTTGTTCAAGGTAAAATAGGTTAAGTCAGCAGTATGGCCTTTGTTTCAGTAAAGAACTTGAAACAATATTCTGTGTAATCTTCCCCTACCAGCACCCTGAAGGTTAACAGTTTGTTCTGTATCTTAAGGAGAAGTTAAATGGAACAGCTGAACTGGCTTTTAACAGCTTGCAGTCCCTAAAGGAGGAGAGGGGAAAAGGATGCACATTCTCGGTTGATCCTGCTCCTTTCTACCTAGTGGAATAGTTAAGTATTTCACTGAAATCACTCAATTTGAATTTGTCCACTTGCTTGAACCCTCCACCCCTCAGCATTTCAGTGCATTGAATCGACTCACTAAATCTAATAAATGTCATAGGTGGTGGAAGGTGCCAAGTGATACAAGAGCAACATTGTAAAGGATGGATTAATAACACCATTTCCCTTCTCCGGTTGCAGTATGCTGTTAACTTAAGCAGTTCTGCTAAATAAATAAAAAAATTAAAAATTTCAGAGCAAGGCAAGACCTATCCTAGTCTAGGAAAGAAAACTATTGAAAGAAAGCAAAAACATTGGCAGATTTAACTTTTACTGATTTAATTGGAGTAGTTCATCGGTCACTTCTAACATGTTTACAAATTGGCATTTTTGTTCCTTGTGGATTTGAGTGTCACATAGTTGGTTTTGTTGTTCTCACAAAGTAATAGGTATTTTCCAAATGTAAAAAAACACTGTCCCTGACACAAGGAGATAAAAACATACATACAAAGGAGATTGAGGGAAGTAGTATAGGAGGGGATTTGACTGTTGGCTGGTAAATAAGAATAAGCTCTGGTTGGTTTTTTTTTAATTAACTTGTCAGTATAAATCAGCTGTATTTCCCATGGGCAGCATGGCAGATGAGGATCTTCCAAAGGGAATTAACTGGAGGAAGGGTGAAAGCCATACAGATAAGTTCATGAAAAATGTTATGTGCACAAGAAACAAGAAGAAGTCAAAGAACTGCTGATGCTAGGAGCATTAAAAGAAATAAAAATTTTAAAATTTCAGAATCTGATCTTTGTGACAAGGGAGAAGGAGATGACATGACAAAAAATGGAAAAATGTGTGTGGGACATGAGAAGACTTGAATTAGATTTTGTGATACTAGCAGTGGAATTTAAATAATCCTGTAATCTTTGAGTCTGAAACCTGAACTTTGGCCTAAAATGAGAATATCTGGCAAGGAGGAAGACTGGGACATGAGTATCACTGCTGGTCACAGTTTTGTAGAGGTATTAAAAGATTTTGGAAATAGGAGCAAGGAGCAGGTGGTTTGGGTTTTGTTCTGTTCTTTTAGAACTGTATTAGTATTAAACTGACCCCAAGATGTCTCTGTGAGGTTTCAGGAAAGGAGTTGGGATCTGAACTAGATGAAAGGTTACAAATGGACAACAGGCACAGTTAAGAACCATCAGCACGGTTGTTCTGTGCTGCAGAACCTCAGCCCCCTCTCAGTTTCTCAGGTTGCGGAGCTAAACATCCTCTAGAGTGCAGACAGACCTACCTTGGTATAAACCCAGCAGATGCTTTGAGTCGTTGCTGAAGGAGGATCCCCTCCATTTGATTTTGATGCAAAAGAAATTAGCTGAAACACTGTTTAGAGAGAATTCTGAGTGTGTCATTGAAATTAATTCCCATTGCAGTCAGGCAGCGCCCAGGACCAATCTGCTGAACACACAGGAAGACTTAGAGTTTGTCCAAGGATTTATACATAGGAGAAAGTTCAAGGACAAGGGGTGTTTAGAGCTCTGTGTCATAGTGAAGTCCAGATTCTTGTATGATGTGCACAGCCATGCTTTATTAATTGCATGGATGTGGTGACTAACTGCAGTAAAGGAGCTGGTTCTGGGGAAGTTGTTTCATAGGGTCTCTCCCAAAAATTTAATTTTGGAGCCTCAGGTCTTAAGCTCTTGTATAGACAGACAGTGGGGCTTTTAAAGAGTGATCCAGAGCACTAATGTTAGCTGTATTCTATCAGCTATTTCCTTTCTTTGCCTGTCCCCATTCTACCCTAACTTATCTCTGTTAGTAGAGGTTCCATATTATGTATACAAGTATTTTGAGTAATGATATAAAATGCAACCCTTGCATATGTAAAACAATACCATTTTTTTTACATATTAAGATACCAGCATGACTGAACCAGTTTAATTTTGAATGTGCTTTTTTCAGTTATTGTATTAAAAGAAACCTAGGCTTATGTGAAGTTGAGTCTTATTAAGTAAGTTTAGAAGCTCACTTTACTTATTTGCTTTCTTGAGCCTGAATTCTTCAGAAATTTCTTTCTGTGCCTTCATGCTGTCACAACACTATTCTGTTTTCAAGCCTGATTTTTTATGGTGGTATAATTAACAGACAGAGTACATTGATACAAAAAAAGACATCTACTGGTTTTGACACTGAGAATTAATTATGAAATAAAAGACAGATTTGTGCTCAGGCTAGAATTAGCCTAGCAGTTCAAAATAGAAGCAGTCACCTTGGAATCATGTAACAAAAAGTGACACCCTTTCTTTTACTATAGGCTAAATATATCTTGTGAACTTTCGTTAGATGAATCATCTGTGTATCAGTTCTATCTGTTATTCTGTTTAATTAATTTGGAAAATAGTGGTTGCTTTTCTTTGAGAAGCACAGAGTTCATGTTTGTTAAATACTTTTTTTTAAAAAAAATGGTTATGTTTTTTGAAGTGGTTTAGATTATTATCAGAGAGGTTGTTCATTCTTACTAGAAAAAGGTGACATTCAGCATATCATTGGTAGCCAATTTTAAATGAAGTTTCAAAAGAGTATCTGTAATACTGTTTTTCAAACCCTTTAATTAGTTTTTGCATGGAATACCTTACACAAAGTGCTGGCATCGTATTTTGCTCATTCCTTGCAAGTTAACACAATTTGGATGCCTTTAATGCAACTTTCCTTATTTTATGGCAACAAAGACTCCTCCAAATACCTCGCCCTGGTTAATGCAGAAAAACATTGTGTTAGTGTGTTAATCTTGAGCACACAAAGAACCACTGGAGGGTAAGAGGAGGGCATCTGTTGGATAAGCTTTCAATATGATGGGAATGATAACAGACCTACAACTGTTGCAAAAACAGCTAATCTTTTACAGTATGTGATTAAAACCAATGCATATCTTCTTTACAAAATTTGTTTATTGATGCAGAGGGGAATAGCCCTGTATTTCTTAAGTAGACAAAGAGGGAACTTACTTTTGAGAAGCCTGGCTGTTCTAAGCTGCCACAATTTGTACTAGCTGCAGTGACATTTTAAGTTTTCAGGCCTACGTGTCCTGGGTGGGTTATTTTTGTGATGGATTGTCACTGTGATGGATGATCTCCTACTGCCTCTTCCATGTATTTGTCAGTACAATAGTAGTTGTAGTAGTTTTTAGGCTTTTACAGCAAGAATTCTTGGGAAGATCAAGAACTTATAAAACGTCTTGGAGATTTGCATAACTAATGAAAAAACTTCTTTTATTACAGTGAAGTAGTGGTTATGAGGAAGAAAATGAAGATACTGAGAAATCAGCTTTGGAAATCACTAATTAATTTCTTCATTTCCTTCTGAATAACATAGGACAGACTATCCTCATATATTTTCTAGTTTCAGTGTAATTGATGTTCTGATGCAGATTGGACCTTTCTTTAGAAGATGGGGATTTTTAAAGATATAGAAAAGACTTTAAACTATTGATGTTGCTTTCAGGAAAGGGTTTAGCAATTATGTTCATTAAAAAGATGACTAGCAATTAAAATCTTTACAGAACAGTATGTAATAGTATGTAAACACTTTCCTAGGCCACAAAGTATGTTAATTTTCAGACATTTATGCTACCTTCTGCTTAGTTGGCAGTGAAGCTACCAGCAGGTGACTGTTGATTATTCTTCAAACTTACAAAAACTACATGTAGCGCTAGTTGATTGCTGCCAGGAAGGGTGTTCTTTGGTTTTGTACATGAATGTTTAATATGTGTACTAAGGAGCTCTTCAGAGCTCTATTCAAACATTAGCTATTCTTATGAGCTTGCAAGCATTAAGGTAAGAATAGAAGTTTTGAGTTAGCGTACATCCAGGTCTGTAGGAAGTTAGTTCTCGCCAACAGTTTCTTGCTTAGTTTCGTTTAAGAAGTTGCATGCATAAAAAAAAAAATCCTCTGTGTGCACATTTTCTGAAAATTAACAAAAGGTAGACATGACAATCTGGGTTTAAGGCTTTGGGTCTGTTTGATGCACAAACTTGTTCTATTTAAGAATGCTTCCATTAAGCAATGTCTATCACTTCAGTTACCGACACTGGCAGAGTTTCATTTGGACTTACAACAAACGTGTATTCATGTATTTTTCATAAAACGAAGGCCATTGGGGCTTTTGGTGTCAACTACAGGAATGAAATGAATGTGGAATGGAATCAGTTCCTTGATCATTAAATCCAAAAGCACCTGCTGTATTATTATTTGGCTGTAAACCAAAGAAAGAATGGTTTAGTTAAAACTGGGGGGAGGGGGGAAATCACTTAATCAGATTTATACAGCTTTCTGAAAGTTACTGGAACTAAAGTAGTTGGTGATGTAATGTATGAAGTCAAAGAGTATTTTGCTATGCTGGAGAAAACTAATGGAAACATTCACTTGGGGTAAGACAAATGGTATTAAATGAGAAAACACACCATGAATTGCAAATGGAGCTGAGTTAATTTGTTGCTACAGTAGTGTTGCCCTACTGTTAAATGAAGGCTGTGTAATTATCTTGCTGGCAGAGATAATGTCAAAACCTCATTTCTCCTTACATGCCTCATTTTTACATGAGGGCTAATTGAGCTGCAAGGTGACAACTGATTATATATGGCTATCATCAGGTCCTCTTGCTCAATTTGCAAATAATGTTATCTTTTTTAAGTGATGATTTTTATCACATGTCAAATTAAGGCATTAAAAAAACTTTTTAAAGCTATTTTAGTAATTTGTAGCATTGCATTTCTGTCACTATTTTAATATTTTTCAGCATTAATTAATTCTACCTCTAAGATTTTTGACATCCATTTTCTTGCCATCCCTTTATTTAAAACACAGACACACACGTACTTTTTAGTTTTTGCTGCTTCTTGATCATTATCAATGAAAGGGCATTTTATAATCCCAAATATTAAGTTTTCTTTAACTTTCTGTTGGGTCTCTTGCTCATTGGAAATGCCACTGAAATTTTTGTTTAATAAATGTTTGATTTAAAGTTTTTCCTTATGCCCAAAGGCAGCCATGGATGCTGGGTCAAATAAAAGCACCATTGCCTCTCTTTACCTGTTGGCTTCATGAATACCAAGGGGCCACTTCACTTTGTCAGTGCAGAACTAAAGGCTAATGCTGTTTGGCCTGACACTTTTTCTTGCTCTGTTCAGTCTCTGCTTTACCCAGTGCAGTCTCTTTCCAAGAGCTAAAAGGTTGAGGGTTTTTTAATTCTAATTTGTAATTCTAGTTACATTCACAAAAACTGAAATATGAACATTTAATTTTGCGTTCCACTAATGTAAAGGAAAACCTGGATTTCCGTGTTTGTGCCCAAAAGTGCTGAGCTACAGAAGCAATGTATGAGATAAGCCTTAAGAATGTGCTTGGAAAAAGAGAACTAACCCTGAAAGAAAACAATTTTTGCAACATTTCATAGATTTCTTACGTTATTTGGGAATACTGTTCATAAAGTATATGCAATACATTTGACAAAGAATCTAGTCTGAAATCATCTTAGTATATTGACTACACTTTCCCCTTGCAATTACATCTTGTACTGAAGTGGAACGTGGAAAGTTTGATACTCTTGTAATGACTGTCCTGTGTTTGGAGTACAGACTCTTATCAGGGGGTTGATTGTAGTCTAAATGGTATTTTATAACAAATGTAAAATAGGAAAATATTTTAAATTGTAAAATGAAAAAATAGACTCAGAGTTTGTTGCATTAAATTAATTTCAAAAAGAAAAGTTATAACTGATTGAAGTTTAATAACATGAGCCCTTCTTGTTTGCTAAACCCCTATATTTATTCAGAATTAAAAGCAAATACACGCTTTCATTCTCAGATCTTTTGTTAAACTTATATATTTTTATGTTTTTAAGGAGACTTAATTCTTCATCGGACATGAAATTCAGTCCTGACCTGGCTTTTAAAAAAGTGAAATAATGATTCAAGACTGTCTAAATAAAGAGTCTTGTATTTTACTTTATACTAGGCAATAACAGAATGAAGCTTTGCTTTGAGATTAAAAACCTGAAAGGTGCTTCAGTATTTTCTTATACTGATGTGCTTTTCCAGACTGTATCTTGTAGTGTAGGAAAGGTACTCCTCTTTATTGGAAACCTCATGACCAAGACCTTAAATCATTTTATTTTATTAGATAGGTCTGCATTTGGAAATTAAATGATGTTGCTTAAAAAAAGGAATTACTCCAAGACAATTCACTATGTCTCTTGCTTGTCTGACATCGGGGAAGGGGAAAAAAAATATCAGAGAGCTTCTCCTGGATGAAAGGAGTTACTTGAAAGTGAAATGTGTAAATCCATCAGTGATATTTTAATAATGCTGGGTCATGTTGAGTTCTGAATAATTTAATCATTTGGTGTATGTTTGCACTTCTGTATGAGACTTTGTTGGAAAATACCTTTTTAATGACGGACTTGAATCCTGAACCACTTTTTTAATAACCTCGATGTTCATGTGATAGTTCTATAAATCTGAGAGTGTATAGTAAGTTTATACTTATTAAATTCTTCATAAATATAACAGCTCTCCCTCATGCGGTATAGCCAACATAGGAACTGAAAGGATACTGCTGATCTAGCAGTACCAGAAAAAAACTTTTTTTCTTGAATTTAAGCAGCATATGTAATCATTAACAAGGTTAGACTTAAATTTTATTTTTATTTTTTGAAAGCTGCACCTCTTGAATGACTTCTAGGTAGAAACATTTCTACTGTGTTTACTTACTACTTACTGTGAGGTCCTAGTTAACCCTCTTTACTGATGACCTTCAGCCCAGCTTAAGCCTGAACAGAATTTTAATTTTTTTTCTTCATCAAGCCACTTGACTAAAACCTTGACTTGTTCCCTCCTGCCTTAAAAGACTGCCTGTAATGAAAGCAGAAGCACTACTCTTTGGTTTCCGTATATTGAGTTTTAGGGGTTTTAGAATACTGTGGACATTAGAGAAATTGGCAGGTTTTCTTAATAATATATCCTCAATTACTAATAGAAGATAAATCCATGCTTCACAAGATTTTCACTTCAGATAAAGGTGATTGTCCTAGTAATGAAAAAAGAAGATTGAGAGTATTACAATAAAATCAGAAAATATTTCAGTAAGTAGTGGGAATGGATGAGCTGATGAGGAACCAGGGGTGTTCTCTCAAGACAGCATTTATCTACTTGAATATTTACCAGTATTGAGGAAAATTTCAACAGTGAGTAACCAATTTTCACTTTTAAAATATTTATGCAGTAAGAAACCCATGGTAAAAGTACATGATTCTTTGCAAGGAATTATTTTTCTTAAGCTACTTATTTTTGACTTGTTTAACACTTTGCACATTGTGTTGTTTTTCAGTCTTAAGAAAGCATGCCTGAAAAGTACACTCCCATTGTACTTTATTAATTCTTTATAGATACATAAAATAAATATTAATTTACAAATACAGGAGACATGACACTGACACACTGGATTCTGAAGCAGGTGTAGTTTTATTATGCTGTTAAAATATTAGAATTTCTAGGATGCTCTGAAGCATGTGTATACTGTAAGTACAAACAATCTGGCATTCCAAAATGTCCAAGATAATGGTTCCAAACATACCGGGAGTAACATTGGTGGCATTCACTGCAGGTGCTCGTTGGGACTTGCAGAGCTCTGTGAATGTTGGGCTGCCCTAGCTGGTGACCTCATAATTTCCAGAAGCAGGTGGAGGTGGCAATTATAGCTATGGCCACTATCTTGAACCTTCTGTAGTAGGTGATGAATTGTAAATGGCTAGACCCAGTGCACAACAATAAACTCAAATAAATCTTCAATGTGTAATAATGACAAGACTGAAAGACTGGCAGTTATAACAAGGCTGCTGTTGTCACCCACTTTACTGTAGCCTTGATATCCATCATTATCAGCTGGAGCTAGCTCAAGAGTCGGACAAGAAGGTCTGAAGAAGGATGAGTTGTTTGCGCTGAAGCGTCCAGCAGGTCCCATCTGGCAGAGAGTAAATGGGATTTTTTTGCCTGTTCACTGGGCCAGAGCTGTCCATCATTTTGGGCAGATATCTGATCACTTCATGCTGTGGGACAATATGGCTTTGTGCTGTTTGGTACAGCAATGGCAATTAAAATAACTAAATTTTTCATTTATTTCAAGCTTCTGTTTTATCTTAGCCAAAGATGATCCTAAGAAGTGATCTGTACATTAACAGAGCTTTTTATTTCTTTGAGTTGGGAAGTCCAGTTAGACCAGTCAATACCAAGATACTGAAAACTTTAAGGTAATAATGCAAAAAGATTTAGAAACCCATGCAAGATGGAGTTTTCCGTCTGTTTTCCCAGTAGCATGCTTTAGACTACCTGAAAATATCAAAATAGAACACAGAAACTGACAAAAATGCAAGAACATCATAAATGATAATACAGAAGTAGGAGAGTTGCTTAGCCCCTGGCAAGTTTCTTGTAATTACTATAAATCCTGATGTCTTAATACATCTTAACTTGATACTTTTCTCTGCTAAGTACAACTCTGCTGGGTTTTCATCAGATGTGTAGCTTTCAAATATATTTATCAGACAAGCATGAAGGATTATTGCAAAAAATGTTGTACACCAGAAGTAAAGTGTGAAAACTGCATACTGCTTAGTTTAACATGGCAGGTTATCTAATATTCTTTTGATCTTTAGACTTTTCAATGAGGTCATAGGATTAATCAACATAACATGTTAATCAGTGAATCCCAGATTGATTCCCCACCCACCCTTTAGAGGTGTAGTACTTCTTCAACAGAAGACAGTTGAGTTTATTAAATATTAATTTATGAAGTCAATATAACTGCACTTTGTAAATTTGTTTTGTACTTGTGTTTTAAGATATTTAGCTGAAAGAAAAAAATCCTATGATATGTTGTCATTTTAAAATTAAAATGATTTTATTAGAGGTTAGAACTTTATAGTGTCTAGACTGCAAGCTGCTTAACAGCAGGTTCTTCTGTAAAGTTGTCTTATTTTGCATTCAGAGTTGGTTCTTACAAAGCTTAATCCTGGCTTTAAAAGATTCAAAGTTGTGAAGTGATGCATTATGGATATATATAGTCAGGTGTTCTTTTAATTTTAAGAGTATTAAGTGCAATGGGAGAATATTATTCTAGCTTGTACATTCTTTTGTTTATATTTCAAAAGTGTTACATGTGATGCATACCTCAGCTGTGTGTTAATAGTTATTTTACAAACATTTTAATGTCTGTGATGATTAAAAGTCTTTTGAGATTTCCTTCCTTTCATAATGCAGGTTCAATAGCTGATGTCCAGGCCAACTGACATACCATCATTCATTTTTTCTTTATTTCATAATAAATCTTGAAGCCTGGAGGCATCAGACCCATGCAGATTTCTCTGCATTTTAGTGTCTTGATGGAATAACAACTTCCAAATTTAAAGTAGCAGCATATTGTATTCCATCTCTATAGACTTAGCTCAAAACAGCAGTAGCCACATGAAAATATATGTCAAGAACACTGTTTTCTCTTATTGGAATTTAGGCAATTTGTTTTCAGTCAGAGAGCTGTTTCTAACCTATTTTTGGAGCTCCTCTGTGGCCTGACCATACGTTCTAACATAATTTATGGTGGCACTGTAACATATGGACTTTTCATCATTGTCCAGCTGAAATCCTCTGTTGGACATGGATGCTACCCCCATACACAAGCTCCCAAGGCAGGTATTTTAGAGTACTACTTAGTTTTGTGCAAGCTGAATTCATCGGTGTGTCTAGCATTGTGTCAGGGTTGTTTTGTGCTTTTTCTTTTTATCAGTAGTAAGATATTTCTGGGGTGTATTCTGTCTTTTGTACTCTGTCAATTAAATTTGGAAATTTTTAGCAAATAAACTAATTGCTGATGAGCATGAGCATCATGAGACTCCAAAGCTTCAGGTTCTCGTTGGACTGAGCAATACAGAATCGGAAATTAAAAGTAATCCTAGACCCAGGACCCAGCTTTACCACTTTTAAATACTTAGACCAGGATAAGCAGGAAGCAAAACTATTCTCACAAGTACTGGTACCTCATGACAGAAACAATATTGCGTTTGTAATCAGTATGTTTTATTCTATTGTTTTTTGGTAGGATTGAGTTGGTTTTTGGATGTGAGAGCCTGAACTGAAGGAGGAGGAAAGATAGCGGGGGACTAGTGTGGGAAAAACAAAGGATAGTAAAACAGAATGGGAAGAATTTAGAGACAAGTCACTGAAAACAACTAAATTGAAAGAAATAAGAATTTTAAGTGCTTTTGGTTTTGTTCCCTGTAAGAGCTGATGTAGCAAATGGTATACAGGTGATACTAAGAATTTTGTGACAGTAACCGGTGCAGTGATATAAATAGTAATAGTCAAATAATATTTATTAATGTGGACTAATATTCACCTTAGAAAAAATGTTATAAAAAATCTTTCCCCATATACCTGTGCTTCTTAAAGCCTGTGTCCCACCAAATTGAAGCACTAATAGATATTAAAAACATCTTTTGAAAAAGCATAGTTTTCTTCATTCCCTAATTTTCTTCTTGGTCTCTTTGTCCTACTAAATCTTAATTGCACTATTTGAAAGTTGAAATATGTTTGGGTTTTTTATCAGCAGTATGTCTCCAGAAGTGGCTTTATTTTTCTGTTGACTGACTGGCTTGTTTGCTATGAAGAAGATAGCAAGAGTCAAAAGATGTAAACACCTACAAACTACACTTCAAATTTATTTGTTTTTTTTTTTGTTTCTGTTTGCTAGAGAAAAATGGAACTAATAATTTTTTTAAAAATTGTTTGTTCCGTTCCCTAGTGTCATATTTAGTGCATGTCTAGGTCATTGGGCAGTTCAACATCAGGCCAAAGAGAAATCACACTCAGAAATGCACAGAATTAGCAAATGTAGAGATATGACTGAAACCTGGATTTCCTTGCAGAGCTTAGACATTTGAGGCGGGGTTGTGGGGCGAGTTCCTGTCCTGATTTCAGCATCTTCTCATGAGAAGCATAACTAAAGCTGCACAGGCATCCTGGGAAACAATACCAGTGGTGGTGGTGGCAGAAGCATCATCCATTCTTTGCTTAACTCCTTATCATGTGTTGTACTGAACAGGGTAAGCGCAAGCTCTAGGTTCATTGCCCATATCTGCTAGCAAAGCTCTTTAACTCGCATCTTGCATCTCAAGTGACAAGTCTCTGTAATGACCAGCTTATATTGCTGCATACAGGCACCATTCTCTCATGCTGTGGATGATGTATCACTGAGCAGAATGGAAAGTAGGAACTGTTGTTAAGAAGCAAAGCAAGTAAGAATCTAGACTGTTGGCTGAACTCCTGGATTTCCCTTCTGGAATTACTTCTGGTATTTCTCCAATGACTGTCTGTTATAATGTGTGAATCTACCCATAGGACTGTTTATACATACTTTAATTTATCCTTCAGAAAAAATATTTTTTTCATAAATATTGCAGTTTTGTACACTAATTCAAGAGTTAGTAAGGGACTGTGTAGCTGCAAATGAGCTGGTTTAGGATCATGGAGGTGTGATACTGACAGGAATAAATTCCCAAGTTCTTTTCCAACTAAAATTTAAGGATACTTCATATCTAATTTGAGACGGAAGTCTGCACTAATGCCTTTAATGGAGATTCAAGCTTTCCTATAGCTAGTGCTCTGATAACCCTTCTGCAGTTTGGTTATGTGGCTAGGTTTTCTCTTTTCAAACAAACAAACCCCACAAGCAGAAAAAACTCCATTAATACTCTATAATTAATTTGGCAACAGAAATCTGAACTATAGGACTGTTTATTAATAGAATCAGTGAATGCACATAGTCTGTGATGTTTTCTTGTTAATATGGTGGAATCAAGGTACTTCAGTGATGGATTCTGAAAAGCTGTGTAAAGTGTCAGTATTCTCATAATCAGCCCAGTACTGGTTGTTACACTGATGTGTTTATTGCCTTTTGTACTCTAATGATGTTCTTCTCTTCTACAACTACAGTTCCCTGGGTTTTTTTACACAGCAGACCTTGTAGTGTGTAAAGAATTATTGCAAAAAACCACATGAATTTATAATTTTGTTCACAGAAACTTATTGTGTGACAAGAATTTAAATGGAAGCAGTTTCTGGCAGGAGCCTTTTTAAGCTGTTCTCAGTGGTACGAGATATGTATTAATTCAGTACCTTGAATACTCACACTTTTGCTTGAAACAGTTATTTCCATTTTTTTCAACTGTTCACTGCTTGATCTTCATACCATAAAAAAAACTGCTCAGGGTTTTGAAACATGATAACCATCGTGCCAATCCAAGAACCTTCAAACAGGTATACTCCTGTTTTGTTTCATTTCAGTAGTGCTTATATTTAAAAAGTGAATAATACTAACCAAAAAACTGATGGAAACAGTTATGGTAGTACCTCATTTGGCCCATTTTGTACAGATGTATTGCAACTCAATTGTTCTTTAATGTAGTAGAGCAAAAGCACCTTTCATAATATGAGCATCTCTATACCAGGAATGATCTTGAAAATCTAAAGTAGTTTCATTATAAAGCTCAGACTCTTAACTCAGTTATCATTACTGGTATTTTTAATTACATGACTGCTCTGTCATTTCTACTGTTTGAGTTTGCAGGCAATGTATTCTAGAAGAAAAACATTCCATTTAAATCTCTGATATGAACTGGTTATTTGGATGTAATCCACAAGATAAATTTTGAAAGATTCTGGAATCTCTTAAAATGGTATTTCATCATTTCAAGCAGTTTTTAGAAAGCCTGTGTAATTACACATGATAATTGTATAATTGCACATCTTAATTATTATATTTCTTACTTAGCAAGTTATATGTATTTTCACTAATTATACTACCAAAATGTTTAATTACTAAATTATAGTTGCATATTGGGCAGGCTCTAATCTGCCAGCTGAAAGCAAGTTTGTAGCTAGCATTCTACAAATACAGTTTTGTTTAAAATAAATATATTTAACATAAAAATGATGGTATACTATTGTGGTGGTCTGAGTTTGATCAGAAATAACAAAAACGTTGTCTGAGAAGAATATTCATTATGATATAGCTGAAGACAGGATAGGAATATACCAGCAGATGGAATAGCAGAAAGAATTTGGTATACAGTATTGGATTTTAATTTTTATAGCAAAGCACAAATAAAAGCAGTTTTTATAACAAGGTGTTATCCGTAACTACTCTTTATCCCCACCTCACACAGTCCTTCACTCTCACCTCTAATATCCCAGTATCCCCTCTGGGTTATCATAGAATGGTATGAATTGGAAGGGACCTAATAAAGGTCATCTCATTCCAACTCCCTTGCCATGGACAGGGACACCTTCCACTAGACCTGGTTGCTCAAAGCCTTGTCCAGCCTGGCCTTGAACACTGCCAGGGAGAGGGCAGCCACCACTGCTCTGGGCAACCTGTTCCAGTGTCTCACTTGGAGAAGGAATTTATCATCAGTGCATTCCAGGAACCTCCTGGATTGCTTTATGTGCTGCAGTGTTGTCCCTCCAAGAGATACCAGGGTGGCTGAAGTCCCCCATGAGGACCAGGGCTTGTGAATGTGAGGCTGCTACTCTCTGTCTATAACTATCCTCATCCACTCAATCTACCTGGTCTGGTGGGCTGTAGCAGAGCCCCACTATAACATCACCTGTCCCTGCCCTCCCTTTAATCCTGACCCATATACTCTTGTTTGGGTCCTCATCCATCCCCAGGCAGAGCTCCGTCAGCTCCGGCTGCTTATTGATATAGAGGGTGACACCCCCCCCACCCTCTTGCTCCTTGTGTCCCCTGCCTGTCCTTCCTAAAGAGCCTGTATACCTCCATTCCAACACTTCAGTCATAGGAGACATCCCACCATGTCCGTGATGCCAATAGGATCGTAGCCCTGCAGGTGTGCACATGTTTCTAGCTGCTCTTGCTTATTTTCCGTGCTATGTGCATTTGCATAAAGAAATTTAAGTTCGGTTTCCAATGAAGCTGACTTACTGGCTGGAATTCATTTGTGCTGCTCTTCAGGTGCTCTCCTGCTGGCCTGTGATCCCTCTGGAGGCTCTGGGTGTCTATTTCTGGTACTGGTCTCAAGCTGGTAGGAGTCAGATGAATTGAGGTTCCCCTCCCCTGACAACCTTAGTTTAAAACCCTTTTCACTGTCTTGGCAAGCCTATGGCTGAAGACGCTTTTATTTTATTTATTTATTAATATATATGGCACTCGCTTATTTAATCACTGTGGAGAATGCTCCTAGCCTTTGTTATATCAGTCAATTGCATGTGTCAGCTTTGACTTAGCTTTCTTTCTAAATCGTGTTATTTGGCTGTCTTGCTAAAAAACAGCCTTTCTTTTCCTGTCTTTCTACACAGTTTTAATCTTTTGCTCAGGATCCCATCTATCTGCATTTTCAGTTACAGTTTCTTGTCTAGCCTTGACAAAATCATTCTTGCCTGTTTATATGCATTCAGAATTTGGTTATGAAGATTGTTTTCTTAGCTGAATGTCTTTGCTGTATCATCCTTCCACTGCCTTCCCTTTCCCATTTTTTTTAAATTTAAGGTGCTTTTCTTTCTCTTAAGATCCTTCCAGATTAGTTTTTGTAGCCAGCAATCCAATACAGCAACATATCTGAGTTAAAAATGTGGTTTAAGAGTCACACCTTGCTTTTGGGGAATTTATATGTGGGTTTGTTGGGGTTTTTTTCTTGTTCCATGTAGCTCTGTGTACAAGGTACTGAGATTATAATTTCATGTTTCTGCCTTTTGTGTCTTCAAGTACCCCTAATATAAATGCAGTCAAACTGTCTCCTTAACAGCAAAAACAGTTCCTCCTATATGATGATGTAGTCTTCAGTCATACTTGCTTGTATTGTCACCTTCTGTTTAAAAACCGCAAAGTCAGTTCTTGGGTGTTTTTCTGTAACGCTGAAGAAGAATCTCTCTGGGGCCTCCTTATGCATTTTGCTCCAGTAGTCCATGATCTTATCTTAGGAGAGTTGGTTTTTTCTTCTTTAATCTAAATCTACCTTCTTGCCATCTTGAATTTATTACTCTGATAATCATATATGATGACTTACATGCTTTTCTTTGTAGTAGCTTACTGTCTTTGAAGCCCTCTATGTCATACTTTCCCTCTATCTTCTTCACACTAAGCCATCAGTATGGTGTGTGAGTTAAGATATGAGGAACCAAAGTCCTACCACCACTGTTCAGTCGGTGTGTTCCCAGAAGGTGTCCGCTTCATGAAATTATAGGTTGTTTCGCAGCACGCAGCTTCCTCTGCTTTTTATAAGAAATGGCAGTGAAAGAGTGGCGAAAACCCTCATTGTGACAGTTTTACAAATGTCAGTCCGTCCTCTTGAACAGAGGTTTGATAAACCAGTATTTTCTGAGGAGGGGAGATGGGAGTTTAATGAAATAATCCAAAGTCACCAAAGACCAGCAGCCTCTTTCAAGAGGATGGCTTGAAAGCTGTAAAAACTGATTTGTCTATACTTGCCACAGTGGCAACTTTTACACTGCCTGCATGCTAGCTGCTGTATCTTGTTTGGGGTTTTTTTCTTGGTTTTCATTCTTAGCTTTTTGCTGTTTAGTGTCTTTATCAGACTTCTGTGAAGTGCCACGAGGAATATGTCTGTTGAAAGAACATTCCCCATATGTAATTATTTTTGAAGATGATCAGCTGTGATTTTAATCCGTTATATATATATACTAGGTGGTGTATTGATTTTTGACTAATGATAACTTTTAATAGACCTGTCATGCAGTATCAAGTCAGATTCTTTAGACTTAGATGTACTTCATAACCCCTATATGATGCATCAAGTGTATTCACCTTAAAACAGTGGCGTTATCTCAGTTGATGAGACTTAAGATGTTCTTCCAAGCATGCCAGGAAGGATCACTGTCATGTACTCAGTTTATTACACAAGAGATGGTGTCTTGCACCAAAACCAAGGAATAAGCCTCACTTATTTTTCATGAACACCATTCGATATGAATAATGCTTCTTTGTGATGGTGTGTTTATTTACTTTGCGTAATTAACGCCTGGGTGAACTTGGAGTGAGATAAAGGAGTTTTATTTTTGCTGAAGAGATGTGTATGTGTTCTGTGAGAATAAGACTTTTGCATAGGAAAAGTAAACAAATGATCAATTTTATTTCTCTCAACTTCACTGAATAGATGCAGACAACTGATATCTCCCGATAGAGGGATCCTCAGTCGCTGTTTCCATGGATGAACTCCTCGTTCTTCCTGTGCAGTCATTGCTGATAGTTGCTTAGTCTTAGTTTTCCTGAAAAAGTATTCTTTCTTCAGGTCCTAAACTATAGCCTATATTCGCTCAATTGCGTAACTGTATATTTATGGAAGGTGGTCTCTGAGAACTGTTTTTAAATGTCTCATTTATTTTGTGAATATTGTAAAGGAAGGTATTTTTACAGCTTTTAGTGGTTGGGTATACCTGATTATTATCAAGAAACCTTTAAAATTAAGGGATTTTTATTTTTTTATCAGCTTTTACTCTTTTGATCTTAAGAATTTCCTCATATTACTACTGATATTTTAGTCCACTTCTAGGATTGTACATTCAAGTGTTCAACTGGAATACCTTTTATATAATAATCATTTTTTTCTTCATAAGAGATGTGACATACTGTACTTCTTAATGCATACTTTTGGAAAAAGGAATATTCCTGTTTTAAAAAAACAACAAGACATATGTACACACTTTGTGCACAAATATTTTAATGTCTTCTTTTCTTTTAAAATTAGCTGAAGTAACATACTTGTATGTGAAACAATAAAATCCTCAATGTACGAGATAATTGTTAAATTCACATGTTTTTATCAAGGCCATATTTTGTGGAGGATAGAAATCCAAAATAGAATATTAGAAAAACATTGGAAGACTCTTCAGAAACGTTGTGCTTTAATTTATAATGTATAATCTATACATACTGTATAAACTATATAAAGAATCAAGCAATCATGTCTTTCAGTGTTATCTATTGCCATCATTCCCCATGCATTGAGGCTCTCACTATAGCTATTACTATAAAACGTTCCCTAAGTACATAAAGGCTCTAATCGTTAAGATTTTTATTACCAGCCACACATACAGAGCTGCAAATTGCCTTGTTTCAGATTTATTATGTATTACTCTAGAAATTCTATAAAGATCAAAAGAACTGATTACAATGTTGACCTTTGCATTAACTCATCTGAATTTAAATTCAAGTGTTTGATTTGGGAAAATAAGTCCATTTATCATAGGTCTGCTACTGAGGGGATTGTGCAGCCCTGATTGGGAGTGCTGAGACCAAATTTATTTATTGAGCATGGGCTTGAAAATTGTTTGTAGGACAAGAGGAACAAAAGTTTGACCTGCCATTGTGTTGCACCAAGGGAACAATGTGGCAGCTGCCCTTTTCAAATATCTAGCAGCCTGTTCTTGCTGAAGAGCCAAAAGATATTTATAGTTTAAATATATATAACTACTTTGAAAATGGAACTAAATGAGCCTGTTCTCACCATGAGGTAATTAACTGTTAAATACAAATGTTACACTCTAGCAATATGCAAGATGACATGTGGTATTCTGGATCTTAACATTTCCTTTTTCAAGTCTTATTTGAAGTTTACTGTCCTGGAAACATAAATATTTATGAGTGTACATTTTAGAACTGGCTCCTCAGCTAGTAGAATGATGGTAGCTTTATCAATTAATTAATTGTAGCTCATTTAAAGTGCATATTTATACCAACTGAAAGGCTAGTCCCTTCAGAAAAGTAAATAAAAGAAATTGGAACTAATAGAGCTGGAATTAATGTATCTGTACAGAGTCTTTCGAATAGCGTTCACTTTATTGTGAAATGCTAAAGGTGGGGATTTTGTCAAATGAGTGTAACTTACACTTTAAAATGTCAGAATTGGCAGTTTCCTGGGCTTAGTCTGAGGTGTCAATGTGTGAGATGCCTAATTTACTACTTAAAGATATTTCCCCTCTGGTTTGGAATAAACATGTTGTATTTAGTGTAAACTTAATGTAATTAAATTCAGATGGAATGCAAGTCCTTATCTGTTCATCGAGTAGTCTACAAATAGTACGCCATGGTGCTCAAAGCTGTAAACAAGACATTTGTCATTTACATGCCTTCATTCTTACTCTTAGGTTGGTAAATGCAGAAAAGCTGCAGTGATGATGCACCCAGTACATTTGTTAATGTTTTGTTTGATTTTTAGTTTCCTGTTAAGGAAAATATGTATCAATGCTGAATTATTTCATCAGAAGATGCTTTGGTTGAAACTTTGGTATATTAGAAATGTGTGGATGTCACACTGTATCCCCAGATGATTCTGTTGAAAGAAGAGACAAGTGCAGATGAAATACCATTTCTGATATGAAAAGAGGCTTGTCTTGACACATGGTTGCAAGATTTTGGACTAAAGTAATTCCAGAGAGCCGACAGGAAGGGCAGGTTTCAGAAAACAAAGTTAAGAAGTACATACAGATATGTTTAAGATGCCTAACAAAGGTTGACTGGGGAGTTTACTGTTCAATGGAGACACTTTTATTTATGTATCTGAGTCATATGGCTGAGAAGTTAAGTACATGCATTTGTCAGATACATCCCATTTGTGCGAATGCTTTTTTTTTTCTATATAAAGAGAAATCCAGCTTTCAAGATGTGTATGCCATACATCAAGTAAAAATGACATTGCTTTCTAGGGTTCCTAGGGCTTTACATTTTCAAACGTCTTAAAGATTACCCATCCTATTGTTCTGCTACTGTGTGGCATCTTTAAGACTTCATGTTTTGAACTCTAGATTTTCACTTCTATGAACTGAATTTTGAGTGAAGATTCAATAATAGATGACTGTTATAATGCATGCAAAGGGTGATAAGTACATCCTGTCCCAACCAGCCTGAAGTTTTATGGCTTTTGAAGTCAGCAAACTTTCAAAACAGGTATGAGGGATATTGTCTCTTTTATGCTGTTTATTCATTTTTAAACATTTAGTGAGAACCTTAGTGCTCCATTAAAATAAATAGCTGCAGCTTTGAGAGAATTAGTGGGGTTTTTATTTGGTTTTGCTAGGTCTTTTTAGTCTACCACACGTTTTGTTATCTGCACCATTGTCTGCTGGCTTGTTTTTGCTATGTGAAGAAATGTATTCCAAAGGTGGAAGGAAAGAGCTCCATTGTATTAGAAGTAAGATTTTTCAGCTCAAAAGTTGTTAGTCGGTTACTTAATGAGCATTTCTGAGGAACTGTGAAAACTTAAACTTTTAGCAGCTGCTTTTCAAGAATTGTATTAAACAGGGAGGCAATGAGGAGCTAACACTAGCTCTAGTTTTCTTTACTGAGGTCCCATACTAGTAATATTTTACTTAATTTCATCAGTAGTTATTTTGAAACCCTGCCACAGATCTCTCACAGTATTTGTACCTGGTTTAAAAAAATAAATGTCTTTTAATAGAAAACAAAAGCATAAATAGACTTTTGTGAGCATGCAAAAAAAAGTGTGATTACTTCTAAATCAGAATCCTACAACACATTGGAGAGAAGGTATTGCTCATACAGAGACGGACTAGTGTCTTGTTCTTTTGGCATGAAGGCATTCTTTGGTTTCCTCTGATGTCAGGTCGAAGGAGAACAGACACCGAAATGTTTGGATTTAAAAGGAAGCTCCTTTATTTAAACTGCATTAGTATCCAAGCACAATATATTTTGAAAAACTGTTAATGCAGATACACCTACAGAATCAAAACAGAATCCCTTGGTCCTCCCACCCCTTTCTCCCCTACCTCAGTCTTGTAAATTTTAAGATGTTAAGCCTAGTGGTGTGATGAATAAAACATACTCCAATTGCCTAAGGATAATCTGGAAGCATGTCATATCTCTTGTTTTCGAGTGTCAAGGATTTCTCCCCTACTATTCACTGTTCATATGTTTGCCATTTGACTTCTTAAACTAAACCATGGAGATAATATTCACCTTAAACATTTGTGCAATTTCTGCCATTTAAGAATATATAGGTTTAGTAAAATACAATGTTACATAATTCTTGAATCAATTCAGAGCACTGTACTGTGTGGTTTGCTTATGTTGCCTTTCACTATAAATGCTTTTGCACATGTTAAACTAAGATCCTATCTAAAGATGAATGAAAACTATTCAAAAAATTCAGGGGGCATGGAAAAGTCTCACAACAGGAAAGAGGAATAATTTATCAGAGTGAAATGGTGCTATGGCTGTGGATCATACAAAATTACAGGAAATAGCTGCAGAAACTTTAAGGTACAAATAGAAAATATACTCTTGTTCATTTTAGCCACAAAAATCTGTCTTAAGTAGTTTGATATGAAAACTTTGGAGCTGATAGGCTTTCACTTTGAATGAATGAAAACTAGTTTTTTTCTTCATATCTTATGTTAGAAAGGTAGGACTTTGGTTAGAGCAGAAGCTTACAAAGCTGATCTCACAGGTCTGCAAATAAAAGCAGGAAATAAAAAATAATTCCTGTAGTGGTCTGAGGTCAAAGATATTTCTGATAAGGTTTCATGGGAATAGGAATTGATTCACTGCTTTTACCCTGGCACTGGAGATTCAGATGAACTATTTAGCCGTGGAAAGGGTTGAGGTAAATATTTTTGATGGTTAGGTGAATATGAAATTTTCAAGGTTTAGGACACTTCATATTGTTTGAACCCAGTTGAGCTGAGGTTAAGGATGAACTAGGCAAAACAGGAGTAGGGCAAGTATGCCTGCATCACTCAATTTCAGAGTTGCAAAGACTTTTTTTTTTCTAAAAATTGTGTCTGTTGCTTTTCCAAGAAGATATCTGAACCATGTAACTAGTACCACTTTTTCCCCCACCCCGAGCAATGGGCATTCCCTCAGTACATACCATCTTTTGATCCAGTATTGGACAGATGACTTCTGATTTAATAGTAAGCTAAATCATTCCTTTTGAATATGAACTGCTTTGATAACTTCCCAAAATTTTCTTTGTTCAATTGATTATTTTCCTCAGCTCATGGCTGTATACGGGAAGATTTAAAAATGTTCCCATATATTTCATGGCACTTACGTCACCTTTCCAGTGAGCATCTATTTCTTGCCAAAAGCAGTCCTCCTAATTAATATATTGCTATATGTTTATGATTTTAAAAATTACTTTTAAAAACTCAAAATGTATTTTGTTTTGTGCTACTTGAATATCTGTGTGTCGTAATGCCAAATTCAAATGGCAGTTTCCATATATTTTTCTTCTTGGCCACCTGCACAACTTCATGCTGTGGAGGGTATGATATATGCAACAGTGCTTTCTGACAATATATGCAGTTTCTTGAATGCTGCTAACAAATGCAATTTCGTGAGAGATTCAGGTAAGTTACAGGTGTGTCTGTTTATATTTTTTTTCTCATAACTTGAGCTGTTTATTTTCTATAACTCTTCTTAAACTCACATTTTCCAGTTAACTGTGTGGAATGCAGTATTTAACCTTTGGTGTCCAGTTAATGACTAAATAGATGAGCTTTCTCTTGACCAGCAATTTTAATTTTTCTAGGAGAAATCTGAGCATCTTATCAATAGTTGGGAGCCTACCATGCTTTCTAGTGTTAAACATGCCTGCAAACCAAACCAGGCCTAATAATTCAGCCCTCAATTCAGCCTTCATTCCAGTACTGTGTAAAGTCTTTAGGTATTTGGTAGGAAATGGAATAGTCCATCAGCATAGTATTGCTTCAGTAGCTAAAGAAAAGGTACTGATCCTGAAACTTAGAGTTAGTGAGCAAACATCACAGATATGCACTGGCAACAAATGAAACACGAACTTAGTAACTCACTTTATAAACTGTGCCAAGGATTGTACCACAACCAGCTTGAACAGCAGGTAGTGAGTTCAGCAAGGCTTTATGTTGGTGGTATTTACTCAACTGTCTTGTAGATGGGAGAGAAGATGAATCAGGTTATATTAACCTAATGTCTTTGAGCCTTGAACAAAGCAAAGAGATTCAGAGTTCCCCAAGCATAATTTTTTAAAGGGATAGTTGCTAATATCTTTCAACAGTCTCTTAGTTTTTATCTTACTCTAGATTTCTGTGAAGATGTGCTTTTCTGAATGTCTTATTTTTTTTATGGTAATCTTTACACGTGGTACCTTCTGCTTTCATTCTGTGTCATTTTCCTCTTCCTTCCTTCCCAAACTAAAATCAAGTACGTATTCCAGCATCCCATAGGAGAATGCTTCCTTTTTGTACTGGTAGTAAAAAAACTTCCCCTGACTGAAAGTGAAGCTTGCATCTTGTAGAGCATCAGATTGTACCACAGATAGTCTCTAAAAACTTCTGGACATGTAGAAATTTTTAGCACCAAGGCTGTCACTCATAAATAGCTGGACACAATTTATTTGCACGTCAGTGCTCTCCTTCTTCCATCTTCTTGTCTTGGACATTGTCTTGGTGAGTCATGTCATGCACCTATACAAGTTGTAAACTTCTACGGTAATTTGTCTTTATTAGGGACTAAGTTAGCTCTAGGTGTTTCCAGATAAACATACCCATATAAATGGAAAATATCGGTATTTGATTCAAGATCTTCTCTGTGACAAAGACCCTCTCTTTGTCTTCTGAATTTTTTTCCTCTCTTAATAACAGGGAAAATCACTTTCTCACTCCCCAAGGGCAACTTAGAATTCCCTTGGCATTTTGGAAGGAGTTGCTGATAACCACAGGCCATAGTTCTGTGATGTATGGTGTCTACCATAAGGTAGTTGGACAGTCAGTCTTCTCCAGGACCTGGCCAAATGTGCTTTACAGCTTCATGTCTGAAAAATAATGTTGCTCTCTGTGCCCTGTAATGCATTAAACACTTGTAATAGAGAGAAGAATGTTCGTTTCTTGATTGCCTATCTAGTCAGGAGCCAACAAACTCGTTACTCCTCTTGTCCTTATTTCTGCAGTGTTGCTTTGTAAGTAGAGGATATGCTTTTGGTTACCAAAAGTTGCTTGCATGTGGTTTTATCAGGAATTTCAGAAGCCCAAGGCAGCTAATGTGTTGCATAGGGACCAAAACCTACTCTCATGGATGTGGCTAGAAAAATAAAATTGATGCCACCAGACACCTTAAGGGAAAGTTCACTGTACTTTCTCCATGTTAATCCCAGGAACAGAAGAGCCTGTAAATGAGAGCAGTGCCCTGATTTCTGTCTTGCAACAGAGACAGCCACCAAGTCACAATTTCCCTACCCTCAGTTACACACACCCTTGTCTAGCCAATGTTGAAACTGTTTTCTGTACATAGCTTTAAATTTTAAAAGAGCAAAAGTTTTTCACATGCTAAACACAACTTTCTGACAGAAACACTGTTTGTAGAGTAAGATTAACTTGACAGCGTAAGTCCAGAAACATCCACTGTTTTAACAAAATAGCATAAAACTTTCAGGAAGTATGTTGTGTGCCATGAACAACATAGGACAAAACATAGCAGTGATATTTCATCTTGCTGAAGGAGTGGATAGCAGATACAAGCAGCATTCAGCTCCTAGAACACAGGCTTCACCTTCCTTTATGAATTAGCATTTTGGTAGAGCTATCATTTTAATGCATTACAAGTTTAAATTACTGTAAGGATCTATGGGCACTCTTGAGCATACTGTGATGTTTTCCATTATGTAGGGCTTGATAACATACAAAGAGAACCTCGGCGCACTCTTACTGATAAGAAGGGATTTGAAAGTAAGATAATACAGTTTAGTCTTCAAATCAAAGTTAATGGTGGCTTTGCACAGTCCATTCATGAGCTTTTGGTAAGATACATCTTTGGTATCTGTATTATGTTAGACGTTTTGAAATGCAGTGCTACCTTATCCAAGTGCTGATATCTCAGTGTGGTCCTGCTATTCAACCTAACAATCTTGACAGTTTCTTTTAAAATATATGAATGTAATTCCCACTTTTGATTATTTTTTTTCCTATTAGAACCTACTTGTTTCCATTTTTTTTCTACAATAGAAGTCATGAATTATTTACATTTGATATTTGAAGATAGGATGATGGAAAAGCTTGAGAATGTCTTGCTGTGAAAAATTGTATTTATTGTAATATATTTTAAGACTTATTTTATTTCTACATCATTTTGCTTAGGGAGAAAGATTAAAAAGATATCTTAAGCCTGAATTTAGCTTGACCTTAAAAGTGCCCAATAAAGAGTTGATTTCTGAGCTTCCTGTTTGCTTATCCTGTTCACTTCTCCTGGCATTTACAATTTGAAACAGTGGTTATAATTATACATTATAATGTATAAATATACATTCAGATGGCAGAGAAAGTGGCAAATACAGAAGGATTTCTAAAATCTACCAGTCATGTAAACTTGAAGGGTAAAACATTTATGTACAGGCAAGCTCAAAATAATGAAAAGTGTCATCGATATACACTGTCAACAACTGAAACTGGCCAAGTTTGTACCTGAAACTGCCCTAAAGCCTTCCCTGCTATTTCACCAGTGGTGTGAGCCCTTCTGGTGGGAATTTCACTTGAAATGGAGAAAAAATTGTTTTGTGGGCACTAATTAGTTAAATGTTATCTAAAGGGCAAAAGGTCATGCTTTTATTTTAGCAGTTCAAAATGTGTAAATTTCATAAGGTTTGTTATTCATCAAACTGTATAAATTTTGAAAGGTATTTTATTCCAAATCTTACAAAATGTAACCTTTAAACCCAAAATTTACTGGTACCTGAATTATTTTCTTCATGTGGGAAATTCTTAGGTATGCTGCTATCAGCCTCCCCTTGTGCCCAGTCTCCCTATTGTCTCATTTTCCTGAAAATAATTTAGGTACTGTCTGGTTTGTGTTGTCTAGACTGTGATATAGCTCCTTGGGTGCCCCTTTTAAAAACAAAAGATAGTGAGGTTTTCATCCAAATGAAACTTGGCTGGCTCAAGACCATGCAGAGCTATAGGTGCTATGATAGGAAACCTTTCTGCAGTTGAGAGGGAGAGGAGAGTTATCCTAGCAGATCACTTGTGCTCACCGCTGCCTGGGGTTGTTAATCCTAACTGCTTTCCTAATCACTGGAATTGTAGTAGTATGGGGAAGATGGGACAGAAAGAATGTAACCTCACTGGACTTTGGTCTGCTGCGAGCCTTTTTTCAGTGAGATAAGACAGCTTCAGTACATTGCAGGCAATGGGGCATTCTATTTAATTGCAGTGACTAGGCCATTTTTTTCATTTAGTTATAATTTATTAAACTAAAATCCCTTTCCCTTTTGAAAATAAAAGGGCATTACTTGTAGTCTGCGTTCTGGTCATAGTATTTTTCATCTGTTTCCTGATAATAGTCAAAATCTAACATTAACATGTCTAAATATGTTTATGGCTATATAGATTAGGTGGAACTGATGTCAGCATGTTTAAAATGAGTTTTAATGTATAAGTAAAATGCAAAGACTTTAAAACAAATTATTTGGCTTGAAACTCCATTTATACGGTGTATGTTTCAAGCTAATAATCAGGGCTTACTGTGGGTCAGCATGTCATATCCCAGTGGTATCTAGTGAGATGGAGGGTTATCTTACATGTCAGCTAGATAACCCTGTGAACAGTTTTGAGCAGAGAAGATAATGGGACTGAATTCTGAAATGAGGTAGAACTCTGAAATGGGGCAGAATTCAGAACAGGAGCTGGAAATATCACAGAGTACAGTGTCTTATGTAAGTACTGTACAGCTGCTTATGAAGGCAATCCCCTTTTGGCATCAGTAGTCATGTTGACAATAATCCTTCTTGATAAGGTGCAATTAAAATGTGGGAGAATGGCAAATCAGGTACATATTCCTGCAGAAAAGAAAGGTGAAGTAAAATATTTACTTCCTTTCTACCAGTGCTATCTCTTTATCTAATATTTTTTAAAATTATTTCAATACAGATGTTGCATGATAATCTAATAAGTAATTTTTGCCATGCTTTGAACAGCTTTAATCTCCAAGTTGTGCTGTCCACAATTGTATTTAAAAAAAAAAAAAAAGAAAAAAAAAAGAAAAAAGGACCTTTGTGGTAATAAATGCACTTTCGTACTTCAGTTTTTAATTTTCTTATTCTGTATCTTACTGTTTTTAATCTTATAAATAAGGAAAAGGCCAAATTTGTTGCACACTTATGAAAAGAAAAGTTATGTAGTCTTTGGTTTCATACCTTCTCAGATGACACAACAGGCTTTCTAGTTGTGCACCTAAATCAAACCATTGATACCATTACTGAAGTAATTCAGTCTTCATACAAAATATATAGCATATAAACAAATTATAAAGTACTTGAATTTCAGGTTGGTTTCCACCTTTAAAGCTAGCACAGTATGTCCTGCTGAATTCCGTTATCAGCTTTTGAAAAACAGACTTGCTCATGTATGTATTTACAGTATATATTTTGACAAATCTTAGGAGCACCAATATTAAAGGTATTTTTTCCCACTGTCTGTTGTATCACTCATCTTGTGTTTGGCTTTTGTTTTTAGCCATCGTGTAAGTGAATTATTTAGCACTGACAAGCATATCACACACTTGATAACCACAGTTGTAACTCATAGCAAAAGCATAGTGACTTTTGTAGCCTTTGGTCAGCCAGTAGAGGCCACTCATAGCTTGCTACTGAAGCTGGGCAGTGATTTGAAAATGGGGGTTTTGTTGTGTGCATGGGTTTTTTAATCCACTCTGAGCAAGCTTATGATGCCATACTAGGGTACTGTCATAGTACAACTTGTAACCGCAAAGAGTTCTGAATAATTCTGCTTATATATGTAAATGCATATAATATTGACATTTTTCTGTTTCCTATAATAAGTCCAGTGGCAGTAGGAATAAAAATCACCTGCTGTAGCATACTTTAAGCAGTCTTAAAGCAAATGCTTTGATGACAACCTTTGTTATTGGTACAATCTTAACTGCCATTACATTAATGAAATAAGGAAAAACTTTTACAGATTACTTCAGGGTGTAAAGGAGCATCTTGTTTGTATATTTTTCTTGTTTTTCCCAAATGAGGAACTAAGCTGCAGAAAACAACTTGCCAAAGGTCAGAACAGCAAGCCTGCAGCAGAGCTAGGAATTGAACCTGCATCTCCCAAGGCAAGGCTAGTATCCTAATCACTTCTCTGCTCCTTCCTCCTGTCTGTATCACTGTGTGGATAACTTCACTTACTGATGATAATTTTACAAGTAAAACCATTATTTCGGCATTTTAGATAATTCTCAACTAATAAGGATACAGTCCCAGCACTACTGAAATCAAAATCCTGTTGACTTAGTGAAGCTAAGATTTCACCCTAGAGTAAGCTTTATATCTAAAAGACATTTAAAATATCATAATAATGATTTTTTAATATATGCAACATATTAGTGCAGCACTTAATTAGTAGCTCCTTGTATTAAGGGAAATTTGGTTTCATTTAAATAAAAATTGTTAAATATTAGCTATTTAGAGTAACAAAGTAGCAAAATTTTGGCCGTTGTATTAGATATGGCAACAAAATAATTTAGGCAGCTGCCCTGAAGATTTTCCCTTTCCTAATACAAAAAATTGAAATAGCAGTGCTGTGTGGTGTGTTTATTCAATCCTGATGATCTTACATTTGCCTTTTAAACAAGAAGTTGGTTTAATTAAAAAAAAAAAAAATTAAAAAAATCTGGTTTATATTTTCTTCTTAAGACATATGAATCAGTCCATTTTTTTTCAGTGCTGTGAGCTGCTGTTTGAGCGATGGTGCCACATAGTACTGTCTCATATTAAATATCAGGTATCTCAAAAGAAACTCTCCTACTGACTTCCTTGCAGATAGGATACTTGTACTTTTTCGCTTTACCTGATGCTTTCTTCGTAGACCAAATAATTTTTCTACACTATATACTAGTACTTATTTTCTCTGCTTTAATAGCTCCTCCCCTGTTACCATATGGCATACCTAAATGCAGCATGTATGAACTAATGTATTTCATTACAATGCATCATTACACTTACCCTGTTGCCTATTCTATAGGATATGAAAGCTTGTCCCTTTGACAAAGATTTAGGACAAAACATGGTCTGTGATATTTTCTGCTAGTGTTACCATTTAAAACAAACAAACAAAAACCCTTACACCCAGACCAGTCTCTTTCTAAAAAAAATCTTTTTGGTTTGAAGTTTATAATTATTTAATTTCAAATTCAGGTTTTCTCTTAAAAGCAGCAGAGAAAAACTGTGTAATAGCAAAGATTTACAAAGAAATTCCCTGGTTTACTTTTATACGTGAGATTTAAATTTTTCATCTTTCTCTGAAGGAGCTGTGTTCAATAGTGGACTTTTCTTTTAATCTCTGATACCACAGTTTTTCTTTTCTATCTGTTAATTATTCAGCTGAAAACTGTATATGAAGAGATAGAGGTATTTTGATCAATTGTGTGAAAAGAAACATAGAGAAAACTCTTAACAGTGTGTGAAATCACTAGAGAGATTGGGGAGCTGGAGCATATTCTTTAACTCCAAGAAATGTACTGATTCTCATTTTATCTAGGGTGCGTAGCTCTCTCATTTCTTCCTTTTTTAAAGAGAAAACAATAAATCTTGTACAGGGAGGTGTGTGTTTAGGATTAAAGTCCATGTCTTTTGACCTATTTTTCTTGAGGTTTTTCTTCTTTCATACCACTTGCATATAATTTGCAAGCAGAATGGCAATGATCCATTGATTTTTGCCACATTATGTTAGTACGAGGTCAATTTTAAAGAATTATAACTAGAGTACTAAGAAACTGGCATAGAACTATTCTGCCAGTGAACCATGTCTTCATGAAGACTTTGTAGAGTTTGAGCATTACTTAAAGGTCATCTGTACGTTAAAGAGATGCTTCTCTGGAATGTTCAGTTTGGGCCCTTCAGCAAGAGTGTGCTTGTAGTGGGAATAAAAATGTAATGGTAATGTCAACCTAGGGTTATGGCAATGATTCAGTAATGTATACTGTGAAAGCTGTTTTTATTTTCTTAGTTTTCTGTATTGCTCCAGGACAAAGAATTTGTATCTTCTTTTTTTTTTTAAAGATGTATTTTAAATCCAGAGTTTTGTTTAGTATAGGTGCTTTCCAGTAATTCTTGTGAAGAAGGGGTATAAAATGAGTGATAATAAATTGATGCTGAAAATAATAATTGCTCTTAATCAGTACGATAAAATGTAGAGAATAGATTTTTCTCTGTTTTTTTTCTCTTGATATAGTTTAATTTAATTTCCTATAAATTGATAATTACAGATACGTGAATTATGGAAGTGCCATTGTGATACTGTAATTTCCACTGCAAAATCCTGTTGACTAGGATTTGATCTTAGCTGCATTTTGTTTTGGACAACTTGTTTTGCAGAAACTCCTGCCTGAGAAAATTGGATTTACTTTTGAATTTTTCAAATTGTATTCATCATGTTTTTAGGAAAAGATACAATAAATACGTGAACCCAGAAAAGAAGTATCTTTTCGTCTGGAATTTAGAAGATTTGGTTAATCTAATTATTTTTTATATGTGTTAATCTATAGTTGATCATAATAGTTAATTTATAGAGTGCAAAAAAAAGGAACTAACCTTTCATTTAGAAAAGTGGTTAGCTCATTTGTTTAACTATTGTTCAGCAAAATTTTGCTGAAATTTTATTGGTTTTGCATGCTATGAATGTGACACACGGTGATGGCTATTAAGTATTCAAGACAAGTACTTCCATAATAATTTATGTAGATTCTTTAAACACATTGTAGAGTCAAATAGATTGGAAAAAAACTGTAAAATCAAATCCAAACATAAACCTAATCCAGAGGAGGGCAACAAAGCTGTGACAGGGCTGGAAGGTACCTCCTATGAGGAGCTGCTAAGCACTTTGGAGTTATCTAGTCTGGGGAAAAGGAGGCTGAGGGACAACTGCATTGCTCTCTACAGCTTCCTGAGGAGGGGGAAGGAGGTGCTGAGCATTTTTCCCTGGTATCCAGTGATAGGACATGTGAGAATGGTTCAAAGGTGCACCAGGGGAGGTTTAGGCTGGGCGCTAGGAAGCATCTCTTTACCGAGAGGATGGTCAGACACAGGAAGAGGCTTTCTAGAGAGGTGGTCAATGCCCCAAGCCTGTCAGTATTTGAAACATTTGGGCAATGCTTTTAACAACATGCTTTAACTTTTGGTCAGCCCTAAATTGGTCAGGCAGTTGGGCTAGGTGGTCATTGTAGGTCCCTTCCAACTGAAAAACTTCATCCTATATTATTAATATTTAAATTTAACAGTTGCTGTGCTTAACACTATTTCTGCAGAGTGAAATCCTCTGTCTTTCCACTTCTGAGATTTATTGTATGTAATATCTCAGGCATCACTATACAATGTTGTTTGAGGCAAAACCCCTCAGTCTTGAATACTTTTTCATTTTACTATGTCCATCAGTACAGGTCATGATTTCTCAGGCAAAACAATCTTTGCAAAACAGAAGGAGTACTTTGTCTCTGAGTTGGGAGTACCTGTGTTTCAGGGACTCTGTAAACAGTATGCAGCTACCACCTTGTCATCTTACTCAAGCAACAGTAAAAGGACTTGTACCAGAAGAAATTAAGAGTTCCAAAGATGAGACTAAACATTATTCATATTAAAACAGTTATATCAACTGTAAATTATAGTATCTCTTGTGCAGTATGTTGCTGGAGAGACTTTGCACAGGAAGAAATGACAAGCAAGAAGGCTCAAAGGTTTTGATAATTTCCCTTTACACTCCTGTTGTCCGAAAAAAGGATTCGTCACCCAGTGTGCAATAGGTCAGTAATCACACACTCAGGAGAGACATTGCTTATTTATTTTTGGGTTGTGCAAGCCTAGGTGCTTGGTGGTTTCCCACAAATGAAGCACACCAACAGGACTTCTCATGCTATATTTATACACAAAACTTGCAGAGTTAGTAATTTTCCAAGTCCATCCTCTCTACAATGATTGGTTAGTAATTTACATACAATTATTATACTGCTGACATTACGCTTCTACTGTGCATGCTTAGGGGAAGGGTCTTCACATGGGCGATATTGACCTATAGGTGTGATTGTTAGTATTATAATGAGGGTAGTTCAGCTAAGGATACATGGACCTTGAATGTGATTGCCAAGTTGGCAATGTACCCTCTTCAAAGTTTAATGGCTTCAGGATGTCCTTGCTCGAAGAAGGCTATCTACTTGTTCTTCTGATTAGGGATGCCTTTGGCTTTAACATATACAGAGAACATCTTTCTTGACCTAAGCATAATATTGCTACATTGTTCTAAAAGTTTAACCTTCAACACTCCTGCTTATTTTGCCACTTCATGCAACTAAGCGACAGTACAGATCGCAACACAGATGAGCTGTGTGAAGACACATGATATTTCTTTTGTATTTTCTGAAGGTCAATATTGTTCCTCATCCTCTAGGACATCATTCCTAGTCATTTGCTACATCTACTAAGTTTTTTAAAAGCTGCTGTCTTTAATTAGAGGAAATAGTTAGAAATACTTTTTATATATTAGTTGTAGTTACCTAAGTTGCAGTATGAGTGTGATTATGTTTAGTTATGGGGTAGTGCAACTTCTAGAAACACAGACTGTTAAATATACTGCTAAAAAGCTTGGAAGTGGTTATTGGGCATTTCCTAGGCATTTTATTGTCTCATAGGAAGTAACTTTTGAAGCCAGAGTTCTATTCATGTTGTGTATGAGCTTTAAATTGTGCCATGGCATTTTTTCCAAAAGTTTATCCTCAAAAGATTTGAAAAAATAATACTATATTTATATTATTAGAAAAAAATCTGAAGCGTTTTTTCCTTTAAATCATGGGGCAAAAGTAGTCTACAGCACTTGTGGAGCATTATCAAAATGTGCTTCTTCAGATGGCATTTAATTTGTCCATGTCTCAAGTGTTTGTAACAAAAAAAGAGAAGGCACCCTCTCCCTCACTTTTTCTAAGAGAACAGTAACATGACATCAGACATAAACAAGGAGAATTTGATGAGAAGGAAGCCAAGCCTACTTCACTTCCAGTGTCTTTTCTCAGATGGCTCAGTCCTGGTCACCTTGACCTCTGTGGCTAGGAACCACCGAAGACCATACCCGTCAGTGTGAACTGTACAGTATCAGCTCTATGATATTGTGTACTTGCAGCTTATTTAGCATATAAGTGTTAAAAACTTAACACTCTTCTGTACATAAGGAGGATGTTTAATAGTGTGTAAGAATTGACCCTTACCAAGAAGAGCAGTGTTAATGAATGAGCTTAGTTTAAATTTAAAACAGGCCTGATGTGTCCGTCTCCTAAACACTCCCATCACAGCAATTCTGATTGCCTGATACACATGTCCACTCAGACATGCACACTTGCATACATTCAATTGAAAAAAAAAAAAAAAAAAAGTAGTTGTGCAAACCTTCAGTGCTGTTTGTTCTTAGTTACCCAATGGAAAGCTAGTACTTACTTTATCCCCTGATTTCTTCTTGTGCATTGGGATTTCATCACCTAAACCAATTCTAGGTAACTATGCAATTTTTTTGCATGAATAAAGGATCTGAATTGTAGAGAGGGTATTTGTTTTTATTTTAGTGTCCTGCAATCTGTTGCTGCTTTCTAGAGCAACTGGCATTCTCTTCCATGGAGATTCAGCAGATTATTGGAGTAGATTTTTCTAATAGTATGTTAGCAGATAAAGATGGGCAATAGGTTTTCTTTTGGCTTTTTATACCCCAGATAAGTTTTACAAATAGGAATTAATTTGCATTAACGTATTGTGAATCTTACAATAATCAGCTTTCAGTTTTATGCAAAGATCTGTATGTATGCATTTTGAGTTTAGTTTTATAAATATTCTGTGACTATTTGGTAATTGAAGCTATCTGGGCTGTGCAAGAAAAGCCTCAGCAGTGTACTTTGTGATCAGTTGTAACTGTATTCTAAGCAAGTTCACATTCTCATATAAATTAGTGGGAAAACATACTTCTGTGGTTTATTTATTATTTTAAAACTGGCAATTTATCAAGTGATTTTTCTTGAAATTTCGATTTCATTATTACATTTCAGATTATGTATTTTGAGTAAGATGGAAACTTAAACTTGTTTCCATAAGTACGGCTGCAGGTAAACAACCAATTTTAGTCCAGAAAATAGCTTTTGCTTCTGTCAACATGTTGTTTATTTTCTCCCTGAGATAAAAAGTTCAGTTTTCTGATATTTGTACCAAGATAAAGTCTGTAAACAAGATTAATATAGTGTGGAAAAGGTTGTCAGCAGCCCTGGCAAAGGAAATAAGTTGCCTGTACACAGAACATACTGTAAACTGAATAAAAGTGTCAGGTCCACCATGAGATAATGTGATCATGAACCTCTAACAAAGCATGACATAGGCACAGTTGGCTTTTCTTATAGCCACAGTGTAGAAAATGGATTACTGTATTCCAGGGATACCCACTGGAATAGCATGAAAACTTCATTTTGAGATTAATGCAGGACGTAACTCTCAAGAGCTGAGCTACATGTTTACCTATAGTGTTAAAGTAACAGTTTAGTTATTAATCTTAAAATTTTGAAATTGCATATTAAATACTTGTTCGTATTTCTGGGTCTGTTTTTATTAATTTAAATTCCTTGCTCTTATTATTAGGTGAACTATGATATTGCAAAAGTAACGTTTGGTCACTGTTTTATTATCATGTGGCTATGTAAGGCCATGTAAGTCTAGTAAAACAGTAAACTCAAAATGCAGGTAAAGCAGTAGGTGCTCTTCTCCCATATCGCTGCCGTGATTTCCCCTCTAGGGATTTGTATGTTTGCATAGATCTTTCTGTTGTAATGTATTACCAATTCTTTTCAATCGCCATCAGCCAGAAATGTGACAACACTGTAGGGTTTCTCAGTTCAACCCCAAGTGACATCATTCTTCAGGTCAAAGGAACATTTGGTCAAACACCAACCACATGGAGCTTTCAAATTATTCAGCGAGTTTTCTTTGAAACTTTTCCAGACTTGGAGTTCCGACTGCCCTGGCTTGTCTCCATCATGATACCAGATGAATAGGGATATTTTTCTTGAAAAGTTAAGCGCGTTGCTCTTTTAATAAAGAGTAG
Source organism: Athene noctua (assembly GCF_965140245.1). Lineage (NCBI taxonomy): Eukaryota > Metazoa > Chordata > Aves > Strigiformes > Strigidae > Athene > Athene noctua. The sequence continues at coordinate 106,162,009 of NC_134037.1, read as the reverse complement.
GCTGCTTTTATCTGTGAATCTTCTGCTTATGTACTTTCGACAAGCCTGAGCCATATAAATGCATTATCATAGAGTTTTTGTGGTCTCCTTTCAAAACTGGCAGAACATCTGACGTCATTCCCACCTCTGGTCATCTACTGACTATCCAAGGAACTGAAAATTTTTTCCTGCATTCTTTCCGACAGGAATAGTTTACCTCCTGCTCTGGTTCTTCAATAATGAGTTTCATCAGGTGGTCTCTTATTATCTTATACCTATCTACATGTTCAGACAAATCAAGCAGATTCTAGAAATCAGAATGCATTCAAACAGCTTTATTTTTGAGCAATACCAGAATATCATCATCTGCAAAAGTCTGCATGTGCTACCATTCAGTCTTGAGATCATTATTAAATTGATCATATTGTATATTTTTGGTTTCAGTGTATATAAAACATTAGACAAGGACTACAGTACAGTGTGGTAAAAATTATTTTAGCTTTGCTCTCTATTTCACAACAACTTGAATTTTGAAAGTTTTGTGTTAGGATACAAAGGTTGGGAGTGTGTTTTAGTAAATGTAAAGGATAATATGTTGAAGATTATTTTTCAAATATTTAACTTTCATTTTTTGGAGTTAAAGTGGTTCATGGGTGGGTTCAGGGTTCAAAAGTAACATAGGCCCCTGACATCTCAAAATGTGTGACACTGACATCCAATCAAAATTATACATAAAGGATTTTGGTATAAATCTTGTATAGCACTTTCTGCATTCAGACTTTACTTGGAAATTGCAGATATTGCTAATTGCATTTACTGAATCTAGTGTACTGTCTCTTGTGTTTGTGATATGTTTTTTTAATAAACAATCGCTGTGTGTGTATCCTGCTCCATTATTCAAAAACTTTTTTTCCATTAGATAACTCCAGGACCAGGCGGTAGCAGGAAAACAGTTCACTTGTCCCAGGATTCTCTTCACCATGAGTAAGTATCACTGATGGGAATTATAATTCTTTATCATTGTTTGCTTTACAGTAGTACCTCTATCCCAAAGCCACATTTTACAACTGTACAAACATGTGATAAGAGAGTCTCAGCTCTATTACACAATGGTCTTTATTTAATAACAGTATTTATAATCCTTTGTAATTCATTTCAAGTTTCTTAAGGAAACATGAAGTTCAGTGCTTCATAATGTCTTTTTATTAACTTGCTAAATATATGTTTTCCTAAAACACAACACTTTTATGACTAGATACCAAATATGGGTTATTTAAAAAGACCTGCTTTATTTTTCTCCAAAGGGAAATTCAGAAATGCCAGGCTTGAATATATGAAAATAAATAGGGAACACATCTTTGAATCTTATACTTGATGTGTCATGTGAAGAAGAAAGTTATCATATATTCCACAAAAATACATTGAATTAATTGTTCAGACACGTGTAAGTAGGGAATGTCATTCAGTTCATCTAGTTACTCTAGTGTGTCATTACTGTAAACTCTTACTCTGTTCAGCTGACAACATTTAGCAGCATTATTTTTTGGTATCTCTTTTGAATAGTTCCAGTAAGAAGATTAAATTTTCCTGTATTTTCCAAATCAGAAATCTAAAAGACAGACACACGTGGTTAGGAAATAATATATTTGGAGATACTTTTATATATTCTAACTGCTACTAGGTATAGCATCCACAGTTTAAAACATATGTCTTTGGCAACTTTTACTACAAACATCTGATCCTCAGTACCAACTGTTTTATGCTACTAAATCCACTTCTGCTGGACCCCATAACTTGCAAATGTGTGTGTTAAATAAAGATGCTGTAATTTCATAAGATATTTCTACCCTAAAGTAATTCAACCAGTATTTTATGGGTATGACTTTTGTATATTTTGTTAAAATCAACAAACAAACAAATAACACTGATTAATTAAATGGACAAAATAATAAAAATCAGTGTGATGTGAATATCACTTTCTCATTACAAGAGGTCTTACTCTTTGTGAAGGGTTTTTAATGTCTAATTGTGAAATGCATTCAAATTACTTTGATATATTTTTTCAATACAAATAAATTTTACTAATAACTTAGTTTGTAATACACTGATTTGCCACAAATTAGCAGTTTATGTGGAGGAGAATACCCCAGTTTGCTGCTCCTCCGTGAGTGTTTGCTGTTGACACTGGTCAGAGACAAGCAACTCATCTATGTGGAATTTAGATCTAACCCCTTATAATTTCTCATTTGCATCAACTTCTGCATGTTTGTGACCTTATTTGTTGGGTCCCTTGCAAACCTGATGGGTTTTTTTTTCATCTATGCAAACCTCGAAGTTGTGTGCGCGTGAAACATCCTTGTTTTCCTCAGATTTTGAACTATTTGATACAGTTGATGGTTGTTTCATGTCCAAAATATATAAATGTCTACCTTATCTCAGAGTTTACTTTTAACTGTATTGCTTTCATTCTTTTTTTCATTTCCAACTTCTTTTCTTTCACCACCTTAAAAGTAGAAAAAGGAGTTAGCAGTGTATAGTTTTTGGTGACAGCTGGTCTTGTATGCAAGAATGAGAGGTTTGACTGTTCATCAACAGTCACAAAAAGTGAGTGACAAAAAGCCACAAAACTTTTATTTTTTTTTAAAGTCACAAATCTGAGAGTAATTTATACCAGACAATTTAATGGAATCTGCTTCTTCTCAGTCTATTAATTAAAGTAAAAATTTTAGTGTCATGTGGCTGCTGTGGGGAAAAAAATGAGTAAATTGCATTGAATTTAACTACTTCAGAAAAAGCATGACTAGGTTAAGCTTATAATCTTTGATTATATTTCTGGAGGAACTTACAAGCATAATAGAAGATAATGTGATGGGATTTTTGTGCAGTATTATAATGAATGGAATTGATTTTATCCTTCACCCAAAAGCTATTGCTTGCTTACATGAGTAATATGTAGGTATTATATGTCATTTCAGATCCCCCTTGTTTTAATTGTTTTTTCCTTCTCCTTTTTGTTTTGCAAGTGTCAAGATTTGCCCCAGGTTTGTATAGTGCTTACTATAGCTACATTCAGATGTTAATTCGGTTCTATGTGATCACAGTGTGTATGTGAAGTATTAATATGGTTTTACTGCTATTGAGGTAAAGTCACATTGTGAGTTCTTGTCACTGCATGTCAAATTCTTAGTCCAAATTTTCATCTCTGTGAAATAAGGCTGCCAGTAGTCAAAATTCTGCAATTGTATGGAGATATGAAGCCACTGGATTTATAGACTTTGAATTCTACTTTAGATTCAAACTCAGACCTCAGTTTGTGAAATAATACATTAACAGCTACCAGGTAGTCCACAGTACTTAAAAATCTTTTCTGCTATAATCATTAATAAGTAACAACACTTCAGTACTAAATATGGAATTACTTTTATTTATAGCATGTGCATTATAGTATATTAAAATACAATCGGTTTTATATTATTTTAGCTTGTTTGACAAAATATAATTACCTATAAAGCCAATAGCTACTCAGAAGTGAAATTTGTGGTGCATTCTTTCAAAACTGTTACAGACTTAGAGAGTTCAATAAAAATATCCCATTAAAATAAAGCATAGCCAAAGGCTGTATTTTCCTGGCAGACAATAAAATACCCAAAAGCACGCACAGACTGGTCATATGACAGCATGTGCTTTGTTAGTTATATTGTTAAACCTGTCTTTTCTTTTTCTCCCACAGCCACTGGTTTAGCCCTGGGGCTAGGAAGGAACATAGCCAGGTAAGAACTGCTTTGATCAAGAACAGTTTACTTGAGATGTATAAAGGAATTTAACTACCTCTACTCCAGAGGTAGTGGGCTAATATTTTAAGAAATTATAAACAAAGCAGATATGTTTTCATATTTTCTTGTAAAGAAACATATTAAAAGCACTGCATTTCAGAAAGTCCCTTAATTAAAAGTCTTGAATTAGTCACTTACTTTCAGTTGTGTCTTTGAGTTTTAACAGGTTAAATGAAAAGTTTCATCTTAGGATGGTCCATCATGAACACTTGTAGCTCCAGTAAGCTGTAGATTAAATCAGTGTATACTGATTTCCTGTCCCCTCCCCCTTCTTTTGAACTCCAGAGAAAGCCGAATCTCTCAGTTACATTACTTGCCCCAAACTGCCAATATATAGATAAAACATAGTACAGTTTTAGCTGTATATTGTGAACTTCTAACATGTTACAGTAAGCTGACTGACATCTAACATCTAAATAGATGGCTTTGTATGATTCGTATTTAACTCTTATTATTTTGAAACACATTTCCTAGTAGAAGAAACACATCAAAAAGAGCATTTTAAATATTGAGCATACTTTGTCTTAATTCATCATGATAAAAAGTTCTCTTGGGCTAATCTTTATCCTATTCCTGAAATTTTGATGCTATAAGTAGCTGAATTTGCTAGGTCAGAATGAGTTTGAGTGATTTGGGGGTTTTTTAATTGCTTTTTTTAAAATATATTGATTGTCTCACATAACAGAGTAGTTAACTGAAGATGTACTGTTTACTTCTTTAAAAGATTCTAAGCTTAAAACAATATGGAAGTTTCCATGCTGAGAAATACATTAACATGGTACATAGTGGCAAAATCCAGTCAGCACAGAGTGTGAGAAATGTCTACTTTAGCTGTTGTATAATGACAAATTAATTCATTTTTCTCAGATAATAGTAGATTTGAATTAATTTTAAATTTTATGCGTTTATTTCGTATTTCCTAAGAGCTGTGTTTTCAGAGCTTATCTGAAGTTCACTGTATTTGTAATTTGCAGATTACAAATGAATTTGAAGTAAACCTAATGTCATCAAATAATATAGGTGGTACTGGTAGATAATGGGGGGGATTTTTAGACATGTAAAAGAAATAAGAATGATGGTGCAATGTAATTATGACAATTTTGACAGCCTATAAAATTCTCTCTGAATTTGTGAAGATCCATAGTGTGTAACTATTGGTTGCATAGGTTTACTACTTTCTCTTTTAATTAATTTCTGGAGTGCAAGTTATGTTAGAACACAAGTAATTAACTAGATAAATTTAAAGTCTGGCAGGTGATCTGGATTTATACATGCTATAACTACACGTATCAGTCAAAGAATACTGATAACAGTAAGGCTGTTCTCCTGAAATTGATCATGAAATGATTCTATGAATGTCATACTGGTAAAAATTGTGACTACATTTAAATATGAATTGTAATTGGTCTGATTCATTGACATTAAGAAAATTTAAAAAATATTTTGCCAAAATATATTAGAATAAGGTGTCTTACCTTTATGTATCATTCAGATCGTCTTATAAAAACAGTCTCCACTGTTTTGCTGCATCTGAGAACTAGATATTTGAAATGATAGGAGCACGCCTTATACAAGAAGCAAGCTATAGAGAGTTGGGGAAAACATAATCAAGTTTAATTTTATGGATAGGTGTCATTTATTGGAGTCCATGCTCATGTACAACATTAAGGTGTGGTTGGCCAAGTCCTAAATTACATAGTTTTCTAATTTCCAGAGGTCTTTTAAATGTGTTTGCTGTGAATGTTAGATCCGTTTACCTGTAGTCTGTTTCTAAACATTCTTTCATTCTGTATTCTCTTCAATATATGAGAAGTTTCAAGAAACTTTTTTTTTTGTACTGTCTAATTTTAATTTCTTTGATGTAACTTTTTGACCGTCATTTTTTACTGTTACTGCCACTTTACTCATCCTGATAAATATCATAATGCTGGTAATAGACTTCTGAGTATTGGAGACAGTCTGAATGAAAAGTCTTCCTTTATTTGTCTAAAAATAAAAGAGTGAATTGGAACTTGTTCCAGAAGCTGAGTCACCATTTCAGTTAAATGAATCCTTCATTATTCCTACTTGCCCACCATTATGGGAAGCTTTAATACCATGTTTTTTGTTGTTTCTGCAACTTTCAAATTACAATAGCTCCTGGGGCTCAGAGGAGTTTGTAACTGTTTCATAACAGCTTAGATACAAGTGCCAACCTGAATAGTTTTTCATAATTTAAGTATTCTCCAACAGTTTTTGTTATACAATTTTTAAAATTTAAATTGAAGTTGTGAAAATTGTAAAATTTTACAGTGAAATTAATTGTGAAATTATGAACTGTTTTGCTTTCTAATATGTTTTGAGAATGTTTTAGTTTTTACATTCTCAATTATTTAGGAATTTTTAATTGTTGGATATAACTTGAAATATTAGCAGTTATTGTAAGATTCTAAGATGTTCATCTCTTAGAGTCTTGTGTAAAAAGTATTGAAAGATTACTCAAGACAGGAAAGAATGGCATTGTCAGGATAACATTTCTGAAAAGCAAATAAAGTCATTGCTTGTGAGAGTATTCTGAACTTTTTTTTTTTTTTTAACAGCTTCAACTGTTGCGAGACAACAGATCAGAGAGAGGACACAAGAAGAACAGCTCCGTAAAAACAGCTAGCAGGTAAGTTAGTGCTGCGGTTGTTAATACTGTTTATGAATTTGTTGATTTCTTAACTCAAATTTTTATATAAGAAATTACACTATTCTTTTTGGATATTTTCAGAAGTCTTCTGTTTTTTTATGATTTACTTTCAAGAATTTCTTTTATATGGCATAATTTTTGCCTAAAATGGGTATTAGACTTTATTGGTCACTTATATCCAACTACATTTACAAAACTTAATCTCTTCAGTAGATATCAGAATTAAATGGATGCCAAAGTAAGGTTTGTGTTTCTGTCATTTAAGTGCTGAAAATGTAGAAAATTACCGTTATGCATACATACTTTTCAAATCAAGAAGATAGCTCAAATACTGTAACACTTAAATTGTTTTTATATCATATTTTGACAATAAATATGTCATTGTGAAGACATTAAAAACTAATCTAGTTCCATCCTCTAGCTTTTTTCCTCCCACTCAAAGGACAAAAAATGCAACACTGAATTGACAGGCACTGGTCTAGGAGTCTGTTCCTAGAGGGTTGTTTATGTACATGTTACCTGCTGAATCTCTTCTGCCAAAAATTTATTTTAATTCTAGTCTTTTTTTTAAGTGAGAAACTACAGAAATATTTCCCTTGATATGCACAACACCTTACACAATTTTTATATTGTTCTGTACAGATGACAATGTGCTATCAAATGACTTTTTGAAAAAAGTTTATAATAGATCTATATCATCATGTAATACTATGGTTTTGAATGAGATGGTTGTCTTTCAGACACTTCTAGTATGTGTGGTCATCCTGAAATAAGTTTTTAATGCTGTTAAATACTTACTTTGATGAATATCTAGAAGGGAGACCAGTACTTCTTTCAAAAACATACATATTAAATACAAATTATGTAATTGTATACAAGTTCTGGTTACACGCTTTAAAAAATTGGTTATGCAAGTGTTGATCATACATCTTCAGAAAGTTTCATCCATCAAATCTTTTATATTAATTCCAAAAAATCAGAAAAAAATTCTGCATATGTTTTCTGGAAAGTGCACTTGTTAAATCATATTTTTGCTTATAATTTTAGAATGAGTTCACTTTAGATAATGAATTTTCATCATAAAGACACTATCGGGCTGCTTACATGAAACTGAGGTATAAAGTGGATATAAAATGAGCAGTAAGAAATAGATTATATTTTCAGTCATTTTAGGATCTTTTTTTATGCTGCAGTAATTTAAAATGGTGTTTGAGGAATCAATCATATAACTTACGTGTTGTTATTTTGACCAGTGAAGCTCTTGTGAAGTGATTGTTACCTACACAAGCAGTTAAAGAGTTTTAAAATGGTGTTAAATAGCTAAAGTGATCTTCAGCTGTTCTTCATGTCCAATCAGCAGTAGACTATTATCCCAGTAAACATCTGGTAGGGTTGTGTAGAAGCAATAGGTGGCAAGTCCAAGACTGAAGACTGGCATTTTCTATAAAATATCTGTAATATCAAAGTAGCACTTACATAAACAATTATTATGACATACATAATGCCACAGTATATTATCATACTGTAATACCCTTAAAAACAGCAAAGTCACCTGCTAACATCTCCTGGTACCATCTTCTCTGTTTTCAAAGGCTTTTTCCTCTGTATGGAGCCAGGTTATTTCAAAAGAGTCATTTGTGCTTCTTCAGAAAACCACCATTTTCTCTGCCTATGACAGAAACTTTACTAGTAATTCTTTAAAGTGACTTGAAGAGAAATTCTCAAATTTCCATGAAAATGAAATTTTTAACAGGCCATCTGCCATCTTAGAATATCAAGTCATATATATCTTACAAGACGCATATTGAACAAATTTTAACATTCTTGCTACAGTTTAGCTGCTGAAAATAAAAATTTAATTTCCACAATGTGCAAATGTTTTACTCCCAGGCCAATAGCATGTCAGGTGACTACTTTCTTCCTATAGTTTAAGTGTTAACCTAAAATTTCGCTTTTTACCAAAAGCTGTTACAGCCAAAATAGAGATTGAATTTCAGATATATAGGAACACCACAAAATGAGTACATAGTGCATCTCCTCGTATGTTCATAGTACCTATCCTCATTCAGTTCAAGACAATTCCTCTGTATTCTGTTCCTTACAAATGAAATTCATGGTGTGTAGTGAACATATGTCAGATTTATGTGTGGTTAATATTGAAGGCTGATTTTGTTATGACTTAATTTTAAATTATCACTTCTACCAAAGGAGTTAATCTTAGTTTTGATAATACAGAGAAGTAAAATGTTCATGGTTAACGAGGCACCTATAGAAACTACTGGTTTAGTAGCAAATATTGTTCAGAGTTAATGAAATGGTGAATGTCACCTTAGTTGCAAATGTGCATCTTCGTTACTATGTATGAAATCATCATATGGAAATCTGTCATGTAGATTTTTGCATGTGCCCAGATACTTTAAAAGCCACTGAACTACAGTGATGCCAGTCAAATATCACAAGGTTGTTACAGAATTAAGTAATATTGTAGTAAATCTTTAATTATTGCAGTGTACTACATGCATATGCAGTTACATCTTCTGTTGAATACAAGCCTTGACTCACACCTGAAAGTTTGAAGCTGTCTAAAATTGACTCTAAATTAGTTCTTGTATGTGCTAAACTATTACAGTTGACACACCAGGGTAATTCAGTTGAGTAACCCCCTCAACAAGAGGCATACAAAAATTTATGGCCATGACCTTATTTTGTCTTACTGTTTATTGCTAAATGCAGTGATAGAACAGCAGCAGTGGGTAAGTATTGGACATTCTATAAAATTATTGTACTTATTCAGAATACAGTTTAATCTACTTTTATTGCAAGACTGAATTTCTCTGGGTCTTTCTCTGTATAGTTTTCACAGAACTGTATTTCTTGTTGTGGGACTACCTTTTTGTTTGCTGTTGTGGAAGACCTTTTTTCTGGTTTTTGTATGTATATGGATATGTATATGCACACACATTTTTCTATGCTTGTCTTCACTTTTCTTACCCCTTTTGGATGACTGAACACAGTTCTTGTCTCAGCATGTAGACAATATGTAAATACCCATATTACGTTAGATCAGTGACTTGTGGAATAATTTACTCTGTAAATACATCAGAAAGGTGTGGAGCTCTAAGCACAGTGGTGATCTGCAGCTTTCTCTTTGTGGTGAAATAATACTGATATTTTCTGGGTGAGCTTTACTGTACTGGGTTGCTTGTTTTAGGTTTGTTCTGTCAAAATTAATAATAATGAGCCATTCCTATATAAATTGACATGAACTTTTACTAGTGGCAAGATAATTACATTGAGAACTGTTGATATAGCTACTGATGAACCAGATGTTAAGGAGGCGGACAGTCCTACACCACAAAACTTAGAACCTGGTTAGATTCTATTATGCTGATACAGTTCAACACGTGATCTTCTGTATTTGACACATTTAAATATATTTATATTTATGCTGCCTTTACAGATAAGCTTTAATCTACAGATACGTAGTTTTCCCATTAATTATTTAAATTATATAAAGGCTACTAAATAATACTGGTTTAGAAGCTGCATTTATTTTTCCTGTATAGCCTTTGAAACAGTTCTCTGTTTACATTATCTCTCTGCATTAGGACAGGAACAGTCCCCTTCCCAATCCAGCTACATTGCTTAAAGGTGTTTATTCTTCCAGTTGCTTGTTTTCATCCTCTACTCTTTTGCCAGTAAAGAAGTTTTTTTTGTCTTCATTTTTTTAATATCCTTTGGGCAAAACCATACTGGTTAGTTCAACTCACCTATTTAAATTAAATTGGCTGGGTTTGTACAAACCATATTAGGGAGTGCTCACATGATTTCTTCCTCCGGCAGAGCTGTGGAGATGATAATCTCCAGCAGATGTGTGATAACAAATAGCTTGGGATAGTAATGTCTTCATCTGGCGCAGTTGTTAGCAGACCAAATGTCTGTCTGTAGCCTGAGGCTGTGGGCAAACAATTGAACATGATTGAGTTATGGCGAGTTAACAAGTTGGTGCTTGGCATCTGAACTGCCATAGCTGATCATGTGCTCATTGTTTGTCTGCTCCTGTCATGAGGTAAAACACATTTTCTTAAGTCACCTTTGTAAAATTTTATAAAAATGAGTTCTACCTAAAGAAGATTCCCCAGGGTTGAGCTTCATTTGGTCAGCAGTGGAGATAGCATTGAATTGCATTTTGCTGAGCTGCTATAACATGATTTTGAACATGTGATTATATTGATAAATATATGGGGGACCTCCATCACACAACTGTCTGCCAGTCTCTTAATATTAAATGTCCTTATCCTCACAATACCCCTATGAAGTTGTATTCTTATCTTCTTTTGACAGAATAACCAGAAATAACCAGAAAACAGCTCTAGTACGAACTAGTTAGCCACTTCTTGTGGCTGCAAAGTAGACCATAGCTTGAAGTAGAGGTAGTACTGTAATATTTCTTTAAAAATCAGCAGGAGTCACCTACTCAGCCATTACTATAATGTGGCAGGAGGACTGTGTGCCCATCATCCAATGATCACCTGTTGCTGCTCTGTTTGAGCTGGCAAGAAGTCTTTGCAGACTTCTCCTGACATGGTGAACAGCACAGACTGAAATGCAGGTCTTTGCACATGTGGAGGAGACATTCTGGAAAGCAGACTCTGGGAGTAGTACAGTAAGAGTTACGTTAAAGAAACATGTCAAGTGCAACTAAATGGTGATAAGTGTCAATAAAACTCCAGAATATTAGTCAAAGCTCCCTCTTGTTTTCTGCAACTGTGTCTTTCCCTCCTTTCTCTAGTTGTTCTCAATCCTGTTTAAATATGTGCCTTGTGTTTGGTACAAGAGGATGACTCAAGTATTTTCACTTTTTATAACAAACAGTATTCTCTATGAATTAGTATTTAAAGAGGCTCCTAATGAAAAAAAAAATAACACCAAACTTGATGAGGGCTTTTCAAAAGTGTAGTGCTGCTTTGGTTAGAAATACAACTTTAGATCTTTCCCAGTTTGGAAGGGAAAGCCTTATTTGTACAACATTTGTTCATTTTCATGTGATGATATGCATCATGGTACTTTTTTTTACACAGATGTGACAAATAGCACTACAGCTGCTCTTTATTTGATCTTCTAAAGAGACAAAAATGTGCAAGGATTCTGTCTGCTCCCTCTTTCCCACCATGTCATCTGTTGTTTGGGAAGGAGTCCTAATTTGCAGCAGATACAAAACTATTTGTCGAGTTGCAGGTTTGCCAAAAATAAATGAAACCATTAATTACTACATTTTTTGAGCAGCTGTTAATGGATTGGGATAAGAAAACTGTACATTAGGCTACTGGTTAATTACAAGAACTGTAATTGTTTAATGTGGCTTTTGCGGAATGAAATTACAATACCAGAGGAGGTAAATTCAACCAGTTTTTGAAAATTATACATGAAAATGTGCACATACTTACACCGCAGTAAAGCTAAGGAATGCATAGCAGTTTTACTAGGTGATTCACTTCTACCATCACATGAACACATATTCGCAACAAAAATACTTTAAAAAGAAAGTAATATTTATACACAGCTCTTAATTCAAGTGTAAAATTATTCAATTTAATATCTTTTAACCCCAGAGCTAATAATGTGGGAGATTCAGATATAACATTAAAATCCAAATGTGTTTACATCATTAGAAATTAACAACTAAGCAGTTTTATCTCCTCTTTGGAGTGCCATGAAGCAGTAACTGTACTGTTATGATTGGTGCTTAATAATATTTGCAGTTCCAGATTAAATTATGTGAATGTTTGAGGACACATTGCTTTCCTCCCTTGCTGTCATGCTCAGGGACAACATTATTTTATCAGTTTAGTATTTGCATTCTCTGGGAAAAATAAAAGATGGTGCCATTTTGGAAGAGGGCAATTTCTGATTGTGTTTTCTATACTGCCTCATTTTTAATGTCCCCAAAAGATTTTCATCTGGGAGAGGGGAATGGGGCAACAATGGTTTGATAGTTATTTCAAAATGTAGCCAGTATTTGATACTTTAATTTTATGGAAATATTCAAGCCTCTCTATTGGTTCATGGGTAGATTTAAAGTATCCATTGATTAAATTAATATTAGTCACTAAGTGTCTTAAAAGTGTCATATTTTAATGCAACTTTCATAATGAGAACATTTGCAGATATAGCAGAAATTCTGAAGAGCCCATGTTCTGCTTTGAAAGTACATTTTCCCTTATGATCTAAGCAGTTTCATAGCATCTTTAGTGCAAAACTAATTAAGTACAAAACCACAAGCCAAATTTCATTGTTATTGCACTAAAATCTAATACACTTTATAATATTGTATATAAATATGATGCTAAATGATACTGAAAATTTGTAATTTAAAATTGAATTCCAGGTACATGTGAGTATGTTAACTAACAGGAAGTCAATTAGTCCTGATTTTAAAAAATACATATAATTAAAATTCAGATAACCTCCAGAAATTATGTACTTCTGGATCCTCCTGAAGTACCATCTGGATTGAAATTTCCCCTGAATGAATTGATAACAAATTTCTTATTTTCAGGTACCTGAATTTTAGCACATGATATGCTTGTTTCCCACATTCAACTGCATTAGACTCTCCTTTTTAGCTCCAGAGCTCAGGCTTTGGTTGTCTCAGTTTACCTGTTAAAATGTTAACAGCATAAGGCTAAAGTTAATTTGGGCTTCAGAGGTGTGGATACCCTTCCTGCTGTTTAAGATCTGAGCAGGAACTATGTGCAATAACTTTCACTGTAGTCCCACAAACTATTTAACGTATCGTTAAGCAGCATTGCTATCAAAAAAGGTTGTTTTGCAGTGGTTTTTCACCACTTATTTGTCCCAACATCTCCTGCACCACAAGAAATGTGGTGCAGATGGGCCTATCTGATTCACCACACAGGCACTTGAAAGCTGCATACTACAAACGTAAGGATGAATAGCCATGTCTCAAGGAAGGGACGGTTTGCCTCTTTCTGGTTTTATTGTAAATTAAACTGTTAGTGCAATTTTTACATTGAGTTCCAACTAATCTTGAAGAAATCCCTGATTCTTGCATCCACTACTGTACATTCAGTAAAATTCTGAGGCATAGGCATGCAGACTTCTATTCAGACTGTGGTTTTGTGTAAGGAGAGAAAGAGTTTAGAAGGACATTTCAGTAGTTTGTTCCAAGTTACATAAAATTTTCATGTTTATTTTCTCTCTTGATGTTGTGAAATTGTGATCATTTATTGTAACAATACATTTCAGCCTTTCTGGAAACTAACAGTAACTGTCCTGGCTAAAATAGGAAGCAAAGGACACTGTTCAGCTTGCTAATTTTTGGATTTTGGAATCGGTTTTGCCATTGTCTTGTTAGTTCATGTGCATGTTTCAAAGTGTTGATATTGCTAATTAATAATATAGAGCAGAAGGACAGAAGTAAAGTTTTTACAAATAATTTTGAAACTAAAAAGGGACAAAGTCAGTAGAGAAAAAAAGTCAATTTTTCTCTAACTTTCACTTACCTGCTCTCATTTGTTATTAGAAAGTCAGATTTTTTTTCACTCTTCTACACACGGACCCCTTGTACTCAGTGGGGTTGCATGACAGTTACTAAGGGGAATGGGTGCAGAGTGTTAGGAAGCATAGTTTCCTTAATGTTTAGTCTCAGCTTTAGGGATTTATTTTTTTCCCCCCACACCCCAAATTACATACAGTTCTATCTTTGTTTATCAGATTATTGCCTGATTTGTAACTGTACTATCTTGACCAGACAATAAGATTGTTTGAAGAGTTGTTTCTCAAGCATAATATTAAAATAGGGAAGTGAAAAAGATTAAGGAGGAGAATGATGTTGGGGTCCAGCTGCAGAGTTATTTTCTTAAAAACTGATTGGCAGGCAGTAGGTCAAGGACAGACCACAGTGGTTGTAACATAACAAAAAGCTTCTGGATCGCTGGTTCAGATCTAGGTCTAAATGACTGATTTAAAATCATTACTTTGCACTGGCTATTTACCTACATTAATTGAATTACTGGTCTCTTAGAGTGGACCACATTCATTCCAGCTAGCCATGCTTGCTCATCTTCCCAGCACTGAGGTGGAGAAAGAAATTGGCATACAGGTTGAGTGCTTCCAACCTGATAAGACATTTTCTTTCTTCCAAACCTGATAAGACATTTTCTTTCTTCCATTTTTGAGCTACTGCATTAGATATTTTGATTTTTAATGTTACTTCTTGTTCCATACCGGTTTTAAAAGTAAAGGATTTTGAGTATGACACTAATGTCTGCAGTAATTTAACCTAACTCTATATACCAGTGTAATCCAGAACTTTAAGATGTGTTTTTTAATGTCTTTTCAACAAAATACATTTGTCCTGCACTGAGTTATTTAGTGAATGTTATACTTAGTAAACAAATATGTATCCAGAAATATCTGGAAGAAATAATGTAGCTGAGTAAGCTATCAAGTCCTTCCATGGAAGTATCTGTTCAAGCCCATGGTTACTGCTCAAGTTGTAAAGATACTTTCCGTATCACTTCAGAGCAGGATCAGGGCCCTTACCTCTCGGATATGAACAGTGTTGTTGCAAGATAAAGAAAAAACTGAGAATATTTGCTTTAGAATTTGTGAAACAATATTGTCTTGTAACAGGATGGTATTCTGTTACTGCAACCTGTTTTCTAACTGTTTCAGCATTTTGTGAATATGAGCATTATTTTTATCAGGTGTTACTTGACACAAAACAATAATGGAACTTACTGTCAAAAATACTTAGAAATATTCTGAACACAAAATTTGTATTCTGAATTAATCTAAAAATTCATTTCCTGTCTTGAAAATGTGAAATCATGTCATTTGATGAAGAAAACTAAGTTTTAGCTATTTAATTTTTAACAGAAGTGGATTTTTGGTTTTATTCCCTCACTGTTCCTTGGTGACTTGTTTGTACACCAAGATATTGGTTTGGATTTGCCTTTGTGTAATTCATATACTTTTGATCAATTCCAACTCATGCCCAATTATATTACACTAAATTAACATAATTCAGCAGATGTTGATATTTAAATGTTTTCTGGCATTCACATTTTGGACAGCTGTCTTAGAGCTTGGGGAAAAGGCAAACATTTAGAGTTAAATGCTGAACATATGCTTAAATTACTAATTAGAAGCAAGAAAAAACAATGCATTATCCTTTCTGAGGGCAGTAGGCCTCTACTACAGAAATTTTTTTTAGAGACTCAAATCACAAATAAAGTGCATAACTGACTTGTATTGGGTGTCAAAACATATGTAGCGATGTAAGTTTTTATTTTCCATTGTGTTTGCTAAAATTATGCCAATGTGGAGTTGAATGTGTAGATTTGTAGAGTTCAGGTAAATTTTGGATGACTACTATGTCTGAATGACACTTAAAAGTGCTGAAGAAATAACAGAAAGGAACGTATTAGGATATAGTATTAGGTGATGAGGTAATTTGATTGGGCCAGCGGAAGATTGTATTCTTCGCATAATAGGATTGCACCAGGACTTTAAATAATACCAGTATGTCACCCTTATGTTTAAAGTTATGTTGTGAACAGATTGGCATAGTGTGAAAGGAGTTAGAGTTGCATGGTTTTATCACATCTGTTTAAGATTTAACAAAAGGAAAATAAAGTGCATAGCTCTTTTGGTTAATGTAATAGTTTTTCACACTTGTGAAGGCAGATGAAACAGTCTGTTGTATAGATGATGTCATTCTTTAGTTTCTGATTGCCAGGAACCTGTCTTCCAATATCGCGTATCAACAATGCTGCTTTCACAGTTTCCATAAAAGCTGTGAAGCTCTTCTCATTCTCTGAGAGAGCTTGATGGAAATAGAGATAGACCTAATGTACAACCTGAGCATATGATCTCAGTGACCCATTGACAAAAAGTGTATTTTTTCCAGGTGAGGAACTGTTCACCAAGAACACAGCTGTTACAGCAGCTTTGTTGTAGACAGTGGTCTGGCATTTAATATACTGACTGCCCAGATTGCTGCATGTGATGTGCTTCTGTAACAAGTAACAAAATAAATTTCAGACACTAATTTGACCTAAAGTTGGGTAAATGTGTACTGAGATGTATCTCAAATGTTCTTAACAAAACATTGCTGGGTCGTTTTTCATTATTGTCCTATACCATGCTAAGATGTAGAGTCCTGATCTTCAGTGTTAAAACAACTGTTTTGATCTCTCTTACCTGTCTTCATCTACTCCCCAGAAATGTTGACCTCAAAGTAGTGTCTAGTGCATGTACTGGAAGTGCATATGCACTGTGCATACTTGAGAGAGTGAAAGAATGTCAGTACCTTCTTCAGAATGGACAAGGTGACATCCTCACATGTGCCTCATGAACAGTTAATTATCACATATGTTACTCTTCTCTAGGTGTTCAGCCATTGTCCATGTTTTGGCCAAGCTGTGTGCTACAAGGGAACAAGGAAATGTTTCCTTATAAAATTCCTTAGCCATCTGTTTTTCCTCAAAAACAAACATGCCTTGCGTATTTCAGTGTAATATTATGAAATCATCATGTATCTTTTCTGTGGTTATATTGAGATACATGACAGAGGCAAAGATTAGAAGTATTCATTATAGCTAGATAATACAGAATCGTCTTCTCAAATTTACAGCACCAGTTGCCTAGTACGTGTATTTGACGTGATACCTTTTGATTAAGTGCATACTTCTGGAGACTCAGTCAAATGGAAGTGTAGAATTTTGTGTTCATCTTACCTAATAAGCTAATTGGACATTTAGAGATACATATACAATAGTTTTTTAATGGTATTTGCCTCTAAACTGATCATAAACTGTTCCATGGACTCAGATGGTCTTGAAAGGTACAGTAAGAGTTAAAGTTCATCCAAACTCTCTTATTTAAGCAGTGCAAATTAATGCATTTCCATTGGCCACCAGATACACCAGTGTCTACATTTTAAACCGTGTAAGAAGTGAGATAACCTGTACTACAGGTCCATTCTGTGTAAGGATTTAAGAACCATTTCTGTAATATTTTTGTGTAAAAGGTATTTAAATAATGGGAGATTTGCTGAGATTATTCTTTGATTTTATAAAGTTGACCTGTTCCACACGTTCAATTTTTTTTTAATCATTTTTTTGGCTTGCTTCTCTGTTACGCAGTTGTGAGATCTGGGGCGTTTTTTTTTTTCATTTTTAACTGCTTTTGTGAATATTGCTTCACACACTCCCTACTCAATTTGAATTTATAAGAAATTGTCCACTTAGTTCAAGCTTAAAGTGAGTTGTGTTCCTCACTGCATTCTCTCTTCGGTCATATCCATATTCATATCTATTTCATATCTATATTTTAAGACAGAACTGACAGTTTCAGTTAGATTTTCTCTTCAGAATAATTCTCTCAAGTCCCTTCTAAAATGCCATCCAGTCAACTCTTACGTTATTTGTAATCTCTTATGAAAGAAGTTCACTTAGAAACTTTTATCAAGCCTCACCATTAGCTGAAGCATTCAGTGGTGATAAACTTGAAGAGTTCTACAGCCATCTGCAGGAATGCACTGATACTGTGGCAGAACTGTGTGTCACTATTTGCTCAGGATTTGTTCCTCAGGTGAGAGAGATGTTAAGTGGAATATGAAGGATAGGCAAGTATTGAACATTACCAATTTATCTAATTATGGAATAGAAATGAGTCTTCTTGAAAACATTATTGCATCATAGTAATATGCTGCATAGAATTTTCCAAGTTAGAGTACAGAAAAGTAATAAATAGTTAAACAAAACCCACACTCTTCTATATCTGCCTTTGTTAGTAATCAGTACTTTTATGCATTTTTGACAGAAACAGAACATAAAACCATCACCTCCATTACTTACAAGTAATCTTAGCAATGTCATAGTGTCATCTACTAAGCGGTTTGACACTAAATATACTAAGGGACCAAATTAAGTTTGCCTTCGGTGATGTTGTAACCATCGGCACAATTACAGTGCACCAACAAAAGCAACTGCCCTGATATCAAATAAAGCATTGCCGCTTGCAAGGAAAGTGACAGCTGCTAATAGCAGACAGACAGAGTGATCAACAGACATGTTGCTACAATGAGACATAAAATAAACATGCAAACATTTTGTATTAAATACCTGGTACACACAGCTTGTTAGTTTAGCCCATTGTACTAGTGCATATGAAGCTGTCTACTATGTAACACTGTCTTCATTGCATCTTTCTGAAGAGACTATGAAACAATTACTGAGTTTGAATGTTTTTTTTTTAATTTGGGGGAGAGGGGTTTTTTTAGTATTTTGGCGGGATTTGGGGGTTTTCTTTTTTTTACATATGGGATGATAGTGATTACAGAAGCATGTAATAAATCAGAGAGCTAGAACTCACGTTCAGGAGGATCTGCTGTCCTACACCCTTTTTATTGAACTATCCTTCTCAGTGACTGGACTGGTGAACTTAGAACTCTGATAGCAGCAAAGGTGATAACAAGTAGTGAAACAGTTCAGAACCACTTTGTGTACTCAGTTGCTCAGAAGGTGGGTTACAATTAAAGCAGTGCAGCTGTAGGTTCCCCCACAGAACAGATATTTATTTAGGGAATGTAACCAAATGGTCCATTGACTGCAGAGGTCAGGATAGATAGAAATCTGACATAGCCTATTACAAATGTCTTGGAGAGGTGAACATGTGTAACTGCAGAAAAGGTATTCATCAACAGTCTTTGCTTACTGAGCTATAAAAATTACAGGAAAAGAGATTGTGTCGTGTAGGCATGAATAGAAATGTTTGGGGAGCTTAAAGAGACTAAGCATGTTACCAGAGTAAGGGCAATTACCTTGAAAAAAGAAATTATAGGGAGACTATTTAAGGAGGAGGTAACAAAAATTTCTCTTAGAGTGAGTGTTTGTCACAAGAATGTGTAGGTGCTTGTGAATTGTTTTACATGTCATTGCTTCTATAAAAGTATTTGCTGTATCAAAACTATTTTTTATTGTGTTTATTATTTATTATTTCAATAGCTTTTTTGTTATGCCTTCACACTCTGTCTTTGGTTTTGAGGCTTTTATTTACCACATAGAAAGGAGAATCTAAACACTGTGTGCAAGATGAAAAATGAATAAAACCTGACAGTGGCATTTCCAGTGGTTTTGTTTAATATGTTGAGGCATGACACAACAACAAAAAAATTCTTGGCATGCTAGTGTAAGTACACACCAGCCTGGCTTTTGCAGCCCTCTTATTTTCCTCTGCCACAACTTTGCCACTGCTATGACACTTGCAGGCCTGCTCGGCCGTGGTGCAGCTGATGCCCTGTCCATGCTCATATTTTTCTTATTGACAGTGAGTGTTCTTGCCAAACGCCAGGGACCATAGTCACATCTGTTTGTCTCCCAAGCTTGTCTGAGGCTGCTTGGGAGCACTTTTTATCCAGAGGGCAGCTTTAACTAGGCCTAATACTCTGAAAAGCCTCTATTTGTAAATGCATACAATGAGGCGACAAGTTCCTGTTGTCTTTCCTTTAAAATTATTCCATTTGACACTGCTTGCTCTAGTCCCTGTCACCAGCATATCAAAAGCCAAGTTTTCAGGCAAGGTGGTCTTAACAAGTTTTATTTTTTCCCTAATAAAATGCCTAGCTTCCCTCCAGAGCACTATTTATAAATGATAGCTGGAAGCAAGCTAGGGATAAATAGAGAGAAGTCAGGCAAATAGCTTTCTTCCTTTCTGTAATCTGCACTTTTCTGATTTAATGCTAAGAAACATAATGCTGAACTTAGCCTGATTGAGGGTCAGAGTTCTCCCTACTTTATAATACCCTCATTACAAGCATTTCAAAATGTACTGTGCAGCTTCGGAAAACCACATTTTGTCTAACCTGCCAGTTCCATAGCACTGATAGTTCTTGTCTTTTGCTCTTAACAAAAAAAAAAAAAAAAAAAAGCTCTTTGTTTTGCTGTGATCTACATTGACAGTGCATATCAAATGTTAAGGCCTGGTGAAAGCAAATGCCTCTTTAGAATCGTTGAGTTAGCTTAATGTTTGATGTTAGTGGCCATATAGCCTGGTTTGACAAACCTTAATTGGTGCTCTAGCATATTGTTGTTTATTTGAGATGTACAGAATTTTCAACAACGACAAAGAAATACCCACTCTCACCTTGGCTGGTGATCGGGTTGTTGTGCTCAGCAAAGGCGAATAATTCATTTATGCTGAAGGAACAAGGCTGCCTTCAGACGTTCATTGATTTTAAATTAAAAAGTAACTGCTATGTTCTACATGAAGGGTGACAACAATAACAAAGTAGTCCTTACTTAGTGTTATTTGTTGCAACTCCATTCCGTGTGCCTGGAGGAAAAGTGGGGAGACCCCAGTACCATAATCTTACAGATCAATAATCTAGATATCTCAATGTAGTGTAACAGATAATCAATTCTGGGTAAAATAACTCAAACGCTGCTAGCTGTTACTGCTGTGGCTCAGGTCTTCAGGTTCAATTGCCTGACTTTATTAATTTTTATCTTTCATCCTACTTGCATTCCTGGAGTCTTTCTCCCTTTTTCATTTGAAAGAGAAAACAGAGTTGCATGTAGGATGCAATTTACCACACAACTTACTCTGCATGTTTAGTATCAATGCGAAATACTGGTCTGTTGATGATTAAACATCCCTTAAATATTTTTTATCTAACAATTGTTTCCCCGTATTATATTTAAATATTATTTTTTAATTGTACAGTCAGTTATGAAAGGGTTATACTTCTTGGTTTATTTCTAAATTTAGATCTGAAGTTTATCACTGTTTTAATATACTAGTTCAACTGTGTTCAGTTTCTGGGTGTTAAAATAGGACACAATTTCAACTTTGAAGAATTGGAAGGAAAATGTCTGTTTTAAAACAAAGAGAATTAAATAAGTGTTGACATAGAGGTTCACTAGGTGAAGCTAGAGTGCACTTCATTTCACTGTGTGAAACTTTTCTTGGAATATTTTACTACTTAAAAGTACTGTGTTAATTTACTGTAACTTTTTAGAAGTATGTAGAAGATTGTACATTGTCATCTTTTTCATCAAGCCATTGTTGTCACTTTTTTACATTATTGAGCAGATCTGGGGTCTCTCAACATTATATGACCATTTTTTATTCATTTAGAAGCAGCACAGCTTTAAAAAGTTTATAAATTCAGTAAAGGATAAGTCATATATCCATGCTGAAACCAGATCCCATGAGTGACAGAGTGTTACTATGCTATGGTAGACTGTCAGATGCAATTCTCAGCTTGTAATTTTATCAAAATTCACTACACTTCTGTGGTAAGAATCACACTTCTCAGTAACATTTATGGAGACATATTTAAATTGTGGAGTTTATAAATTACTGCATTTTCTCTCCTTCTGTTCTAGTTCTTTCCAAAAAAATTCTGGCTACATATATTCCATTTTACAGGCACTGTACATTGCTCTAAGAAAAATAGTAACTGTAATTGTCCTTAAGATTATATATTCCAAAATTCAGTAATTGGAAATTCCAAATGTATCCTTTTCTGTAGTACCTTACTTCTAACAGCTGGCTTTAATGCAGTAAGATTTGCTTGTTTGCCATCCTCTGCAGCTCCACCAATTTTCCAGTCTCCACATGTAAGCTTGTAATTGTTTAATGAGTATACCAGATACTGTGCTTCCATGTTATCATTCTCAGAACTTGCCGGTGAATTAGAAGAGGACAAATTGCTGCGCTACAAATTTTATTTCATGCACCTTTGAAGAGTTTACTCTTTCATGTTTTCTCATTCATTCTTCATCTTACCTTTAAAAAAAATTGATAATGCTTTTCAAGTAATAAATGTTGTTCTGACAGTCAGGCGTTACTAGCCAATTGATAACCTACCAACAGTATTGTGATCTCTTTAGATAATTAATCTTAGCTATTTTCCTGTCAGGAGCAACACTGGTTTTGTTTTATGTTGAGCTAGAAAGATTGCCAGTTTTGAAAATTAAAAAGCATTCCCTTTATATTATTCATTCCAGTAACAATTTATGATGCTGCATTTAGATACTGAGTGCTTGTCAACAAACATAATTATGCTTCGATATAAACAAGATTGGTGGCTTGACTGTGCAGCTTCATCTTGGTTGAGAATGTTTTGTTATAGGTTCAGATTATACAAGCTGTGTATTTATGTGGCGGTTTTCTCCCTTTGTTAATAGTTTTCTCCTATAATTACTTGCAGGCAAACCAGTGTACATTTAGGATCATTGTGCATGGGAGACATCAAACGGAGAAGGAAAGCTGCTCCCCTGCCAGGACCCACAGGTAACCAATTTTCCTGGGACAGAACACAAAACACAAGATGTTAAATCTGTAAATACAAAGCAGTAGGTCAGTGACCTGGGGAAATGCTTGATAAATTCAGTAACTTCCCATATAACTTCAGTTATGTCCTATTGTTATTTATTAATAGAGATTAAGAAGTAAATAGGCTCTCTTAATTCTCCCTCAAACATTTCCAATTTCTAGTCCTTTGTAGCATGGCACTTCTTTAAAGAGAATAAATCTTTTTTCATATACTGAGAATCATAGACAGTAAAGATTATTGCTCATGTCTGTTCAAGCATTACGAGGTAGAAGACATGAGGTATCTTTTTTCTGTGAGGAATGCATATGAATACTATAAATACCCTGCACAATAAAGATAGGATGTGAATTCTTGAGCAAACAATTGAAAATGTGGAGATAACGCTGCGAAACACAGCTTTAAAATTAGTGCTGTAGATTAAATAGGAAGCACTTGCAAGCACATTTCTGAAAGATTTTTACAGATGCGAGGTCACAACCATTGGATGCATTTTGCTGATGTCACAGCTGTGAAATTACTTTTTCAATACTTAGCAGTGATTTATAGGACTCTCATCAGTTTGTTGTATTAATTATATATGTGCATACTGGAAGGATTAGATTATATGTGTGTGTGCTTGTGTGAGGCTTTTTATACATTGCTAATATGGAAATCTGGATTGTACGTCCTAGTCATATATCAATTACTACAGCAACATATGCAACACATACAGTTCTTCAAATATATTCTAAATAGATGTCTTTAGAGAAGCCTAATATTTGAATTCCAAATTAATTCCCCCTCCTGAAACTTCTTTGTTTCAAACCGCAGTGGCAGAAACAGACCAAGAATAATATTAAAATGCTATAAAAGCACCTTAGTGGCAGCAGTATGGAAAAAGAGAATGTATGGGTCAGCTTCTAAGACTCTGAACATATGTGAAGTGAGAAAGAAAAATACTTAATGGCTGAAGAGAGAATAATATAATTATTTCTACAAGGTGATTTTCACTTCACAACTTTCAAGTACTAGAAGATGTCATTTTGTGCTGAGAGGGTATGAAGTATCATGAAATTAATTTTAGTATTCATTTTACCTTGGACTTTCACCATTCAGTATTTTATTTTACAAGCTGGCTCCTCTGCATAACTTTGCAAAGCCAATATTTTGATACCAAGGCAAATATATAATGTGGTCAATCAATGTTGCGTAGCTATATATTCACAATTTTAGAGATCATTTTGGCCCCAAAATTTGCCTTTATGTGGAGAGTGACAGAGAATAACGGTGGATAAGGGTATTATATGAGGTACCTTTTAACTAATATGTGGGTTTTTTTCTTTTCAAGTTTAAGGTAATCTTTTCAATTTTGTTCTGGGCTTGGAGAATTGAAAATTTTTTCTGTGGTCTTAGAAGTTTTTTTCTGCATTTCATCACTGTAAGTTTCTAAGTAAAAAGAAACTTTGGTAAACTTTGAATAATCTTGTACATATGAGTAGGTAATGTATAACATTTTATAAATTATTGCCATTTTCTCAAAGGTAAATTATTGCTTTTCCATCACAGGCCTTGTTTATTTGTCAGTATTTTATACCATTTTCTGAAAGAAACAGGGTTTCCCTTTAGAATGGAAATACATTTGGGAAGTTGGATTAAAATTAAATCACTATTTGATTATTCTTCTTTGAGTAGTTTTAGTTACAGCAACAGAAGAACTACATTTTATGTAGAAGAATTTGTAATCTTTTTTCTTGAAAGAAAGGACAAAAGTTGTGTATTTACATGAACAAAAGTTGGAAATTAATCATTCCGCTAATAATAGTCCATATTTGACATCATAGTGAAACCTGAAAGGCTCTCTGTAAATGAGTGATTAGCTGCAAACATGTTCTTGAGCTATATGTGCTGCAAATTAGCAAAGTTTCACCTAATACGAGCCAATCCATTGAAAAAAATATTTTTTAAATTCTCATTTGCAATTTTTGAATAAATTTTATCACTGAATTAATTCTTGCAGCACTATGCAAAGTGTTGAAAATGGTCGTTTATATGTTGAGGTTCAGTAGTATTGAAGAGAATGACCAGTGATCCTAATGAAGTATCGAAACATGTTCTCTGATTTTGAGTCTCACAAGGGTAGCACCTGCTACTCTGAGACACCTTACAAAGCCATAGACTTCTGTAGCAAGCAGCGTTATTGGTTAAACATTTATTAATTGTGACAAGAACACGCAATTTATTTCAGTACTCCAGCTTATTTACTGCTCTTTCACCTTTGTATTTTGTATTGAAAAAGTAAAATGAATATTGATAGAGTTAGATATTGATTTCTAAATTTATAGCCTGTTCTCAGCCGGGAGTCAAAGTCACATACCAATAGGTTTGTGTATATTAGTAACAAAGGATGTAGATTTACTTGTACAGCAATGAGAAACTATTGAAGCAAAAAAGTTTGAGCAGAACAGAGCATTTTATAGTTTCAAAAATGTCATTTGTAAAGGTGAAGAAAAGCTGTGTTGAAAAGCAATGAAGAAAATGGGAGATAATGTAGGTATGGATTGTTAGGAGCTGACAGTACTGAGATAGGAGTCCTATTCTGCCTTTTTTGCTAAGATAAATTTTCTGATTTGTGGATGCTTGATATAGCTCCATCTGTGTTACCAAACCTGGGTAGTTAATTAGTTTATCAACTAAAAAAAGATACTAGTAAAAATTCTTTACTTCGTATGATTTCTTTTAAGAATTAGGTGTTGTACATTATAAATATCTACTTTTTTTACGGTTTCTTCCATGAAACTGATATAATTTCAGTGATTCTAGTCAGATTTGGGACCAGGTCATTCTCAATTACTTTATGCCCTCTCTGACTACCTGAGTGGTAGAGCTATTTCATATGACACCCTGAAATACTTCATTGCAGCATTACAGTGCCCTCAAATATATATAAAAACCTTAAACAAACTAATACATTATCATGGAAATAGCCCTACCAAAACTGGGTCCAGCATTAATGAAAATAATTACGAAACAGCAACAAAAAAGAATTTAGACATAAGAGAAAGTACATTCTCTGCAAAATATTGTTACTACTTGAAACACATACATTGGGAATGTTTACAGTAATTTCAGTCTTAGATTACCTAGTTTAAGTCTCATATCAAACCAGTAGATGTTGCAGAATTTTAGGTGCCATGTTCATACACTGAATATGCATTTGCCCAAGTTCCTTTTCTGTTAACTCTGTCATCTTCTGTACAAGCTTTTTCTCAGTCAGCTCCTGTTAAGTTCCCAAGACTACAGATATTTAGGGTTTTTTAACAAGAAACCTCTAAGTCTTAAATGTTGGAAAAATCATCAAATCCTGCTTCACATCTGCAGGATGTTAATTTACAAAATTTGGAAAGTTCAGTTCAGAACAAAAAAAGTTAAGTGTTACTTGTGTGCCTTGTAAATAGCCATTTATTTCTATTTGAAAACAATCTGTTTGCTCAGTTTTGCAGTTTGGAGCAGTGTTGAAAACCTGCAAAAACTGTTTTTTAAAAAAATAAAGTTATTTTGTACTTAAAATACAGAGAATGTGCATATAAAAATGAAATTATTGTGCATGTTATGGGCACTTTAATACTTATATTTTGCAAAAGCAAATTTCAGATGTCATTTTCTTCACCTAGTTGGCATGTTGCATGCTACGCTTCAGGCTGGTACTGATTGAAATGACCAAGTTAAAAGTCTCATTTTAAAGAATGTGTTTTAATGAAAAATATGACAGATTCTTAATTACAGCAGAAATACTGAGCACTGCTATAATGCTGTCATGACTCACTTTAACAAGGTAATCAAAAGGGTACATGTTTTCATTCGTTTTTAAAAATTGCCAACAGAACAGCTAAGCAAACTATTTTGCTGATGCTTAATATGTCAGTGATTAAAAATCAGACCTGAATATCTGCAGTACCAAAATGATGATTTGAAAAGGATTGTGATTACACTGTGATAACAGGGGTGGCTGAGGCTAAGTTTCTGGTGAAGGTCAGCTTAGTGGGATAGTCGCAGGGAAGGGGTAGACTTTTGTGTATTTGGATGAACTGGCAATAAATGTCCAAAACTCTATACAAACAATGCTTGCTTTCTCTTTAGCTTGATTTGCCTTGATTTAGCTTTTCTTCTACTAAATGTACAATTCCAAAATGGACAGCATAGACAGAAATCCCTTGTCACAGGGCAATACAACACTGGCATGTGTTGTGACCACTCTCCCTTGTTGCACTGCACTGCACTGCACCATTTCCTATCCTTAGAATATCAAAGTCCTTTCTGACCTACACAGCATATCTGCTTGATTGTCCAGCTCCATAAGTTTCTTCCACAGATTAAATTTTACTGACTCCTTTCTGTTTCTTTGGTTTCTCCTACCATATTTTCTCACTAAATCAATTCAAAAATTTAAAGATCGCCAGAGTAACATCCAGTATTGGAAACTGCTGTCCCTTCAGAGCAAAAGACTTTTCACACTGATATTGAGGTCATTCGTTCAGGTGAGGTCCCTTACATCTAAACACCATGAGGAAAGTTCACTAACAAACTTCAGAAGATCCATAATTCAACAAGAACCAAGTTTATACTGAGAATTTGCTGATGGATTTCTTGTGATCTAGAGAGAAGGCAATATTCTTCAGGCTGTACACACAGTCAATATAAAGTCAAGAAGAAATCTTCAGGTTGATAGAAGACTGTACCTGTCTTTTCTAACTGCTGTCATCTTCTGAAATGTGGAAGGTTCCAAAATAATTCCCCAG
Organism: Athene noctua; assembly: GCF_965140245.1. Taxonomy (NCBI): domain Eukaryota; kingdom Metazoa; phylum Chordata; class Aves; order Strigiformes; family Strigidae; genus Athene; species Athene noctua. The sequence goes on along the minus strand of NC_134037.1, from coordinate 106,134,379 downwards.
ATTACTCTGGGAGTCTTTTCCTAAGGTAGCTGGGGTTTTTTGTGGAAAGCGTTCAAATTACCTCCACTGGGAGTTGGACTCGATGATCCTTATGGGTCCCTTCCAACTTGAGATATTCTGTGATTCTATGGATTTTTTGGACTTCACTTTCAAGAATCATAAACTAGCTTTACAGAGAATATCACCAATGAGAGCATCTGGAACAGCTTTGCATGAAACTGAGAGGTGTCAGTAGGGAGACTCATCCTCCAGGTCAGTTATGTGCTCTGCAAGTTCTTGTTCTCTACCAGGTACCATAACAAAGTGATTCCCCACAGAGAGGAGCTGCCTCCGTTTTAGATGCAGTGTGTTAGAACCATTACCTTTTTCATATGGGCTGATGTACATCATGCAGTTTTCCTAGAACTCAACCAATAAAAGCAGTACCTGATATTCCTGACAGTCTGCTTTAGGTTGATAATACCAAAGGACTTTTGTTAACCAGGGAAGGTTTGGGAGTTAAAATGTGTAAGGAGGAAATACGTGTATTTTTTCCACAGCTAGTACAACTTCTTATTCCAGTTCTCCACAACAAGCTCTCAGTTGATGGTTGCTAGTTTTTCTTTATCCCAATGGAATAGGGAGCATTGCTGCAAATAGGCCCTGCTATAGGTTACACAAAAATCACTTTTTTGAAAGGTTTGTTAGGAGATAATTTACTTTTTGAATAAGGAAGGAGGCCTGTGCATGAGCCTCGTAGCTTTATGCGGAGGGTTTTTCCACTTCAGATGAATAAAAATAACTGTTTAGGATCTGAGAAAATATTTTGGTAATGTAAGAATGTAAAATTCATTGATCACGTTTCCAGTGGCAGGCAAGTTTGGATTTCTGTTTTCTGTCTTTCTATAAAAGCTTTGCAACTGGTGGAAAAGTTTCTGGTAAAAACTGTTGTAAATACCTGTTATACTCTGGATTTCATAAAGAAAATTTTTGCTTTTGATTTCCACTACAATGAGAGGAAATTTTGATTTATTGATTGTGAGAGAAGCTTACCTTTCAGCCTATATATTGACAGTGCCAGTGCTAATGTAATAACTAACATTTACGTTCTGATGCCTTCATTACTGATAGAGGGATCACAGTTAGCATTGTTTGCATAAATAAATAGGCAAATGGTTATTTAGCCCATAGTAAAAAATATGCAGATGTATATGCCTAGTTTTAATGAATTAATCTTCATTTTAAATAAAGATAATTTGACAGAAGATAGTACTCAAGCACATAGGCACAGAACGGGCAATAGAAGTGGAACTTCACCTCCAGTATCCTGGCAATCCATCCCAACTTGAGTTAGAGTCCGACAGAGCTACCATAATGTGTGTAGTCCTAATATCAGTTTAATCCTCAATCTTTTTGCTGAAATTAACAATAACAGTGCTGTCCGTTGTGAGAGTATTACTGTGATTTAAATCCTTTCTCTGTGGGTTTCGGTGTAAGGTTACAAGTCATTTTGTAAGAGTCAGGGAATGCGTATCAGAAGGCAGCAATTTTGCCAGGTTTCAAGGGGTTTGAGCAGAACTTTGGAATGGTCCCCAGTGAGAATGCTTCTTCCAAAATGCCATCCAGGGGCAGTCTTTCTGTCAGTGTAGACAAGGTATAAAACTGACCTCTGGACCCAAGTGAAAAGGCAGTCTTGGCTGTTAAAGATTCCCTTTACAGAGGGATAAATGGGAATCTAATAATTCCAACTCTTCCCAACCAGTTTTAGTAGTAGTAAAGTCTGAATGGGCACAAAGTTACGCTTTATACACAGTGTAGTCCAATAAAGCATGGAAGGAGAAGAGCACCTGCAAATCCATTTCCAAGTGATCTGTGATACTGGATGACCAGTTGAACCTAAAGTTCGGTGTCTCAGTTTTAGTCAGTGTGTGAATTTATGTTTATATATTCAGGATATATATATATATAGGATATATCTGATATATATTCAGAGTTTGAAATGGATTCAAATCTATGGTCTATGCTGCAAGATAGACATAGACAAATCTATGGTCTATGCTGCAAGAAAGAATGCATTTACCCATGCCGCAGTTATGCAGCAATTCCTTTAATACCCCTTGCAATGGGGCAGTAGGAATGAAGCTATGGCGGTGCGGTCACTAACAGAACTCTGCTGTGGTCACTGGGTAAATATGGAGGTTTCCAACACCTACTGAAGTTATAGCTCTGTCCTCTCTGCTATTTTTATCTCTCTGCTAGCTAGAATAAAATACAATGCAAGCAGACTCACCTGAACTATAATTACTGTAAGGTTATTCTTCAGACACAGTCTTGGATAGCTCAGTGTGAGGGATATGAAAAAGTCTGGGATAAAAATGCAATCTCAAATATTTAGCTAAGTAATATGGCATCTTTGTAACTTTTATTTAGATATATGGCCATAGCATACTGAATTTTGAAAACCGCTGCAGGTACTGATTTTAAAAAAATCACAGTATGTCTGTCAGCTATGGTCATGCTGCTGACTGCACAATTATCCAAAACAGTTTTAAGAATATAAACATCTAGGCAGTCGGATTTTCCCATTTTGCTAGTTAGAGAGCTGGCATAAAAAAAATACACTACAGCAATGCATTACTCTGATTCCTTGTAAAATTGTCTTGTGTATCAAGATTAGTCCCTACTGTTCTGAGCTCATCTGTCTGGTGAGGAGTCAGAAAAGAAAAAGTATAGATGGAATATTAAATGCTTTCAGAAAATGAGGGGGAAAGTGCACTAGCTTTTAAAGTAAAGCAGCATGTATCGTTTCTCCTTCCATTGGCTGTTTATCCAACATCAATACAACACTTTAGGAGCCAAATTACTAAACAAGCTGCCAATTAGGCTTGCAGTCAGCTGGATAGATTAGTGGCTAAGAGAGGCAGATACAAGATTTTCATCTCTTGAGCCAATTACGCAAGTGAATTACCATCCACAATACTCCTTGGAAGATTTGAGGTAGAAAGACTGACTCTGCTGTGATAGACATAAGTGAGATCCAGGGTAGGGGGTAAGGGTTAGCAGGCCATGTATTGCAAAAATTACCCAAGCAAAAAGAGATCCTTCTAGGAAAGGATTTAAAGGATTTAAGGCTGCTGGGAGTGATAGAAGAGGAAATAATAGTTGTGGTATGCTCTGCAAAGGCATTGCTGTTCTGCTCGCAAGTCTTAATCATATAAAAGAAAGATGAAAGGCCAAGACTATATTTATGTACAGTGTCATTTTCTCAGAACTGTTTAAAAACCCATTTTCTTAACATCAAAAATAGTTCAGTAGCCAGAGATGAAATTACTTCAATATGCCTTCATTTGTTTCTTACATTGGGGGGGAGGGAAGGGAAAAAATTTTTTTAAGTAAGGGTTATTTAAGAGATTAAGAGCTGTATTCTCATTTTATTCACCCCAATATAAACCAAATATGCTTGATGTTAACCTTATTCAGCAATTGGACCATACAAATAAATATTGTCACAATAGTGGTTTATGGGGTTACAGTTCCTTCATTATTCTATAATAAATGAGAACTTAATTGGTGAGATTTTAATTTTTTTTAGAGGCATTTTTCAAAGAAAGTGGATCTGTCAGATCAAAACTGTGCATGGGCTCATTTGTCTCCTGCTGAAGATGTTGTACACTGGTGTAACATTGTTTTTTAAATATGAGGCAAATTTAAAACCTGAACTTTTGCAAGCTGTCGTATCCAAAAATGATTAAACAGATGTGGAGCCCGCAGCAGCATTAGACCTCTGATCTGATTTTAGCTTACAGATGGAATTAAATTAATTCATGGCAATCACTGTAAAATCAAGGGTATGGCACTGAATGCTAGTGTACTGTTTAACCAGGACATACCTGTCTCAACAGCTGTTAACAAAAAATTGCATACCTTTATTTTTCATCGAAACCTGCCTTTAATGCCATCATAAATATCATACCAAAATTAAACAAATGTGATGAGCTTTTTGGTTTACCCTTCCTGGTTTTGCCTCTTTCTACTGATAGATTCCTATTCTGTGTATATAAGGTCATATGCATAATACATGTAGACCTTGAAGTGTGTCTATTCATATACACAAAGGTTTGAAGATTGGCCTTTTTTTGTTGTTATTTTGGTTGGCAATATTACAAAGAGAAGGAACATAAATGAGGGTATTCTACAGTGCTGTCTATTCAAGCAAGTTACTGTTCCTCAGTGTTTGCTCCTCACTTGGGTAATGGCAGCCACTTCTACATGCAGACTATTCATCTGGTAGATCAAGAACCAAATTGTTGCAGTTGCTAAAAACATCTTCATCCTGTAGAAAGAAAAAACTACACAGGAGATTGCGACAAATTATTAGTACAGAGACTTCCTCATAACTCCTGGAACTCCACAAAACCTCATACAGCAATAAACTTATAAAAATCTATCTCTGTTTTTTTTTCCTTAATCTCATTTTACATAGTTATTTTTTTGTGGGACAGTGCGATGGGTTGATTTTGCTCTTGCCCCGGGTGGGTCGAGACTGAACACGTCCCAGAGGTAGCACAGTCGTTTTCAAGGCCAATGTGCTTGGACCATTGTCCCTAACAGGCCCTACTGGCTAGTCCAAGAAGTGCCATAGGCATGAATTAAAAACTGAACTTGTAGATTAATATTGCAAGGACAATTACTGCTTTTAATTAGAAAATAAAAGCCCAAAGCACAGAAATGGGGGTCAGGGGAATAGCACACAGTGTAGCATGATTTTTAAGAGCTCTCTCCTGTCATGCAGTCAATCAGCAATGCAAATTTTTTTCTTCTGATTGCTGATTGGTTGTGGAATGGAGAAAGACAGCAATACCACTATCCATATTCTTCTGATTCAAGTAAAATATGTTGCATTACAGATAAACTTTTCAAATGATGGGTGAAAAATGCAGGAATAGATATAGATAGTATTTATGTAAAATAGAGCATACTGCAAACGAATGGCCTGCATATATTACATATTTTTTACAGTTAAAATAAAAGCTAACCATATTCACCTTATTTGCAAGAAGGATTAATTAGTCAGTAATACAGGCAAGCTGTGTGGTTTTTAGGTTTTTCCTTATTCTTGCTGCAATACAAAGCCTCCGTACACATTATGCTTTGGACAGTGTATGCTGTTTGATTGTTTGCCCAAAAGCGAGGTGTGAAACCAAGTTTATGGTGGTTTCTGCTTTTTTCTTTTTTTTTTTTTTTTTTTTTAATTTTAATCTGGCGATGTATAAGAATGAAACAGAACTCTTCAGTGGAGGTTTCAGTCTTCTAACAGCAGTTAGAAAAGTATGTACAGTGGAGGGAAAAATAGTTATACTATATGTTCTAGAGGTACTTACATGTCTTTAAAAGCAAAAAATATTCTAATTATCCTGTCAGTCATAAAAAAAAAAAACAAACACAACAAACATTGAGCTACTCAAAAAATATCAAAGCTGGAAACATTGGTTTATTAAATGACATGTCAGGGTACAGATTTTGCTTTCATGTATCTTTTTTGTGAGGTTACTCTGGCTGTCTTGAGAATTGAAATTCATATAGAAAGGTACAGCTGCTACAGGAAAAGGTCTGTGGGATTTTCCCCCAGATAGACTAACAAAAAAGCTGTTTACGTTGTATCACTCTCTGATTTGCGTACCATTCCAACAGCATTGCTGTCTTTGCCTAAGCACCGTTATGAATGGTTTAATATTTTCAATTCTCAGATGTCATGAAATATACTTGCTCTTTACTGCTTGGTGGATCTGTTGGATCTTTCTTCCCTTTTAAGTTTTTCCCTTAATTGTTCCACAGACATTCATTGGAATGATGCTCCATTTCTTACCATCACTTGTGAAAAGCGGACCAAACCATACTTCCAGGATTTTACCTGCGAGGTTTACCAGAACTTTTGTTGAACAAAAGCCTTTTTTCTTTCCCATTTTTTGAGCTAGAAAGTATAACTAAAAAGGTTGCAAAGCCTGTGTTGTGTATGCTAGGCAGTGTCAGGGACCCGTCTGTATGAAAATTGCCTCTGCCTGTGGGGGTCTGAAAAGAAAGGAAGTCTTGGACATTGAATTTTGTGCTGGTCAGTTCAAGAGGAACCCTCTTGGGGACTGGAAGCTGCTGACTTAAAAGCCTTTATTTTAAGCCTAGCATTAATCATGTCTTCAACCCAGTATTAAAGGATGCCTTCTCTCAATGCGTTTCCCTTTTTCTTTTACTCAGGAACTAACATTACTAGAAAGGTGTCTACCTTTTACGTAGCCAGCATTTTACTTGAAATGAACAGATCTATAGTGGATAATGTTGGAGTATTGTAAATTCATCATCACAATCATCATGAGGTTTTTAATGTGCACCTCTCATTTTGAACTTCTGTCTGTTTATGCAGTTTCCACTGTGGGGCTTTGATTTTTTTTTGATTTTTTTTTTTTGTGACATAAATGAGGTTTTTCAGAAGTGCATGTTCAACTTTTCTTGTGTTCTTATTTAGCAAGTTAATAGAATGATGAACTAGCTGCTTGGCAGTGGTGAATTCTTGATTGAAGACATAGTCTCCAAAACCATAGTCATCTTTTACAGTATTTTTCAAAAAATAGCACACCAGAATAAATAGGGAGAAAATATAATATTTGAAGCTGAGCACATGGGGAGGGGGGGTTGTTCTGTTGTCAGGGGCGAGGGAAATGTTGAGCAAAGCTGAGAACAAAATCCATCTGCCTACATTCCACTGCTTGTGTTATTTCAGAACTTCAGCCCATTTTAAAATTGTATGTATGGTATAACTTGATAAGTTTTAATGCACATTCTTGAAGTAAATATCATTTTTATCCCTCATGCAAGACAGTTATGTACGGGATGGCTTATCCATGCATTATCTCCAAACTCTAGCTTGAGGAGTTTGGGTTATTAGGGTAAAAAAACAGCTTTGTTACTTGACTTCACTTTTTTTTTTTTTGTTTAATGATGCATTCATGGAAGAAAAAAGTTATTAAAAAAATGAATCTGTTACATTAACACTTGCAATCCTGACAATCTTTTCTGCAACTTGTGCGTGGCTTTTCTCAGAGATCTCAATGTTACGGAGAGAAAAGTATAAACAACACAATGGCATTGAAAATACCAAAAATAAACTTGGATGTATCAAATCTCTCTTACAACATTCAGTAAAAGAGAAACTGAGTAAAGATATAGCTGAATTTCAGAATAGTAGACCACTTGTCTGTACTGTTTCTGTAACAGCTATAATTGATCAGAAATTATTTATTGTGTTTTATTGAAAGAGATCTTGAACATTAGTAAATATTGCTAAGAATGAAAAAATGATCATGTTACTATAATGTGTCTTGGCTTAGTAACTGTATAGGACAAGAAATTCAGGTAATCTTTCCAATGTATTGGTAGACTTGTGCAGGTGATGCATGGTCTTTGAGACTGATGTAAAATCCACTGTATTGGAATATAAAAGAACTGTGACAATATTTGTTAAACTTAACTGAGTCTTTAAACATCAAAAATAAAACAAAGCATAAAGCTGTATTATTTAGAATCATATGCAGTCAGGAGGTCAACATGTGCAAAGACAGCCTGTTCTAGCAACCTATTAGATGAATTAGGAGAATAAGAAGGTTTAAAGCTTCGAGGGAGATTATCCTGCTATTCTCCACATGGCAGGCAGTGCTGATTAATGCTGTGTATTTCTTTAATCTCAGGGTTTGTAGGTGAAAACACCCAACCAATCCCAGAAAACAACATTGGAAACAGAATGCTGCAGAGTATGGGCTGGACCCCTGGCACAGGCCTTGGACCAGACGGCAAAGGGATAGCGGAGCCAATACGAGCCATCCAGAGACCAAAGGGACTCGGACTTGGATTTAGCTGACAGAAATGCACTCTGGCTGCACAATAAAAATAAAGCTCAAAATTAATTTAAAAAGACAAGAAAAACATTTTTAAATGGCAAACATATTATTTGTTGTGATCAGCAAATCCAGTTATTCTTCTCTCAAAGATCACTGAAGTCAATGTGCTTCACATTAGCCACACCAGCTGCGAGGTACAGCCACAGTGACAGAACCGGCATTCGAGTCTAACTTTATAATGGTGCTAAAATGTACAAAAACTTCTACTTTTTTATTTTCTGTGGTCTTAAAGTTTGTATTAAAAGCATAAAATTCAGTATATTCACTTTTTTTCTTAAAAGCTTCTGGCACAGCAGGTTTTAGTATATAAGCAAATGTTTTTTTTAAGTATAATTTCATCTCGAGAGTCTTGATAAGATTTGTCGAGGAAAATGGAACTTCTTAGAGCTATTGCTTTCTCCCCTTTTTCAGGCAAAGTTTCCAAACCTGGTATTTCTAGTGTTTAACAATATTTGAGTATAAGCTGTCATTTTGCCCATAAGATATACACGTTTCCCACTGGAAGGTGATATGGTATGCAATTTTGTATAAGAGCATGAAAAATGGCTTTGTTGTCATAGGAATGCCATTCCAACACCATTATCGGGCAATGTATCACTGTCTTCCACATTCAAGCTCAAAAGTAAACCTTTTATACTTGTTTTTACATTTACAGGATTATCTTTTTTCAGCAAATATTTTAAAAAGTTAAAGTTTATTCTGACTTTGGATTTCCCTTTATATTAATAATCCTCAGTGTTTCCACGTTTAAGAATAGTTTGAGCTTTGAACCAGGAAATTGTATTTTAAAGATGACTGTCTTTCAGTGTTTATATTCTGGGTTTGGCATATTTTAAACAATGCAGTGTTCAACATCATGTTATCATCTGGTTTGTGATTGTGCTGCTGCCAATGAGCCACAACCTTTAAGGATCATGAACAGAAAAAGGGAAGGAGAAGCAGGATTAGGGTGGAGGAAAGGAAGGAAAAAGATACTTTGATGTCATCTCGCAAATCTAAGCTAGCAATTTAAAATCAAGAGGGATCATTAAGTGTTTTAATCAGTATCCTAATGTATCTAATGTCAGCAGAAGCAATTTCATTAAGCACCAACCAATCAAGCTCCTAGGGTTCTTATTGGTCTGCAGTATAAAACAAATTTCACTTTAAAAATAAATGATAAGGCTGAAGGAAACTGTTGTTCAGATGGACTAAGGAGAAAATCCTGCCCCCACTCCTGCTCTGCTACTACCCCTGTAGTAGCTGGCAATATTTACCCTGACTGCAGAGGGAACAGGATTTGATTCTCCAGTCTTTTTTCCTTCAAGAGGAGGATCTCTCCCTTCCTCTGCCTCAGACTGCAGAGGAAAATACTTACTTCCAGATGCTTGCAAAGATATTTCTTTAGAATAAAAAGAGCACAGCTTCCTTCATGTGACTGTGAAATATAGTGATGAATTTTAAAAAGTTTTTTTATCACTTTTCTTTTTCTCTCAGCTTCACCCATTTTTCCAGAAAAATAATACTAGGTAAAGAAGTAGGAGCATTATAAGATGGAATTTGCTTAAAAGAAATGTTCGTGCTTTCCACTGTAGGTACTGTCAGTTTGGGAACATTTTTTCACCATACACATAGTGTAGAGTAAAAGGTTAGTACCTGATACTGTTTTTAATGATAGCTGAATGCACATGTTCTCTGAGTTTCAGGAGAACTATTTATTGCTGTTTAAATACTTGATACGATCGTGTGGCTTTGCTTTTTGAAATGGTAAGAAATTTTAAACAGACTTGGGATTTATAATCAACACACACACTTTTTATTGGAAGGTTTCAGGCGTAGCATAATGTGAGTTTGCCACTTCAGATATCTCTTGCACAACTAAACTGAATTAATTAATACTCTCCATATCCAAAGAATTTCAGGGCTGCATAATTGCAAGGGCTGAGAGTCTGGAATTTTGCAGCTAGCAGAGGTATAAGTGATATTTACAGTAATGAATTTATGTGGCATGCTCCTGTTCTTTCAATGCAATGTGCTACTGAGAGCAAGTGAATTTTAAAGACCTCTTTGTATTGTACACCACAATCAAAAATTCCTTAAAACAATTTTCAACATGTGGATTATGAAAGTGTGTCTTTAAGTTCTGGTTGTTTTAGCTCTATTTGCAAAACTGTAAAGGAATATTCATTCTCTGTTAAAATTCTACTGTTTTGCTTTGGTTACAACACCTACATATCTTGGGCTGGAAATTCTAAGCACGGTGCATATAACACTTATTTGAAAGTGTTTCTGTGCAGTTTACCATAGCAGTGGTTCCTCAAGACATCGGTCTGCAGCTCCAGAAGTACTTGAAAATGTTTCCTGTTAAAAAGATAAAAGGGAAATAATGGGTGTATGTTGAGAGAAAACCTCTTAGCCCATTTAGCTCTTTATTCATCCATTCATACAGATACAGTGAAGCAGCCAACCTAGTAAACAACCATAATGGAAGAACTGTTTAGTCTGATTGGAAATCTTACAACTTTTTGTTTTAAATCAGTCTATTAGTGAGAAACTATTAGACATTAGGATTAGTCAAATTCATTTCGATATAGATATACTTCGTCTGTTTTCCAGCAGGTATTCTCATAGATGCCACCGCTGACAGTCGACTTCAGCTGTTAGAAGATTTGTAGAACAATGTGATTTATTACAAGTATTTTAATATAGTGGTTTTGAGACACATTTTTGTGGCAGTAAAATTCTCATTCTGACTCATACTATCATTTCATTTCTGTTTTTCCACATCTTACAGGAGTGGTTTTAACAATACTCTAGTACTGTGATTTTGCACAGTTAAAACTAGTGTTAAAAAACAAAACAAAACTGAATTGTACTTTTTTTTCTTTTTCAAGCCATTGCAGTGTTAGCTGGCTTTGAAACATGTCAGAGTACTTGGATTTATTGGTTTTTTTCTTCAGGTCTTTTCCATACTTAACTTGTAATCGTACTATGATACCTGCTATAAAGCTGGCTCAATGTATTTTAAAATACATATACAAGTATTTTCAGATAATAATTCTTAATCGCTGTGACACTGAAGGGTTTTTTGCCTACATAAATAAATATGGGATCATCTTGTATCTAAAAGTTATCATCCATCACTTGGCAGATTCTTTCCATTTAGGTGTTTGATTAATCAGTAGCTCAGCTGTTACCATAATATTCTTCCTCTGCAGAATGTTTAGTGAAGAGAGGAAACATTACGTATTATCAGCATTGCATTTTGCTACATGTTCCATGGTGTCTCAAAGTTCTGTGAATTGAGCCATTAACTGTTAATAAAAGAAACCTGTGAGCAGTACCTTATTTTTAAATAAATATTTGTCGAAGTCAGAGAAGCATTATCAGTATACTTATTTTAACACGTTTGTCCCTGCATTTGTCTTTCTGCAGTTAGGTCAATAATGGGTGTAGAATGGCAGTAAATAGCTAAATAGTATGTATAGAATGCTTTGCTTTAACAACACAAATGCAAGATGAAATAAAATAAATAGACTCTGTTCTTCATGGGTTTTGTATGTTCTTTTCTTTAAACTGCTGTTTTCAATAGTGTTGTTACTGCAGAGGTGCATACAAAAGTAGGCTGTTTCCAAAAATATAATTAAGGTTGCTAGTGTCTTGTACCAAGCAGATGCACATTATGCTAAAGCTGTTATACTACCTTATATGTGTGTTTTTACTAGTACTTCTTTTCTAGGTTATTATTATTACCCAGCTGAAAAGATAACACCACAACATCAGGAAGTGCCTTAAAATGTTTGCAGTACTTCTGTTATCGTATTCTTCTAAGACATTTAAATACAAGTTCTCTCCACTCTTTAAGTATGTGTATACTCTGATAACTGTGACAGGACCTTGTACTTTCTCTTCAAACAGTTCTCCAAAACTCTTCCTCCAAGGAGAACTCACACAACCTTTGTTATACTTTCCCTCTCCCCACACTCCCAGGGCAGATTCAGTAAAGGTGTATCAGAAATGGGGATCCTTTCCCTCTTACTCTAAAGTCAAGAGACTTCTCAAGTGGACTTTCATCCTTAGCAGAGTTTTCAAAAGAAGTGGCATAGTTAGCACACAGCAATTGCATAACCAGGTTACCCACAATAGAGTCCCACACCTAAGGGCAGTGTGTGTGTGTAAGTCTGAAAAAACACAGTCAGAATTATTTCTTTATTGACCTGTAGTCTAGCTGTGGAGCTAATGTAAAATGTTAAAAGAGAAAATAGCATTTTTTAAAGGTTGTTACATGTTTTTGCTTTGAATTCTTCCTGGAAAAGATTTTATTGTGGTCAAGTGGGGTTTTATCATAGGTACAGTATTCAAGATTGCAATGATTTATTTTTTTTTTAATGATCTCTCTATACCAGAAAAAGTCTTGGAGGAGGTGCAGCAATTTCAGCATGGATGTTCTGCTTGTCTCAAGTGGAGTTTTTTCGGAAAAAAAAAAATATGTAAAAACTTTACCACCATAGATTTACATAAGCAGTATCTACTATCTACTAAGCTATAAGAGAGTTTGGCGAGCAGAACTATCAATAAACTCTTTAATGTAAGTGTGCTTTATGTTACTGTGAAAAACTATAAAAGTAACAAAAGTTTCATGATTGGCTGGTAATAGGTAACTAGTGGACATGTTTGGTCTTCCTAAGATTCTCTTCTCCTCCAGCAAAACAGTGGAGGTATTTTGACTGTGATGGTATATTGCTTGTATGTGAATATTCAGTATTTAAGGCTGAAAATCACTGAGATTCTCTAACCTTGATCTCCTGCACCTATGAGAACTGTGGTTATTAACAGCTCTCATAGTGTGCTTAAAGGGGGTTGAATTAATATGAAGTATTCCATATATAGAAAGTTACGATTTTGGCCTGTTTAGCATTGCTGTGATGAATTAAAGTATTGGGGAGTCTGAAATCTGAAACCGTAAATATAAGTCATTAGTCTCTGAGGAACATATGTTTTATTGTAATATATTTACACTTATTAAATATGTGAGCTTATTATATTATTACTTTTCAGAATGTTTGATCATAGACATGTTCAGTTTAATTGTGCCTTGTCCATAGTGTTGTCTTTCGTCCTTTATATTTGTCCATTTTTCTGAAAAAGTGTAACCCTATATATGTTTTAAGTGATAATACCCAGTGTTTGCTTGCTTAATCTCATGTATATGCTAAGTGATGCCACTCAAGATTTTCTATTGTTTCTGCTAGTCTGGTGAAGTTGGGTTTTTTGTACCTCCCTAGACCAGTTTTCTGAATGGCCTACTGTTGCCTTTGTCAGTTGTTGTAAGAGATTTTGCCACTGAAAACTTGAAATTTCTTTATCCTGGGCAGGCTGATGTGGTGGGTTCTCTCTTTCCTGTGGCCTCAAGCCAGTGAAGACTGGAAGATATGTAATACTTTCTGCACATGAATACCTCCATTGACTTCAAGATGTGAAGTACTACATAGGTCTAAAAATAAGCATGCATGCAAGTGTTTGCAGATTGGGGCCTTAACTTCCTTCCCTGTAAAAGATACGGATCCTAAATTTTCCATGGCATCAGAGTTCCTGCAGACCCCTGGAGTCAGCTGGCCCTTTGCTGGATGGTGCTGACCCATCGTCAGCATTGAGTTTCTTTAGAGCCTCTGTTTGGCTGCTGTAATGTACAGGTTGGCTTGTGGTTAATGTCGGTCTATCTATCCTTTAAGTACCAAATGCAGTACATCCCAGCAGCGCAGGGAGTCAGGGTGCTGTTTCAACCTGGAACCTCTCCCATTTTGCACAGCTTGAAGTAACACACAACAAACTGCTCACACCAGGTTATCTGGGCCACAGTTGACTCCATCCAGCAGTCAGTCAAGTGTTGGGTGGTTGATTATGTGTGTGTTATGTAGTCTTTCATCCCAGCAAAGTAACAAGAAGGAGGGGAATTAAAAACTAAAATGTTTTCAATTCAAAAAGTATGTAGCAGAAAAAGAATCGTAGATAATTGAAGGGATCAACATCACTTCTGAGGCAATGATACATCAAAATTTGAAATCTCTTAAATTTGGGGGCAGATGAGTTAAGGGAAAACATGCATCAGAAGTATGCTGAAGGAAAATGTAAATATCCCAAGTAATAGTTTCTCCAACTTACAAAAAGGTTGTCCAAGTTAGTGTTTGGCAAAACAGACTCAATGTTTTGACCGACCTTTGAGGGATGCTGGCCATTGTAGTACCTGAAGTAAATTAAACTTCTTATTCATCTTCTGCTTTGAATCCTTTAAACCTCAGTGAGTCAGCTTATTTTACACTTGTCCACTCTCAAACTTACTTCATCTTCTCAAGCATCACCAAGCATGTTGGTGCTGGGCCTCAGATTGATCCCTGTTTGTCCATTTCAATGAGTTTTGTCTTCTGCTTTAGTAAACTGTTGTATTTTTTTTTTCATTCAACTTCCTTGGAAATTGCCTATAACATGGTTTCAACACATTATCCTGTAAAGTAGATTTAAGTGGTGCAAGGAGACTCTTTGAAGAATCAGAATAAATGGGTTTTGATTTGTCCTCCCATAAAAAATTTCTGCATTTAGATCCTTGATTTCTTTGAAGACCCTTAATCCTGTGCACCATACTCACATTGATTTCTCTCTTGCATAAACATGGCTGTTTTCTCACAGAATATTGTGGTGGAGGGCACAAAAATTTTTCCAGTTGCATTTGCCAGTATGCAAATTCTTAATTTTCTGCTTTTGTTTTCAGCTCTCAAGAGTCAAGTTTGAATTCCACGTGCGTTACCTTATTTTTTTCAAAATGTTTCGGTTACCTCAAGCTTCCAGATGTTCTGCCATTTGTGAAGAAAATGGAGTATTTATCTAAGATTTTGTAAATGCCATACACTGTATATGTGATGCTGGCCCACTCATTTCTGGCAGTAATAGATACGATATGCAGGGTAAACCATACATACTTAAATATAGTTAACACAAGATGTAAAAATTTCTTGAACGATACCAGTAATACTCAGTATCTGAGAGAACACTTTAATAATCTGTTACAGTTTTCTTTTTTATATGCCATGGTATGCCTTATTACTGAAATAAGATTTTGAGAGTGAACCAATAATAATTTTTAAGGGTTTTCTTAATGTAATGTAAATAATAAGTAACACAATTACCAGGTTGCCTTTATACTCATTGTATTGTTTAAGCCGATTTATTTTTCATCTTCTTTTTGTCAGTGAGCATATGAATGGTAGTGAATTACAGTTCTTATTACCTGAATGTAGACAATTTCTACCTATTTATTACCCGTAAAGACAGGTCAGCTGCTGAACAGTAGCTCTTGGCCAAGAATGTGACAGAACAAGAAGTGCACACAGTAATGTTGCTGCTTGCAAAAGTGTTGGAGCAAAGAATTTACCATCTAGAGAATCCTCTCACCTTTCAGCTTCTACATGATACCTACCTGCAGTTTTCCCAGTAGGCATAGGGTTTTCCATGATGAAGGTTTGTGGAGAAATGGTGTAGGGGTTCAGACCTGCAAATGGTAGCCTCAGCACTTGACATTTGCCTGTTCTACTTGTTTAGTGCTAACACTGAGAAGTGTTCTTCTCATAGCTGGTTTCCCTTTTGAACATCCGGGGCCTTGAATACTACTCAGGGCTTCTGGAGAGCTGGTAATAGAGGCACTTTGAGTAGGCTGCCTCTGAGTATGACTCTTCCTCTCTGGCTTAGATTTAATAGAATCAAATCAGAATTTGCACTATGGTGTGCCAAATTCATGTCTTCAGGAGAAAAAAATCCACTCCTTAAAATCAAGCTACTCTCCTACATGATCTAGACTCCATATTCATACAAAAAGTAAGAATTATGTCTTTTGTGTCAGAGAACATTTATTCAGCAAAATCAAATGTTTTATGGAATTGTGCCTTTTGTAATAAACTCTGGCCAAGACACAGTGTATTCCATGGGTTCTTCGGAGACCAGATTACCACATTCTTCAGTTCTGGCTTTACCAGGTGCCCTCCATAGTCTATCTACTCAATGTCAGGCTCCCTCCCAGAAAATTAAAGAGCTTGGAAGCCTTGGACAGTTTGCAGCCCCTGAAACCTTCTGTCTTCAGGCCCCACAGGAAGGAGGTCTCACAGAGTTTCTCCAATCTTGCATGTTCACATCACAGAACAAAGAACTGGAAAACCTGAAATAAACTTGTGACTTCTGTAGTTCTGGTATAGCTCAGTCATTGAAGACAGCCCTGGCAGCAGTTTCCATGCTTCCAGCCCAGGAGGACCTGCGTCAGGAGACTGGGGGCAGGGCTGCCCAAGCTTCCTGCTGGGGAGCTGCAACATGGGCACGTCTAGAGACTTCAAGGTATGCAGCAAGGTCTTGGAGTACCAGCTCAGCAATGTACATTTTGAAAAGCACATTCATGCTCTGCAACTTCTTTTGGAATTGGTGAAAGGCCCTGTGAAGGCGATACCATCTACGTAACTTCCACTGTCCACATTAGTAACCATGTTACCTGTTGCTGCAAGTTAAAAATATCAGTTGTCTTTGCTGTGAGGAGTTTGGGTTGTAGCTGCTTTCAATCACTGCAACCCCAGCAGCCACTGTTTCGCAGTGTGGTCTGCAACCGCCCACTCTGCAAACCGTTGGCATGTTGACTCTGGTCGCTTCAGGTTTAAAGAGGGGCCAGCACCAGTTTTTGAGACATGTTATCAGTAGCAAGCATCCTGTTAAGTGCAGGCTTGGACTTCCTGGAAGGGTCAAATATGCTGATCGTAGAGTTCAGTAGCCACATACTGTGGCTTTTTTTTTTTTTTTTTTTTTTTTTTTTTCCTGACGTGGGCTGCTATTTTACTATGGTTCATCTATGAGGTTCATACATTTGGCATGCAGGATCTGTTACAGATGCAGATTTTTAGGCAGTGGTTTGAAACAGAGATCGTTCCAAATGAACTGCTGCAAGACTAATTGTACTGGACCATGACAAAAAGGTTACAATGTCACGGCAAGGGAAGTATCCTGTGGTGATTTTTGTCACTGTCCAGGATAGTGGCTGTTTAAATAATTTTGGCCAGAACCACATCCTTGGTGAATCAAAAAGGCAGAACTTAAAAAAAAAAAAAAAAAAAAAAGTTATGTTTTACTGTATAGTTAGTTGAGAAAATGAAGTTATCTGCCTGTATGTGTCTACACAATCACATGCATATAGATGTAGAACTCTACAAAAAACAGTGTAATACATAAAATTACGAAAACAGTAGTGAAATGTTAGGCCATTTGTTAAATGGTCACCCCACATACCTCACAGAAGTGTGACAAAACCTCTGGTTCCACTGAGCCTGCGTTACTTAAAAGGGGTGAGTTGCTTCTATGAAAGTCAATAAATCTGCAATGTATTGTTTCGTATTCTGTCTTTATGTAAACCTAGCCAGGTTTTTTTAGTTGTCTTTGTCCTAATCAGTGGTAAAGTGCATTTAATAGCTCACTTAAGGTGTCATCTATTACTATGAGTTACTGTTAGAACTAATTAATAGAGCTGAAATTATTTTGTAATGAGAAATTGAAGTATTGCAGTGTTAAAAAAAAATTACCATTCATAGCTAATTAATGTTTAACAATGCAAATAAGCTGATAATTATTTTTCAGGCCATAGAAAAATTCTGTGACACTTTATATACTACCTTTGTGATTCTAATTGTTTCTGAAAAATACCTTTAGAGAGAAATAGTCTGAAGAAATTTCTGTGTATAAAAGGCAGTTTCTGAAGTGCACAATGGATGAGAGCTCTCCTTTTGTTCATGTGGGGCTGCATTCAGCAGCTGTTTCTTATGGTAACTACTAATGAAGAGAAGGAAAAAGTAAGGGTCACAAAGGTAGGTGGAAGGCAAAATTATGTGGGATCTTGGCCAAAATTTTCTGGCTGCTTTAAGTCAGCCATTCTTCTCATCAGCTACTGTAGGTATTATAAATGCGACCCCGGTGGGCTGAGATCTTTTGAATCCTTCACAAGAGAAGATGCTAACGGCAAATGAACACAAAATTCACAAAATGTATTTTTACGTCCTATACGTGATGAAGGAACCACCGAGAAACTAAAAGGAAAACTGGAAGTCTGACCTTGTGTGGCAGTGTGAGGCATGTGAGGTCACAGTCCCCCAGAAATCAAGATGTTGGTTTTTCTTTCCAGCTCTTGTCACTTTGGATGTTACTTGAGGCAGGAGTTTTCTGAGGAAACGTTAAATTGGTGGTGTCCTCTTTAGTGCCCAGCCTGATGCCATAGGCATCACCTGCTGATCAGGCAAGAGTCAATGCAGGCACAGGTGGAAGTTTTGTTCTGTTCTGTGGCATATTTCACCCATTTTTCACAACCAGTCCAAGTAAATATTAATATCTGTTCTGCAGTGACACAAACCGCCACTTTCACATCACTGTTAAATTTGGTAAATGAAATATACTCTTAATCTGTTTTGACTTTTAGCCCAACTTCATAATCTCTACTGTATTTAAAGATGTCAGTTTAATGTGACAAAAAAAATATTTTTATCATAAGTTTTCCTGAAAATGTTTGGGTTTTGCTGGGGGTTTTGTGAGTCAACTGGCAACAAATACTATTTTATTTAGGTTTAAGATAATACATAATCAACAAGCAAGTGAATCACAGAGGCTCTTACTGATGTCCTACTAAGCACAGACACATTACGTTCCACATCTAAAGTTTTAAGTAGATCCCAGTTTCTCTCCAGCAAGACAGTGCCGCTGGCTGCTAAAGATATGATCTACTCTTGCCACTTTTGGTTTTATCTGTACATTAGAGTTGTCTTCTGCCTTTGAGTTGTCAGACAACATAAATCACCCTCTGGTTCTCAGACACCCCACTCTGCTGCAGAACAGCATTCCTTGATGGTTCTTAAGTTTTCCTACAGAACATGGGGTGTATTTTGTTGTCCTGCTCTCAACTGCCTGTTCTCCCCCACTATGGGCCTTTCCTCCAGGACTGTCCACTGCTGCTTTGTTACTATTGAAGTGATGGTCTGCAAACTGGTATCAACCCATCTTCCTTAGAAATGTATTTGATTTTTTGTTGTTGTCTTTGGACCTCAGATGAGACCTTGTGATCATATCCTATTTAATCTTTTGTGAGTGTCTTGTAATACTGAATGTTTTGCTGAAAGCCACTACTTCTGTTTGTGTATTATCTTGTAAAATTTTACCCTGAAAAGTCACCCATTTGTGTCTGATGTTCCTGTGCCAGAGGAGAAGGAAAAGAACTGTGAAGGTAATATTTTATTCAATTATTTTAAATTGAAATTATTAATCAATGGAAGAGGAGTTCTGAGTCAAGAATTCCAAAAGTTTGAGGTTGGCAGAATTGGGCCTGGAACCAGGTGCAGGCTTCTGTTGGCACGCGAGTCACGTAACCTCTTAAACCAGGGGGAAAAATCTTATAGACCAGCAGCAGGTTACTGTGCCAATGTTTTCCTGCTGTCAAGAAGGTTTGGAACAGCACTTGCTAATATTTTCATCATTCTGTATACTGAATTAATAATTAAAATATTAAACCCATTCCATGGGTCAGCTTGTCTTTGGACAGTATTTTACACAAATTTACACTAAATGTTTAATAACCACTATGGCTATTATGGTTGAAGTTGTGAATTTTATGGATTTCTTTTCCAAACTTTGATAAATACTATTATCAGGCCCTACCTGGGTAGTTTTAATAACCATGGAGTGGTCCCATTCTCTGCTCTCCATGTTCCCCCGGACCACGTGGAGGCTGGCTGGCTTCTCCTGCTTTGGATCCCTGGCAATCATTTTCCCCACTTGGCTCAGAACAATTATTAATGATGGTTTGATCACCTGTCAGGCTAAAATTTGTTGATGTTTTAAAATTGAGTGTTATTAGATGTTAATTTTAATAGATATTTAAGAAATATAGCATGAAAAATAACACTTTGAGCAGGTTTATTCTCATCTGTCTTGCATGTTGTGTTTATCATCTTGAAATGATGGTGTCTGAAAATCTTACCCACGTGTTAGAGCATTGCAACAATTTAGAGAGGCAGATTTTCATGGCAGTGAGTAGCTGAAGTACAAAAATTTTTGCAGCTTGCACTTCTAGTATAGCTATAGAATATCGAATGACTCAAGGTATGGGTTTAATTGTAGCAGTTCAGATTCTGCATGCGACAGAGTGTGGATGTTTTGAAATGTTTTAATTTCTAAATACAACTTTACTAAAGGAGGGGGAAGGCTGAGAAGCCTTCCTGTCACAGCTCTCATGCTCTTGTGTTTCTCCATTACACCCGTTAACAACTACACTAGCAACAAGCAGCAGATTTTTTTCCACTCCGTGAGTAATTGTCTGCACAGCAGTGACAGATGTGCAATATAGCAGCTTCTTCAGGAAAAAATTAACAGTTTGTCCAGCGTGTCAGCTTGCTCTTTTTAGTGCTTCGGAGGTCTTGGCCCCATTATGGATGATTTAGAAATTGAGGCAAGCTAAGACCAGCTGCCTGGGTTGAAAGCCTTAGTTAGTAGCCCTCATCTGCATTCCAGTATTCACTTACATCTAGAAATTGGTAGGGCCCCTCTGGCCACAAGATGAGTATGGGCTGACAATGCCTTGATTTGTTGAGAGAGAGAATAAATGGGTTTTTCAGAAGATGAGGAAATATCACCATTACTGGCCAATTTACAGCATTTTATCTGTTCTTCAAACATGTCACTTTTGTTATTGTTGCATGGTAATTACATAGTGAAACGGAAAGAAAACAAATTCTGGTTACATATTCAGATGGATTGCAAAATCATATAATCCTGATAAATGCCCATTTATGATACACACGGATGAAAGGTTCATTTTAATTTTGAATAGCTAGCACAGCCATAAATAGGATATAGGATTAGATCCCACAGAATCTGATTACCTAAAAGCAAATAGTATTTTTCTTCACTTTTTCATAACCAGGAAATTCAGTATGTGCAGGTTATTTAAATAAGCAGGTTTTCCATAAAAATATATGAAGTAAATAGTTCAATAATTCCTATATTTTAAATATCATAATTCAGGACTATTCAGCTAAGTCTTTTCTGAAGTACTCATTTGTAAAAAGACATCAAACCATCAATATTGCTGAGAAAGATATGTCACAGCTTTACCCTATTGCAAGCTATACATTTATGACAAATAGAAGAAACTTTGCTTATTGGATATCCAGTGCAACAAAGCAAAAGATGGTCAGTATTGCTCATATACTGTGAATTGCGACTGTCACACCTTAACAGTTTTAAAGAAAGTTTCAGGGCAAATGATGAATTTAAGAAACAAGTTCTGACAAAACACCAGGTAGGTACAATTTTGGCAATAGCTCTCACACATGAGTCATCTAAAATGTGGAAAGATCTATTTTCCTCAATGGGAAGGCACGAGGAAAGGAGCGGTCTGAAATTACATGCATGTATTAGCAAAAAGCTGTGCAGTTGATTCCTGATTATTACAGAAATCTAAAGAAAATGCTATGTAAAGCTGTCTGCTTCATAAACCCTTGGTGTGCCAGTTATCTTCACTAGATGCTGTCTTCTCAACTTTAGGGAGGGTTGGCTATTGCTTCAAGAAGAGTAGGCATGGAAGAGAAGGGACCACCTGGCAAGTTTTAATCAAGTCCCCTCTCGCCACCATCCCCATGAGCAGATGTGCCTATCCCTGAAGGGAAGCCAAACTCACAGAGTCCTGCCACACATGGCACAGGTTGCCTGAACCGCGTTCAATGAGTTTGGTTGCAGAAATGGCCACCTACAGATTTCACATACTTCCAGCAGAAGAAGGATTTGAAAGATTCAGCTTTTGGATACATCTCTTTGGTGTCACATGGTGCTAGGCCAGCCTTCACGTTAGATTTTATGTTCTGGAGCAGAAAGTTAATGAAGATGGTTAATCAAAATTCTCTCTCAAAGGAACATATCTAGGCCCCTACTAAATGTTTACTGGTGGCAAAGTCTAGCCCGATTTTTTTCAGCTGTGTTTATTCAAATACATCATAAATGTACCAGCAATTTGAGCAACCAGAACTCAGCTGGATCTGGTCTCAAATGATTGACTTGTATCTACCTGCACTTGTCCAGCATGTAATCATTTAAAGCTTTAAAGTTTGGGATCAGTTGTTACAGTTCTGTTTATGGCTACAAGAAATCTGATGTTATCACAAGTAAATATTACTTAAATATTTACGACTGGTATCGTTCTCTTCCTCAGCCTTATACTGTATTTATAATTATTTAACTTTTCTCCTTCTTGGCAAGTCCTGAATCTATACATAGCTGTTGACAAGACTGGTACCAATGAAAGATTTCAAAAGGCAACTTTAGTGTGGGTCCACATTAGCCTGGTAGTGGGAGAGGGCTAATCTCTGGGAGGCAGCGATAGATGCTCTATTACTATGGACGTTTGAAGATGAACTTCCAGTTTGTTAGGGAACCCTGTATGGAGGTGGCCAGTGACTTGTGTGGTGACTTCAAGTGAAGTGATGGGTAGAACAGCTGTTGATCTGAATTATATTCTGTGGTTTTACAGCAGGTGTATTGGAAAAGAGTCTAAAATACCCCTTCCATGTTTTGAAGTCACTTTCACAGTTCTCTGCTCCTAACTGAATTTTGTTATCAATTTAGCATTGACTAACTTTTCTCCTAAAAGGATTTTTCATGTTCTTCTGGGTAAAATAGTGGCAAATATGCAAAATGGCTACAAGAAGCAGGTCTTGGGAGACACAGGGTAAATTGCTGCAGTGGGCTGAAGGTATTCAGCTACAGTAAGTGCGTTTCCTCAGTTTTGAAGACTCAGTTCATTAATTTACCTTCTAAATCCCTTCTGAATATTGTGACACAGTGCTTGTGAACAGCAGAGGCTAGTTTCCTCTGCTACTGAAGGAACTACCCACAGCTTGAAGTCCATCCCCTATGCAAGTAAAGTCTTTGACACAATGCATTTGCCTCATAGGTACATAGTAGGATTTGGAAATCCCAGTGCTGGTGCCTTCTGCTTCCCAGAGTGCAGAGCGTGTCCACAGCCTACATGATGACGTAGCCATCCACCACACCCCCTCTCCTCTGCACACTTCCTCGTGTCCACATCTGTGACTATGGCAACATCTGCCCTATGAGAAAGTGACCCCTCCTCTCACTGTTCATTTTGGCAGGGCTGCTGCATCCCTCCTTAGCAGACTGTCTGATGTGACTCACCAACAAAACCATTTTTTTCCCAGCTGTCTGGAAATGAGTTGGGGGGATGTTCCAAAAATGGACTTGCTATATTTTCTCTGCGTGCGTGTGCATACTGAAAAAGCAGCATTTTAACTCAAAAGCCATCTAGAAGAGCATTTCGTTTCAGCCTTCAGCGGTTACTCAGTATGATGATATATGCACAGTCAGAAGAATAGTATACAACAAAGCAAAGATTTCAGCTTTGGTGAATCATTGCCGTTTTTCTCCCCTTGCATTCAGGAAGATTTCCTGCTGCTTTACGCACACTAAGCAGAGTGTTAGATGTCGCTACATGCTGCTGTAGCCTGGCTTTAAACAAGCGCACAGAGTGGCTGTTGAAATTTGAATAATACTTGGTCATCACCTTTAAAAAGACCACAGTTTTGCCATGAGAAAAATTATAAAGAAGTCCCTCTTTAATTGTTATTATTATCATCCTGAATTTCTTAGTGGCACTGAACCTTCCATAATATGCAGCCATTTGGTACAATTGCTTCCAAATACAGCCTCACATTTGATTGTAGGGTCTGGAACATCAGCCTGCAGGAATGTGCTTGCTAAAGCGTCTTCCCTTACTGTCTGAGGCTGAAGAAGTGTAGGATGTCGCAGTTTACTCAGATATCCCAGATTTTATATTGTTGACATATCCATAATAGGTGGGATCGTATAGGCAATATCTCAAGAAGGCAAGGAGAAAGCCACAGCAAATTCCAGTACAGCTGAAAACATAGCAAGGATGTGGATGTACTTCATATATAATTAAGGTGAAGTGCAGTTATCTCAAGGGTCCTTAAAATCACTTGTTTGTTAAAATAAAAAAGCTCTTGTCCTGGGAACTTGTATAAGGTCACTAAAACAGAGCTCAATAACAGGAATTAAACCTATACCATCTTCATAGTAGTAATAGAGTAGGTAGTAGTCAGCTGCCCCACCTGTTCCAGCTCCAGCAGAGAGGTCTGGGGCAGTCAGCAAGAAATACAGGGCTGGCACAGTCCCCAAATCTGGGAAGCACTAATGCTGCTGCTCCTTGATTTCTGTAGCAGGATGGCCTGCTAGTGTGCCCTCCAGCCCTTTTCCTGCAGCATGCGTGCTGCCAGGTAAATGGCACTTACCTGCAGCATAGATTCGCACTTCTTAATGCCCAAGGAGTAGCCAAGTTCACAGCATATAAGGGTTTGCATTCCTATTGTCAAAGCCACCACATTTCTGTGTGGGTAGTGTTGTGTTTAAGGGGCTGTTTTAGAGATTTAGTTAGTGACATCAGGCTTTCACGGGGACCTCAGTGAAGTCATTTAGTCTCTCTGTGATGACATTCTCCCAGAGAAAATCCAGATTATTCCTATGCATTTGTTGCCTTCACTCCCCTTTGTGTCTCTGTAGGTGTTTCAAGGTGTAACATCAATCCTGCCCAAACACAAGAGCGGTCAATGAGTTTAGGTCAATTGTGATTACCATTCTCCCCTTAATATTTTTCTTTGCACTAATTGGCATCCATATGTTTAGGAGAAGATGTATCAGTTAACTTTGTGAAAGTCGAGGCGAACAGGAGCATGGTGGTCCGAAGTAATTGGCTACACTGATCATAACAGATAGTTCAACCAGTTAAATGTTTGACTGCTAATGTAAAAGTTGCTACTTGTTTGAAACTTGTCTTCAGCCTGCCAATTCAATCATCATTTTCTGTGACATGGTATTTATGTGGTTAGTGAATATGGCAGTTATTAAGGCAAAGTCATTTTCATAAGTTATGTGGTTAATCCAGAACATAATGTGTAAAATACATGTTTTAAATTCAAAACAGACTAAAGAAATAGCAGTTTTATTAAAACACACCTAGATCAAAGTGTTGCCTAGTTCCCAAGTCCTTATATACCTTGTGCCAACATGCAAACATGGAAAGTTCCATCGTCAGCTTTGAATAGAGACAACCAGCTATTTTTTCTCCCCAGGTGTGGACTTCACGTCCATAACCTGAATTAGTTTGCTAAACTTGCATCCAACTCTTGTTTCTTAAGTGGCACCTTTCGATTAATAGGGTAACCTACTGCTTAGTTATGAGATGTAATACCCTTCAGTGACAGAAGGCAAAGATAAAAGAAACCTTCAGAGGTCCCAATACTTGCCAGGTGATCTCATTGGCGTGTATTAGCAGCAAAATAACATACAACACTCCTGGGGTCCATATGCACTCACAGATCTGTTGCAGATTGTTATCTGCTCGGCTGTGCAGCTGGAGAGATGTCCTCCCAGGAAGCACCCGCAGGGCTCAGGCTGAGGGTCCTGGGGCAAAGGGAAAGAGGGTGCCGCTGGTGGGGGGTGTCCTGTCAGCCCACCCAGCCACACCAGTGAGCACTCTCTGATGGAGACAGGATGGGGAAAACAGCCCAGTCTGGTGCAATGTTCAGCATCATCACTTACTATTTAAAGAATAAATCCTGCAGGCTCAGATTTAAGGGACGCAGAACCTGGCAGCTGGAAGGACACGGTTCTTTCCATGGCAGCAGTCATCACTGCTGGTGACAGATCGCGACGAAACCGAATAAAAGCAAGAGCTATGTTTCACACATCCTCTGCCATTCTCTCCCATAAATAGCAGGGTTTTCTATGATAATGTTTCTATTGTTTTAATATTCTTGTTTTCCTCATTCATATTCGAAGGTACTATTGTTAGTGCCAACTCATTTGATTTATTATTTGGAGAAAGCACTTGTTCAAAAAGTCAGCACTGGATATTAAATGATGATTGCTTGCAATGAATTTCTTTTTAACATCTGCAAAGACAATTTTGCCTTTTCTTCTTCCACTTAGCTCTAAATGAGAGATCTTAAGCATAGTTAAATAGGATTCATAATACCATGCTGACTGAAAATCATCTTGAAATGGGAAATATGAAAGCAAAAATAGTTATCCACATACAAAACCCTCTTCCCTCTGAATTTAAAAAAGAAGGAAAAGGAAAATGTTTTCTCTGGGTGTACATTGCTCTTCCTGATTATGTATGTAGTGAAGAGAGAGGAAACTCCAGGGTCAGAGATGCAGATTTACTGGAGATACAAATCTGACCCATTAGCTTCCTCTCTCTTTCCTCTGGTCTCAGGCTGTTGAAATTAATACTTTAGTGTGAGATTAGCACTTGGACAAAAAAATTCCATAAAACAATGCAAGTATTTTTTGTATTCTTAACTATATGCTACCTAAAAAGATAGCTAAAGCCCACTGGATTCAAGAGAAATATTCTACTGATTTGTGTAAATGTTGTATCAAATTATTAACTCAAAAAATTTTTGCCATTATTATTATTTGGCCAAGCAAGTAACTCAGTAACTTTTTCATTAGCATCAGCGTCATGATAAAGAACTAAGATAATGCCTCTATTTTAATTATCATATTAATTATAATTTTTACACAGCTGCTTTAAAAATTCTTGTGCAAGCAGAGCTGCTGAAGGCACTTCACTTCATTATCCTTGAGAAAGAAACATGAAAGTAGCTGTAAATAAAGGTGCAATTTAGATGTTCACTGCTACTAGCCAGGTTACAAAGGTGGACAAAATGAGAAAAAAGAGAATTAAATTACAGATTTAATTAAAGATAATAATCAAGAAGTACAAACAAGTATATTATTTATAAATGCCCTAACATGAAGTGTATGAAGAGGCTGAACTTTGTAGTAACACTTTGGTGATTCTTTTTTGTAATACAAGTCTTTTTCCACAAATGGGAAAATACTACTAGCTAGCAAGTGCGTACATTTATGTCCTACTTTTCCATGAGGGAAAAAAAAATTAATTCAGTTTTGGTTTAAAATAGTTGGCTCCTTTAAAAAGTACAGTCATAGTAAAACACTGAAGCAGAAAATAGTTTCTGGCATAGGGTGCAGCACTGTATTTCTGAATACGTTATTATGAAGCTAATTGTCACAGAATTATGTTTGAATTTTATGACACATCCTTACAACAGTGACATGAGATGCAGAGCAGGAATTTCTTACATAAATATTTTGCCCCCTTTCCCTTCTAGATTGTGGCAAAAAGTAAAAATTACTTCAGCTACTGTACACTTGGAAACCACAAATTGATTGTGTTCTCACTTTAAACCTTGTCATTTGAGTACCTTATCTTTAAGCCTAGCCTTACACATCTGCTAGGGAAAGGGGAAACATGATAATACAAACTGATTGGACACTTTGTAATTATAAGGGAATTGGAGAGGGTCATGATAGTAGAATATTAGCTTAATTTTTCCTCCTTTTATTCATTCGATGTAGTTGTTTTATTAGCTATCAGCATGCTTGATGGTGTGATGTGACCTAAAGTTTCTTTCAGCATTCATTAGACATGGTTTTCTTACTAAAAGGAGAATTCAGACTTAAACCTGCCAACTATGTCTTTTATTCTGAACCATTATGTATTCCATGTAGGCCACACAGGTTGCAAAATATTATTCTGCAAGCAAATTATTCTGTTGCAGTGGCTTTTTTTCACATGTCTCTTCATCCTCCAGTTTGCCTTATTTTCTAAATGCTATATTGTGGGTTTTGAAGGAGATAAATGGATAACTAATATATTTTAGAAGTCAGTATGATTACTTTGGAATGGGTAATTTTCAAGAGTATATGTAAATGTGTGCATACATATATTTCTTATTCTTGTTTTTAGAGAAATTTTTTAATGGAAATAGGCTGTCATTGGAAAAGATGGTAACAAGTGCATGTTTAAATCTTTGTGACTTCAGATAAAATGTATGCTTATAAACATTGTTCTGAACAGGAATATTTACCTGAATTAGAACCAGATGGAAAAGATGCTTAAGAAGATACAGGCACATAAAGAACCTTGTATGTTTATGCAGCTGCATACTTCAGGCTTGAGTATGATTTATTGGCCCAAGGTAAGCAGCATCTAAACGATAGTGGGAAGGTGCCACCTACTCCCCATGGTTCAGGAAACAACGGATGAAATTTCTGCTGGAGGGAGGAGCAGTGGTTGGAAAGGCTGGACAGGGCTCTCAGACATGGACAGGAGCAAAACGTAAGACTTGATAAGACCTCCTTGACTGCACTTTGACCTAGGGACAAGGGTGCCCGGTGACACCAATGGGAAGCCTCAATCACATGGGGGACGTGAACGAGACTATGATGATTATTGATCCAGTGGACTATAATGGTGCTCTCTGAGCCCACAGAGATCTGATGTATAGATCTGTATTTAGAGACTTAAATATACCTTGTGCGTCACCTGACAGACCAAAACTGCTTTGAAAGAGGTTGGTGGTGTAAATCTTTCTCAGTTCTTGGATAACAGAGCACCACCTCAGAGGTTGCCTCATCTGCACACCACACACAAAAGCTGAAAATGTTAGTATTAATGCTAGGATTTGTGATTTCCTTAGTTTGTCTCATTATCATCACAGTTTTTAAACCTCTTTCATATGGTCAACCAATAGCAACCAAATGATAGAACTGAAACAAGCTGGAGACTTTTTGTTACAGAAAAGGAAAAAAAAATTACCTGAAACCAGTAATCTCTTTCTTTGTTTCTGTAACTTAGTGTTCCTGTGTACATTAGTGGGGGATTTTTCTTTCCTGTTTTTCTCTTTTCTTTTTTCCTTCCCCCCCCCCCCAAGTGCTTCTGAATTGCATCTTTGCATATGAAATTTCAGCCTAGAGCTACTTGTTACTGTTGATGAATTATAAACTGCTTAAAAATAGAGTTATAAAGGAAATTCTGGCACATTCTTGAGTACAGTAGCACGATCTTGCCTCCCTGGTACCAAAATAAACCATATTTTCCTCCTTAAATAAGTTCTATTAAGTCATCCACAGCTTTCAAACCCTCATGCATTTCTTTCATGATTCCCCTGTGGAGTTATCCTTGTTGTTTTGAAAAGGATAGTCTCAAGTCTGAGCCTGTACTTCCAAGTCCTTCTCTTCGTTGCCTAAGGAGTATACAGAGGTTTAGATTGCATCTTTTCAATGCATTATGGCACTGCAGCCTAAAGCCAATACTTGTTTTTTAACTGGCAACCTGCCTGTACGAATGGAGGAAGCAGATTGCCTCTTTGCTGAACACTTAGACAAGGTACTGATTTAACAACAGTGGACAAGCAGCTGGGAGCTGGGCTGTCAGCCTGTCACACACTGACAAATCTGTTGTTCATATTCAGGCAGGATGTTCCAGTTAGATTGCCATCAGTATCATCCATCTACCACAGGCATGCGAGGCATACTGGCGTCTGCTGCATACCCATAGACAAAATGCTGGTGATACAGCTTTCCGGAGGAATCTCAAGAAAACAGCTAATTTGCTTTTTTCTTTTTTTTTTTTTGCAGTGGTCTCCTGCAGTAAGACCAGAAAGGCAGTAGATTCAA
Organism: Athene noctua; assembly: GCF_965140245.1. Classification (NCBI taxonomy): domain Eukaryota; kingdom Metazoa; phylum Chordata; class Aves; order Strigiformes; family Strigidae; genus Athene; species Athene noctua. Next base: position 106,104,836 of record NC_134037.1, on the reverse strand, counting down.
TTTTTGCCTCTCTCTTTGTTCCCTCATTTGGTATGCTGGAATTATGCGTGCAAATTGTTGGTTACTCCAATTTCATGTCTCGGGCATGAAAGGAAATCTCTGAATGGAGCCTTACCACTTCTGCTATATCCGTGAAAGGTTTTTCAAAAGCCAATTCAATAAAATGCAGTCTAACTAAAACAAAAATAATAAAATCAAAAATTGTGATTAATAAAGATATACTGATATTGCATTGCTCAGCTTCCAGAATAATTTCACACATATTCTCATACAGCTGCTAGATTTGTAACACTAAAATAGTACAGTCCAGAACTATTTCGTTTGTACAGTCAAGTTCAGTCTGTGGGTGAACTCTCAGCTAAAACCTGTCTGTCTATATTCACGTTAATCAGTTGGAGTCAGTCTATATTGGGTTTGTATATAAGAGTGGGTGTGGGGAGAGAGTGTTTATCAAAGCTGTAGAACATGTGCTATAATTATTTTATCACAGACATATACTTGCCTATTTCATTTTTAATTTAGAAAAGCTGCTTTTAAATACTCTGATTATATATTCAACAGATTAAAGTTTTATATTATCTGTCCTTATGTCAAAGTTATCCAATTTGTGGCCCCATGTGCCCTTTATCTTTTCCTGTTCCAGCTCCAGATCTGTAATCCCAAAGCCCACAAAAAGAACTCCTGAATTTAGCTAGGGGGGAAAAAATGGTACATCTGTGTAATTTCATCTGAATTTGTCATCTGATTTTGCTGCTGCCTGTTCATCACCTCTGAGTGATGGAAATAACCCACAGCTTTCTCAAGGAGGTGACAGAGGAAGGAGTCCAGCTAACTTAATACTTATTCTCAGAGTGGTGTATACCATTTTACATTTTTAGACCAACACCGGTGTAATTTAAAACTGTAATGACTCTGTAAAGTGGTAAGCTAGTCAAGATATATTTTGCATGTTACCTTAATACTGTAAAAATCATAATGTAAGATACATTTGCGTAGTGTGTAATTTAATCAGCTAATATCTTCAAGCCCTCTTCCCAACCTCTTCAATATAATACCTTTGTGGTCAAGAAATCCATTTACCTTCGCTATATTTTTCACAGTAAGGTTCAAGATCTTCTGGAAAACACCAAGTTCATGTAGATTAGTTAAATTACCTATCTAACAGGAAAAGAAGAATCATGCCATTTTCTGCCTTTTTTGTTTTGATTTATTTTTGATGTCCATCAATAAGAAGGTTCATAAATAGAAAACAGTGCAGTACAGATTGCAGTAAATATTCACACAATGCTGGGAACAATATAAAAGGTCAGTAAAAACATGCATAAGGAAGGCAGGCAGGTGATAATCTGTCTGTATTTCTTACACAGTATGCTGCTGATTCTTCATTTTTAGAAATAGTTAATTTGATGAAATCTTTCATCTGTCCCTAAAAGGAATCTCGGTTATCATTCCACGCAAAGAAAAACAGAAATCTCTTATAACTGTCAGGGTTTTTTTCCAATATACAAAATGTTCTCCCAAATATGAACATTTGACAGAATTTCCAGGTGAAGATGCTTTTAAATTCATCAAGTATTATTATCTCACTTTGGGTCATACTGAGATGAGTGAACCATATAGCAGATTTCCCAAATGATGATCTACAGCAGTGTTTTCTTTGTTGAGATCTAGGGCTTGGTCTTTTAAATTAGCCCTACAAGTTTTTCAGACAGTAAATGTCAGCTGTAGACATAGAAGGTAAAGGGATTTCTAGATTCTTTTAAAAAAATATAAATAAAATCTGAGCAAATCAGACTGCTTTTGTGGTTGAACATGAACAAAAAACATGCTTTAAAGTCTTTTGTACATGGTCACATGTGAAGGCTAAGCTCCTACTTTTTGTACACAAAGGTAACAATATCAGTTCCTTATCTTTATAAAATCTCTGTGTGTTCTGTGCTCAGAAACCTCTGTGATTTTTGATTGACAGAAAGATTACCTAATAAACCTTCACCACAAACTAATTAATCACTGTGAATACAACACTAAATTGGCAAGCATAAAAAAGCAAATGAGATGGGTGTTGAAGACCATTTTCAAATGACCTTAGTTAAAAGCCAAGTACAGAGTGTTGAAAGCGTCAATAATATTGCACTGCTAGTAAACTTCTTTACTAGAGCTGCCTGCTTACAGGAAGCCTGTGAGGACAAGGTATGAAGTCTCACCGTTCACAGCTGCACAAACCCTAACATGTTTTGGGTGGTGGGACCTCAGCAAGAGCAGGGCATCACCTCTTCTGAAAGAACTTGGGACATGGGTAGGACTGGGATCTGGTTTTACAGTTCCTCTGTGCTCCTTTTGCAATTGTTAATCGCAAATATTTTTCTCAAAGGAAACATATTATTGTAGCTGTTATCCTGACATAGGAATTTCTTCGCATCCGTGAGCCAAGGTTTTATTTTACTACAAGAGGATGGCATTGTGGCAATGCAGCAAGTGTGTTTCCTCCGGTCACAGCGGTGAGCTGTGAGAATACCTCTTCCACACACACAAGTTTAACAAAGATAAAGTCACCACAAAGTGATATTCCTGACAAGTTTATCTAAGTCTGAGGCTTAGGTCAATATAAGATCTTAGTTCTCCACTTTCTTTTTTCTTTTCTGATGATTGAATACCACTACAGTCTTATTTATGGCTCAGGTATAGGGTATACCAGCATCACCGCAGGAAATACACTTGTCAATTTTTTAAGCCTTGAAATTAAAGACAGGAGAAAGCTCTGATGGTTTTTATCCTGCTCAGATTGTTCCCTCCATTCAGGGAGGCTAATATCAGGGATTTTGTTCAGGCAGTCCCTGCCAAGGTTGAGATACACAACCCCCCCAGGAACACATCGCCTTTGGTAGAACAGCTACCTCTGCTGCTAATTCACTTTCCTGTGCCGAGCTGCAGAGGGGTGGTGTGGCTCACCGGGGCAGAGGGGACCACGGTTCCAGCAGCAGGGGTAGGAAGAAGACAGCCTGTGGGAAAGGACTGTGCAGCCCCTCTGCCACTTAAGTGTGGAGGAACAGAGTAAAAAAATATCATAAATTCAAAATTAAATTAAAAAATACTGCAGCAGTGAACCAAAACAGTGGAAAAGGTACTGTGGGTTTTTTGGCAGATGAGGGACGCAAGAATCATGTTTCCATCTATAATTACAGCCTGTTAAAGTCTTCTGTATCCTTTCAGCTATGTTCTGCTGTGCATCCCAGCTTAACATCAGTGTTGTGTTTCATTAACATGCTGGTTTACCCATTCATCTTAAGAGACGGTGAAATAGACTTTGTTTCCTGCAATTTTCAAACAGGTATCTGCATACCATCTCAGTGGCTTGCCAACTTACTTTTCTGATCTTTTGTTTCTTCAATAATTCCTATGTAAACTGGAGAGATTGTTTCTCTGTGCCATATATCTGTGAGCAGGCAGGTACAGTGACTAACTTGAATCCATCTGGTACCTCTGCATTTCCCATTCATCCACCTAACTGGAATTCTACTTAAAATAATAATTTCATATTTGTCGACTTGGATTACTTTTTTGGGTTTTTTTTGCTAAGGCTTTGGTTCATGATTTCACTGACTTGTAACATTTTTATTTTTAAAATGAAGCTAAAATCCTTGTAGGTTGGGGATAGAGCAATAGGTAATCATGGGCTTTTTCATCTCGTGGCACCTGAATGTGGACAGACCTTTCTAGTCTTCAGCCTCCCAGTACCTTGTGCATTCAGCAAGGTACACTTTGCGTGGTTGGCCCCGTACAACGCTGCATCTCAGTAGCTGAAGAATGAAGCAAACCTCCAAGTCTGCAAATGTCCTGTTCAACTTGATGGACTACAAACGAGCACAAAAGGAATACTGTGCCATGGGTAGCTGCAAAGTTGAAGTCGGCGAGAAATTTTAAACAGGGTCCAAACAAACCTCAGCCCGAGCTGGCCTGCAGGTTCTTGTCACAGCATTTTCATCTTTTGTCTTCTCCCAGTTATCCACATCGCTTTTATGGGAGCATAGGGGTAATTTGTGGCTCCTCTGGCCTCGGCAGTGGGGCTGCCGGGGCTGTCCCCCCGGGAACACAGCAGTGTGCTGCTCGGTGGGGTGGGTGCGAGCAGCCTGCTCCACTCCAAACCTGCCTGCCCAGCTCCCAACACAGACATCGCCTTTCACAGCGAGCGGCAGCAGCCACTGCCACCACTTCCAGGGATTTTAATGAATTGGCCGCTGTTCTCCAACCCACTTATTTGCCTCCTGCAGCCCCCCCCCTCCCTCTGCCAGTCTCTTCCCTCCCCACTCCCATCCTGGCTGCTCCAGGCAGCAGGGAGAGGGAGAGAGGAATTATTTATTGTGTGCCTGTTGAAAATGAAAGGCTTTTACATTTTAATGAGCACTAAATAGGAGCGAGGAAATATTGTTCATTAGCTGTAATCTGTGGAATTGCTTGAGTGAACTTCCTTTGGAGGCCGCTTTAAACGGTTCACTCAAGTAAAGCAGTTTGTATGGTAATTAAGGGAGCATTTTTCTGTCAACATCTGTGCTGCTATTTATAACGCTGAAGGTATCTTATTACTCCACCAGAGAAACATTAAAGAGGGTGGGCAGAGGGGAGGTTGTATTTTATGTATATATATGTTACTACTGTTTTTCCTTTTCAAAACCTCTCCCTTTTCCTTGTTTTCTTTTTGCTTTCTTATTCTCTTCTCACTCTTCCCACCACCTCTCAATTTGGAAAAAAAAAAAAAAAAATCTTGTCCACTATTTCCTGATAGTGAGGATTATCATTCTGACATCTTTTCATTAATCATACCCTTTGCTCAGCAGCCGGGCAGGGAGACTCAAGCTGCTTGGCAAAAACAAGAGGCCCGTGTCTTTGGAAACCATTCCTCGTCCCACTTCTCTCCATGGTAAAATAGATGCCTTTTGGCTGGGCTGTCACAGTGTCCCCAGGGGGGTAACACAGCATCACCTCTGTCTTCTCTGCATTCCTCTGGTAGCACCGCTGCACTAAGTCAGCCCAGGCTCCTGGTCAGCTGCAGTGAGGGGAGTGAGGGGCCAGTGAGTGATGGGAAGAAATAACGTTTAGTGTATTCAGTGTCATTATATTATTTAAAATTTAAAGTTCATATTTTGACTTGCTGTTCTGAGGAAAAGAATTTGGGTGTAATGAATGGATCTGGGTTTTTATTTGTTTGCTTTCATTCAATAACACCCATCATTTTATCCCTGACCAGCTACACTACACTAGGGCAACAATGAGGCATCACCAGGTACAGTTTTACTCTCACTTTTTCCCTCTGATTTTTCCTGCACTCGTAACAATGATGTTTGCATCCCGAATGCAGCTCATCACTTTGGGATGTGGGAAATTGTGTCCTTTAAAAGCTGGAATTGCTGAAGCAGAGATTCACATTACCCACTGCCACTCAGCAATGCCTTCCAGCCCACTTGGCTCTAGGTGATTTCCAAAGAGCTGCAAGCCATTTCCCATCATGGATGTGTGTTATTCCCACTTTCCCAAATCTAAAGGTCTTTCTGCTTCCCTTTCTCATGTTTCATTTGTGCTTCTGCTGGTTTACTTCTCCCTTTAAACCTCTGACATCATTTTCTCCTCTAAACTAAGTTCAAACCTGGGGTGTTTAGATGAGTTTTTCTTTGGTGTTTTGAATATATGCTAAGAAGGCTACAGAGAGGAGGATGGAACGTTCATTTAGTGCTGCGAAGATTTTACCTTTTTATACTAAAAAGAATCTCACAACGTATGTGGAAAAATGAATGAGGAAAAGCGAGAATTGGAGTTAAAGCTTGCTAGAGCGCACCAAATACATTGCTCTATAGAAATTAAATATGCTGTGCCAGAGCCAATAACTTTTATAGATTTTTCTCAACCTGTAATGAAGGAAAAACATAAATGACTATCATAAAAAGTAAACATTAGAGATAGAAAATCCCTTTTACAGCATTCAGTCCATCTTTCTGCCAATAACAAGTTGTTCCCTGTAGTATATTTTTCTAGTGACTCCTCTAGTCTAGTGTTAAACATTGCAAGTGATGGGCCTTTCTGTTCCCCTGAGAGATGGGCTAAAATCTTAGTGCATTTCAATGTCAGGAAGTTTTTCTTGGCAACTTTAATTCTCTCTGTCTATATTTCTTCCTATTGGTCTTGGGATATCCCTATAATTACTTACGTTCCTTTGAATTTTCTTATTGGTGCTGTTTTGGAGGTATCTCTATCATGGTTCTGTATTGCCACTTCATACCTCTGCAGCAAAAATTCCAACTAAACATTCATTTTTCATTCTTGGTTTACAGATTAATTTACAGGTAAAGTGTCCTTAATGTTTGCATCCTATTTACATCAAGAGAGCTTATCATAGCACCAGACTCAATATCACTGTTCTTTTTATTTTAACAGGTAACCAAATCACGAGACCCTGACATCTGCTATTTTTGGTAAAGGGCCAGCACTGGTTTCAGAAACAGGAAACTGCTTCCAGAGAGAAAAATTACAAGTAGACAGAATGAAAATAATGGAGAACAAAACTGTCCAACAAGTAAGAAAGGTCTAAAAACAAAGGTGAGAGGTTTTTCAGAAGAAAGCAGATGAGTAAAGGCCTCTGATACAGAAATGAGCAATTTACCTGAAGACTGAGAGCATTTTATAGTCAAGAAGAATGGAAATTTTCCTGAATTTTCCAGCAGCACAAACACACAGACCCGTTCTGAAAGAGTTCTATCATGCCTAGCGTGCACCCACCCACAGAGGAGATCAGAGAGGCTACCAGCACTCCTGCTCGTCAGCTAATGGGTGTTCAGGTGTACACCCGCTTACAAATTGGGATCACAGAAAGAGCTGAGGGCTGTTTCATGGAGCTGAGGAATTTGCTCAAGTGTTGGAGCCTTTCCAGGAAACCGCTGGCAGGAAAGGTAGAGGCTTTCTGCCATGGTCCTTGTGAATATACACCTGCATCTCCCAGGCATGGCAAAAGGGGAAATGCAGTCCAGATTGTGACATATCAGAGTGCTTGAAAAATTAAAGCTCTCTCTGGATTTCAGTATGTCTAATTAACTGTGCGATAGATGCCAGAACATGGATTCTGTAAATTGTCTACCTAGTTTTCACTAACATTTGGAGTCTAGGCAAAATGCATATTTTGCACACTATTACTTGTGCTTGGAAAACCATCTCTCCCAGAGCATCCAAAACCCCAGCAGACATAGTGATTTTTGAACTAGCTCTGAGAAGAGACATGTTCACTGTGTAGGTCTGACACAAAATGTTTCAGGGTCCAGTCTAATGCATATCTTGAGACAGAGTATGCTCCTCCTCATCTGTTGGGAGATAGAAACACTAGAAGAGGCGGCAGACAGACATCTATCAAATAGCATGAGTGTAGTTAGTAGCAAAGCACCACAGCCCATAATTTTGCTGAATTGGAAGAAAAAAAAATATTGCTTACTAATCAGGAAGTCAATTCACTGCTAGAAGGCTGTATTAGACCTTCTGTATACCATGCAAGTTTACTTTTCCCTAAATCTCTTGTACTGCACTTAATTTGAGTAAAGCACAACTTCCCAGAGTTACCCAATCTTGATTTGTCCTCATTTTCTTTGTTATTTAAATCTCACAGGTACTTTTCAGCCAAACACACAGAACTAGACCAGGACAACTCCAGAAGAAATGTAAAAACCTCCACTTGGTGACAATTTGAAGTCTGCCTAGTAAGTAGCTACTCATATCTCTTAGAAGATGTATTTTTTAAATTTTTAATAAGCAATTAATTCAATCCAGTTGTTTAATATATCTTAAGAGACCTCTCAGTGAAATAAAATACCATAGTCACAAAAGGCAAGAGAGGAGGAACATAAATCTGTAAAATAATTGTTCATTTTCTCAATTATATTTTTAGTTGTCAAAACAAGAGGTGCCAAATGAAGAAACAACATTCAAGCATATGAAATGCTCCCATCTTTTGCTCCTATTAAGGTAAGTAAACTGGACTTTAATAACCTCTTCCTTCCTTAATCATAACCAAATTGTTTTTCCCAGCACTTTAATGTGTAGCATTATGTGGCATCATGTAAAAGGCAGCTTTACAGACAGCTCTGGCTCTGCATCATCAGTGTATCTCCTTCCAGCAAGAAGCTCACACACGTGCCTATCTCTAGGAATGTTTAACTTCTGCTGGAGCCCAATAGAATTTAAGCCCATGGAGAAACTTTGATGCTTTGCTGAGTGGGAGTACATTTTAGTATCTGCTCAAGTATTTTTCTCAAGAGGCTTATCCATGCATAAGACTTCTTGAAAGGCCCTTCTGAGTTAAAAATAACTGAAGTTCTTTCTAATGAGGATCTATAGCATTCTGCTCAAGGTAATCAAGGCTCATGACATCTCGTATTTCAAAATCCTTATTATTAATCCTTACCCATATAATCCTTTATTATGAAAAGGGTTACATTAGATAAAATAAGCACAGGTTACCGTGAAAGATAAAAATGGAGAAGGAAAATAGTAGAGCAGACATACACAGGCATCTCTTATTGAACTTCTTAATTTTTAACCTTTCTTAGCTAAACCATATTTACCTATAAGCTCTTTAAGACAAGGCTTCATCATTCTGCATGTATACAAGAGGTCTAATGTGGTCCAGAGTGAATTTTAATATTTAAAACCAAATCATTTTCTATGGGTTTATTTGCTTTAATACCATTTTGGTATTTATTGAATATCTGAACAATAGAATAGACACAGACAGGCAGGCAATTAATCATAATATATTTCAAAAATCAAAAACATTCTCCTGTTTTTTTGGAAGTTAATGCTGGGGCTTCCCAGGTAGAGTACCACTGTAATATAATATTAACACACGACAGAACATGTTTCAGAGGTCCATTAATACATGCTGTAGATGTGCAGCCTCATGCATTCAGCCACCAGAGGTGTGTATTAATGGACCATTAAAACATGCCCAGGAGTGTCTTAATGCTATGACAGTATGGCTCTGCAAATTTTATTTCAACTTTTATATAAAACAATTCTTTTCAAAAATACAGTTTTTACTATATTATGAAATCTCTCCTATTCAGAAAAGAAGGGCTTTTGTGATAAAAAAAATAAGAAGACAGCGGGACATGGATATAAATACCATTTTTTCTACCATTTTAATACATTGTCTTTTGATTTTATATTGTTTTATAAATAGCATAGTCTTAAGGCCTGATTCTCATTTTTGCTGACCTACCTTTCCACTGCTCAGGAAGGGTAAAGGAGTCTTAAAGTGCCATAAATGTAAATCACCCCCCACACTACTTAGCTTGGTTGCTAATGTCATTAGACATTTCTAGGTTTCTAGGTGAGTAAGACTTTTAAGGAGCTTTGGACTTCTGTTGAAGAAGCAAAACTAGAAATTCAAGCAGTTTGCCAAATAAGTTCTACGGTAGAAAGTTTAAACTAGGGAAGAAAAAACTAGGTCTATCACAGGTTGTCAGACTGTTCATACCCTCAGTAAAATGTTGTCACTGACCACATCAGCTTCACAGCTGAATCTCTATTTAATTAATTCTGTAAAATAATGTTATCATTCAGTACTGTTACTTTATTACTGTTGTATTCCAGTAATATAGAAATTGTTATTTTCATTACACTAGTGCAGCAAACAATCATCCCTGATTTCATACTAAATCCTGCGTGAGCACATACTGCAAGCTGTGGAGCAAACCTTATCCTCCCATGTCACCCTCTTGTTTAGAAGTCAGGGGCGGCATAAAGGGCCTGAAAGTACTTGAGCCTGACGAGAGATTTCTTTAATGATAGTGCTTTGAAAGAAGGCCGTAGGCCACCCTTCAAAAAATTTACCATCTGCCCCAAAATAAAATATTGTCTCGGGTCAGTTTAAAAAATACGTTTGGATTTTGCTGTTATTTATTTATCTATTTATTACTGCATGCTGTTGCATGTAGCTGAAGCCAAAAGTCTTTTATGAGATGGAGCATTGAAATATATTGTTCAAAAAAGATTGTAATTAAGTATCAAAGCATTGTTTTTCCATATTTCTTTCTAAAAACTATATAAGGAAATTCTTTGCCTCTTTCTGAATTAGTTTTCTCTCAGAAAAAGTTGCAGTGGAACTCAACATTTAGACTAGCATTGCTTAAGGCTGTGTATTAATCATCATTATCATCATAATAGCATTACACTGTTATTACATATTACTCCTCCTCTGAAGTATATAAGTACAGTGAGCTGTAATTGTAAATACCAGCACTGCTTCAGCTGCACTTTTCATTTGCAGGGCTGCAGGAGGATCACCAGAATAATGCTGGGTTTAACGGCAGCTTCACCACCTCAGAGCATCAGCTCCTCAGCCATGAATCCTTGCTGCTGATCCGCGCACAGGCACGAGGTCCGGAAGGACACGTGGCTGAATTGCTGGTGGGACATGGTGTGGATCTGGGTGTCTTCTCCTGCTGTGGCTGTATGAGAACTATGGTACTTGTCAGTCACGAGTAGGAAGATTTGACTGATGAGAATAATATGATAATCTAGAACTTTATGACAACTGGTTGGATTTAGAGCTTTTTTTCTGTTCTTCCTTCCCCACACTGATTTCAACTGTGGGAAGTTTTTTAAGAACCTTTTTTAAAGGAGGAAGAAAGGGTGAGGGGGCACTTGGTTTGGGGTTTTGTGGGGGGCAGAGGGATTTGAATGGATGCAGTCTTAAGTTCCTATGTCTGCAAATACGAAGAAAGGAATAGCCTGTAAATTCAAAATCCAGAGATGACATTTTAGGTCTTACTAAGGCTGATAGTGTCCATGCTGTCTTGCAGTGTTTTTCAGTAGATATGTCAGTGTTGTTGACTATTGCCTTCCAGGATGAGCTTGTAGCCTTCCTTGTAATTAGATTTTCCAGCTGTAAAGAAATCCCTCAAAATTACACATGTGCTGAAATGAATCATGTCACATATTTTCTTTGAGGTTGAAATTATATATACACATATAATCTCCAAATGATTTAAAATAATTTAATCCAATTAGAGGAAAATAGATGGTTTGGACCAGGAACTAGAGACAGTGCTAGTTAGGCATGCAGTGTTTGACTTTGAAGCCTGTGGCTGCCAGAATTTAATCTAATTCAGCATTAAACACTTCATCTTCCTCTATAGTTTAGGTAAAAGGTCATACACTCCAAAACTGCTATCCAAAAAGTGAGAGCATGGAGTGGGAAATCCAGTAGATTTAATCAGTAAGCAAAGAGCTATCTCTGAATTTATGACACATTTTCTTCAGGGCTCTTCAGGGGTGTGAAGGAAGGACTAGTATGTAATACTGAACCTGATTATGTGAGGAGAATGGGACCGAGGGAAGAAATCAAAAGCAGAGAAGAGCGGAATAGGGAAAAGGGCAGTCTGTAGGGGAAGAGACTGAGACAGTCAATCTTGGGGCAAACATAAAAAAGTATGGCTCTGTTACTGCATGCTTTCCTCTTCTCACAAGGGCCTGGATTTTTACCTTTTATTTTATATTTTTCTATGTTTTATATATTATATAGGATATATTTATTATATATTAGATTGTATATTTATTGTATAATTCTATATTCTATTATTATTTTAGTCTCATGCATTACTTAAAAGAGCGCCATTACTATTTATAGTCAGGACTCCAAGATCCATCTGTGATTTATAGCTTATACAACCTTAATTTAGTCCTTACAGCCTGAAAAGTAGATACCAAGAGGTTTCACCATAACTAGCACTGTTATGCTGCTTAAGATATGTAAGATAGATTTAGCTCAGGCACTGCGCAGTCCAGACAACCGTAATATGAGCTGGGGAGCTGTCTGTCCCCCCACCCCAGGCCATGCTGTGATGGAGCAATGCAACAAGAGAGACGACAGACCTGAAGTGGTCTGTCTGATGGGGAAGGTGGCCAAAGGCTGAGAGACATTTGGGACCTAAGGAGACTGCTGTTCCCTTTCCGAAAGGCATCTCATGGGTGTGACATGGTCTCTTAAGATATTTGGAGTTATACATAAAATACATGAGAAGAATATCGTGCATGTATTGATCATTATAGTCAGGTCATAATTATTATCATCACTAAATAATGGAATTAACAAATATTTGTACAGCACTTTGGAAGAAAGCAAGAAGAATGAGAGTGCTCTGTACAGCTAAATACCAGGTTTAGTATTATGATAAATGATGCAGATATGACATCCCTCAGCAAGTGCCAGTTATCTCTAGAGCCATTTCAAAATTACTCTTGTAGAGGTTTTTTAAGCATGTCAGGAAAGAGATCTATTATATAGTACAATACAGAAGATGTCACCACACTTACTGATATGTGCTACCAGTTCAGCTGGTATTTGACCTACTAACCTCATGGCTTCCTCTAAAAAAAGTTCCAGACTAGTTGTGCCTCAGCTTTGAGACTGAAGCAAATATTCCAATGATGTATTTTTGACAAAAGTACTAAGATTTAAAATATGGTATTGTTCAAAATCATGCTTTGTTATGCGACTGCAATTCAGAAATAGCAGAATTCAGTTTCTTACCCAGAGTGGCACTGACAAATAATTGTCATCTGAATTTTAGTTTTCCAAAAGCAACTTTCTAGCCAAAATGGCTTGGTCCCAGATTCTGTTTTAATTAAAGCAAGAATATTAGAAGTTAATTAGCCAGCACTGGTCCTTTACAACAGTTCTGTGGCTTTTTCAGATTGCCAGGTGAGGGAGGTGGAAATTTCCAAATGGTTGTGTTGAAACAACTTTTTCTCCTCAGTTTTGTGTCAGCTTCCCTAATGATAGGGGAAGATAGGGGGGGAAAAAATGCATTCAAATTCTGATTCCAAAAGCCACTTTAAAAAGTTTCTAAAATACTCCCCCATGGTGTGCTCTGTGTAATGATGCATAAAATAGCTCCTAAGTTTTTCTTTCAAAGGCTCTGCCATTCCCTCTTACTGGGAAAACTGTGTCGCTGATATAATTTGGACTCTCTCCTGGCAAGAGGTAGTAGCAGCTCTTTCAGACATGGGCATAACAGATGGAGAAGAAGGGATCCACACCTCAAAAAAGATCGCCCAGGACATCACTTTGACAGAAAGTTTCAAAAGAAACTATTTGACATTGCTTCAAATAGCATCATGCTGCGATATACTTGCTTTAATAGTCATGAAGAAATCATTAGTTTACTCATTTGCTGAAAAGGCAAGCTATCACATTTTACAAGAAGATGGTAACAAAAAAGGTCTCTTAAAAAATGTGTCTCTAGTAGAGATGTGTGGGAGGAAGTATAAAACCATACTGGAAAATATTTAATAAATTGTCTTAAATATAGGACTGTTGTTACTGGAATAACATTAAAAACTTATAAAGTGTTCCTGGGAAAATCCTTCACTGGCATGGCTTCAACCTACATTAAATGATCTCATGATGGACACTGCCACTTAAACAGCAAATACTAACAGAGACTAGATGGGACGTGAGAAGAGAAAATCGGAGTATTGATGCACAAATGCTGGCTGCCATCTGGCACAGATGTCATTTACTGCTGTTCATGAATCAGGAACCAGTTAAATTTAACAGATTTAGCAGTTTATCTATCTTTGTGCAGTGCTAAGTAAGACAATAATTATTCTTCAAAGTTGCAAACTATACAGTTCAATATTTTGTGAACAGAAATTCTTTTTTTTTTCATTAGCATAGGTTTTGGGTTTAGGGTAATATTCTAAATATATACCTTACAGATTCTAAAAGTGACATAAACATTTAACAACAGTAAGCTTTCAGCTTTAGAATGTGTGTTTCAAGGCAGCTTTTTGAAAAAGACCTATCAGAATTGCTAGCTGAAGATGTAACTGCTGAATGGTTAGGTTTTTTTCATTCACTGGAATAAAAGTGGAAGTTTTTAGTTCAATTTTTCTTAGGAAAAGAAAAATTACATTTGTTTTTCTAAAACATGGTCATTTTGCCTAGTACCTGTGAATAAAGCTTTATATGCAGCATTATGTAGCCATACATATATATTTTAAAATATATTACATTATATAAAATTTAAAAATCCATACCACAATTACAGATACTCTACAGTGTTTGCAATTTAATTTTTGGAGTAATATTTACATGTTTACAACATTTGGTGATTAAGTTAAATGCCCTCTGTCCAACATTTCCTTGTAAAAGCAAAGCTCTAAACTCATGAGCTGTTTATGAGTTGCAAATGAATATATTGAGGTATCATCATTAATAATGGCAACCAGTTTATATTGCTTATATTTTAGGTCATGAAAAACATACTATATGGGGGATAGAAGATATTAATTTTATTAAAACTTTGTCAATTTCCAACTTCAGCCCATTGGAATCTTAAAATTTGATGTTGTAACTAGAACTAAAAAAGGTGTTTTCAGAATTTTGTTTTGGCAGTCTAGGCCAAACAAAACAGAAAACAAAATGCTGCTTAAATATGAATTCTGGCCTGCAGGTGAGATAATGACAAAAAAGCAGAGAAGTGGGGAAGGACTGAAATCAAAGGGAAGCACAGCCACCGCACCAGTTATAAAGCCTTTTTAAAACATGGTTGCTTCTAGAATTATACTGTTAGCATTAACTACTCTGCTAAATGTAATTTCAGAGCAGCTTGGCTATGCTGGGACCAATAATGTTTCAGCAGATGTTAACAGTGAGGGAATTTAAAGATTACAGAGTTTCATGGGTGTAGTAAAGCTGCAGTGGGAACAGAAATATTACCGTAGCTGTTATGTTCTGAGTGCACCACATTTACTGACAAGTAATACATGAGTGATAGTGAGGACCAGGGGAACAGAACTTTATACTTACTGGTCAGCAGCCTATAAATTCCATAAATTAAACAAAGTTTTATGTATTTTTCATTTCTTTTCAGAATGATCCTCTCTAAGGACCCCTGCTTCATGTTAATTCCATCGACAAAGCATAGCTCTGTCTCTCAGCATTTTTTCATAAGGGTATTTCCCCACATATATTTTCCCTTTTCCTCCTTCTGCTCAGAAGGTTTTTGCAAGCAGTGCTTTCTCCCCAGTGATGCTCCATGGGTCAAGCCCTGACAATGAACCAAAGAGCCAGAGATATTGGCTTCTGCAGGACGAAGGCCCTTCACAGAAAGATCTTTTTTCCAAAATGGGGACATCCATTTTGTGTCAACTTCTGCCCACAGTCTCCAGCCAAGGAAATAATCATGGCTCACTGAGACAGCTAGAGATTTACACAGTCATGGAGAAGTTGATAATTTTTAGGTGGTCTTCCTAAAATATTAAAGCTGCAAGCCTAAGATGAACAAAGCAAACTAAAAGGATATGGCACCGTGTAACAGTGTCCAATGCAGTTCTAGCAGTATATGGAGTGTGGGGGTAAATAAATTGGCCAAACATTATATACAGCTGTCATATATAAGGTGTGTGTTTGCTCATGGACCTACTACAGAGACAGAGCATGAGCCAAGTGTGTATTGCAGAGACCAAGGATAAACTTGCCGAAAGCATGAACTGCTGTATCTGGGCTCCATTACTTAAGTATGGATAAAGTGTTAGGTTGAATTAATTTAATATTTTACTTTTAGTTTATATTTAGCTGGTATTCAGCTTTTCGTGATCATGCCACTCAGCAACATCATCACTTACCAGTCAGAGAAAAAGAAACTAGGCTTTTCAGGGAAATGAAGAAAAGAAACAAAATTTATGCTATTTTCTATTGAGGAATGAAGTTTAGAGTGAATGTATCCTGCACTGTTACAGAAAGGAGATCAGGAGAAGGAAATTGATGTAGTCACCTTATAAAGGCACACTCTCATAGATGACACAGGGCTTACTGACTTCTTTTTTACTTTCAGGCTGGGTGTTAGGAAGGAAAGGGATGAACCTTTGTCAACTTTTTCCATCACAGAGTTCACTACAAGGTGCCACCTATGTAAAACGTCCCTTCCCACCATGCTGACTGTGCAGAGCCCACTGCCAGTGTTGGTCCTTTCCCTTAGAGGGTCAAATGTGCTTGTGAAAGAAAACAATACCATACCAGTATGATGCTCGTTAGATAGAAGATTGCAATACAACAGACTACATAGTGAAAGCCTTTTTATTTTGATGGCAGTCTTTCACTGTCTATCATAAACTTAGTGAAGCAGGCTTTCTCTATCCAGCTCTCCTTTTATTGGGCACAAATCACTGCTGACAGGAAGTTTTATGCCTAAATCCGTTTACTGTCCTTGTTGGTAGTCTTTAAATTAATATTTATAAGCTGAGAGAGGCCTAAAAGGATGCAGCAGTAAAATACCTAAATGCTTCTGTTTGGCTTGAGCAGAATTTTCTTCTTCTCGACCACTGACATTCCTTAATTACTAGTGACCCAGGCATGTATTGTCTCTGCTGCTCCAAGCCTACAAATCACTGCCTTCCACAGTATTGTGGCTGACAAAAGGGGAGGTTCAAAGCAGACCAGTTTGTATGATATATCGGGTGAATAGGTGTGGGTACAGGCTGAAGAGAGAGAAAAAGAAATACCTCCACAGAGAAATGCCTTAAGAAGTAACTTAAAGCTGAAACAAATGACTTGGTTATGAGATAAAAATGAATAATGTTTGAATTGGCAAAAGTAACATATTTAGCTGCTATAATTTTAAAAACAATGGGAAACAAACCAGAGGGCATACTGTGCTCAAAAAAACTCAGTTGGGCGTATTCAGATCCTGACTGGATGATACATATGCACACCCTCAGCAAAATGACCATTTCCATTAAATCAGTATGAAGGACACTTCTTTTGCATATCAAAAACTGTTGGGCAAGCTGAAATTAGAGCAAAGGTGATTAAAAGTAAAATTTTGTTAATTTCAGTCTCTTCCTCCTTTTTGTTACTGTTTTGATTTTTTTTTTCCTTGTTGTCTCACTTCTGTCAAAGTAGGTGAAGGGTATGCAACAGAAGAAAAGCAAATATAATAAAAACCAGATCAGCTGTCACCACCTTAGCACATAAGCACATAAAAATAATGAGGCTGGCTAGACTGGAAAAAAATAGAGATAACAAATTGAGGAGTTCTCTTATAATGTCATTCTAGGAAAAAAAAAAAATATCCTAAGAGAGAAGCAGGACAGAGGATTCTAACCTGCAAGTGGTGAATCTGCACCCTAGTCCTGATAGAGATTAAGTTTTGGCATATGAATCATTTTATGATTACATGGGAGGATTCCTAAACAAAGGGTAGCCATCCGTGCAAGATGCAATAGACCCAAATCACCATTGTCTGTAGACTATGTGAAATCTTTTTCTTAAGGAATGAGACTTTTTTTTTTTTTTTCCTAGGTAACAGAGAAACAATTGAATAGTTTGTGATAGAACCACCGAAAGATGCAAATAAAGATCTTTATTACCCATGTCTTTGTACCCACTAGATCTCTGCCTATAAGGAATGTCTAATAGGTGGGTTAATGCATATCCATTTCATTTTGGTAATGAAGCCATTCATCACCCTATTTTATTTATTCTGCAAAGACTAATTCGGGGATATAAATGATTTTTTTTGCTTTAAGCCTGTGTTGACTAATTTGGGGATCTAAATGATTTTTTTTGCTTAAAGCCTGTGTTGACTATTTCATATATTTGCAGAATTGATTTATTATGCTTGACCAAACTTTCTTCTACATCCCTGACTGCCGTACCTCTGAATCAGTGTGCTGGTAAGTCTTCATTGCCTCTCTTCCCAGGAGTGTTATGCTTCATACATGCTACATTCACACCCTACAATAGGATACATTTGATACGTGGGAAGAAAACTGGGAAATAAACCATTAATGTTATAGTAACTCAAAACTGCTGTTCTTTTGTGTTCGAAAGGCTAAGCTGCCTCAGGTAGTCTTCAAACTTCTTTATAAACAGTGCTTCTGCAAACTGAGATAGCTAATGAATACAGCAAGCCTACTCTCACAATTATAAAACAGGCACAATTATCTGTTCTATTAGAATGACTCAGACTCCCCCTAAATCCTATTCTTCCCAAGCAAGATAAAATTATAAGACTTGTAGAATAAGCCGATCATCTACTGAGGGCAACTAATTCCCATATAAGTCTCCCTGCTCTTGGGTAATCAAGCATCCAAAGTGATTCATTCTACAGCTTAAAAAGAGATGACATTTTGACACCTGGGCTGCTACCCTGAATCTCCAGACACAAAGACGTACATGTGAAAGTTAAGGCAGGACATACATGACGGGATGTGTGTGTGATATTAGAAAGCAGGATATAAAATGCAGGATGATGCAGGACCACAAATGTAAACTTAGCAAGTGCTAAATCTCCAGTTAACTTCTAGCTCACTATTTTTCGACCTCACTCCTCCTCCTCTTTGTAAGGGCAGAAATAAGCAGTGATAGATAAGGTTGAAAAGCAAAATGTAACATTTCCCCTCATCTCTTTTTCTTGAATTTTACTTTGGACCCTTTCAAATACATTAAGTATGTCACAAGTACAGGGGTATCCTTTCTCTATGCCAATGATTCTCTACACCTGCAATGAGTTATTCAGCCTTCCTTGAAATGATGGCTCCATTCAAGTGAACCATAGTGAACTGTAATCAGGGCTGTATTTTTTTCGTGGATCTTACAAAAATTACAGCTTTAGCCTCCTTTTGTTTAGATGTTGATTCCTAAGGCAGCCGATGGGACTGTCCAATTCAAACAAGAAATTGACATATTCTGTGCTTTTTCTACTTCTATAGGGTTATCTGGGTGGCTGGTTTTGTTCATGCTTTTTCTCAGAGAGCAAAGCATAACTGGAGTACTAAAGCAGTTTATAAACATTTGGAGAAAACAAGGTCTAAATGCTTTCATTAAGATGATACTGTTAATGAGTTGTGTTTCATTTTTTCCAATATCAAGACTGAAGGCACTATAGTTCTCAATAATGTGTCAGAAAGGCTGGCCTACCAGGCCACAGTTAGTAATAGCTCCTCCTTATTCTGAATTTTTTTTCCTATGAGAAGATGCCTATGTGGAGCTTTTCCATCACTAAAAAGTCCTCACCTTTTAGTAGCATTTTTCCTACAGGTTAGATGAAGATTACATACACACACAACCAAGCATTTGTTGAAGGAATCTGTGACTATGAGAGATGCTTGCTAAATGGACTGTCATGCTTTCTAAATGCACTTTCCCTAGTGCCCTGACCTGAAACAAAGCCCATGGCAATAATTTTCCATAGCTGAGAGACCTTTAAATTGAAATGTTTGGAAGTTGCCTTTCCATTGGCTCCAACCCATTGTTCTCAATAGCCCTTTTACTGTAACTTCCAGCTGTCCTAATAGGGACAGAATAGTCTCTTCCCTCTGCTGTGCTGTGCTATCAGATGCCTCCCCTGTGTCCTGGTGTGCAAGATTTGCTCCTTTTGGGGAAAATCCTTTAGAAATCAAGTATTTCTGACCTGCACACCAGCATGCTGAATGTCTTAGCCAGGATGTAAATTTTCTATTAAGTTATTTAGGTTAGAAAGGTAACAGCTGTGTCTGGGGTTTGCATTGGGATTCCTAGATATTGACCCTGATGTTGTCTGAAGTTCAGGAAAGGCTTTTTCTTTTCATACTGTTCTTGTCTGCCTCTGCAGGTGGCTTGTCATTATCTTGCATGATTCTGCTCATTTCCCATTTCTCTTCCTCTGCTTTTCCATTCACTACCCAGAACTGAATAGAAACATCCTTTTCGTCTGAATAAAGTCCATTTCTCTCTCTTCTCTACACATATCTTTCCTCAGTCTTTTACCTCAGAGACTTAATGCCTCCTCCTCCTCCTCACCCACCTCCGAGTTCCCTAGTGAATTTTTGGATGGGGAAGAGAAGGGCAGGGCAACAGGACATATTCTTATGACCTGAGTTAGAGAAGACAGTATTTATTACCAGTTTCATGTGTCCTGCCTGAAGTAGACAGAATTTCCTTCAGGTCAGGGAGTTCTTTAGAAGGGGGGTGGGGGGGGTGTTAGGTACTTATATGCCTTAGAGTCTGATCCTCCATTTCTTCTTCCCCTGGGCTGAAAAGATGAAATCTTGTAGCACTTCACACAGCAAGGTCTCAATCCCAAGACTGATGAGTCTGAGGGAATTACAGCCATCTGTGTTTGGCCAGAGTTATGAAGGGCTGGATAGTAATGAAGTTAGAAATAAAAGGAAAAGGAAGGATTCTTCAAGCTGCAAGCAGGCTTTGGATGTCCACATCCAATCCGTTCTCTAATCAAACTCCTCTGAGGGCTAAAACTGTAAATAAGGAGCTCTAAGCTGCAGTGTGAGACTTCAGTGCTGCCACATCAACAGCTGTAAATCTGCTCTCCAGCTCTTCTTGCTTACCCTGTAGGGGAAGCACAATTCTGCCTGGATGAGGCAGTAGCATTTGGCGGCAGCACTCTGGCAAACAGACTTCCAGATGTTTGATGAGAATGACAGCCTCAGAGTGGGAGTGCTTGAGTGTGTGCATGCATGCCACTCTTTAAAATTCAAGGCTAGCTTGCAGCATTATCAGGGAGTGAAAATGTCAAAAGAAGACAGTGTTCATAGCAGGCATCGCATTTCAGGCCTTAGGAGAAAAAAATGAGGGAAGACAACACTGAGGCATTTTGAAAAATAAAGGGAAGGAGGGGGGCAGTAGTTAGAACAAGTCTTGGAAATGTGGAATAGACTGCTACCCCGAGCCAAAAACCCATGTGCCAGCACTTGTCTGGCCTCATTGAGGGGAATTTCAGATCTCTGTACCCCATCGCATCTATTCTGTACCCCCACACTCTTGACAGGCCCTGTTGCCAGCTACTCTGCATTCAGGAAAATGGGCTCTATGTTTTTCCTTATGATCTCTGGCTCTTGCATCTGACCTTCTTCTGTCTTCTTCCACAGATGTCCTACACTGCCATGCCATTCCTGCAGTCCCCCCTCATGCTTCTACAATTTTTGCTTTCCACATATCCCAGTTTTCCTCTGTCCCTGAGGTTGTGTGTCTTCCTTCTATCCGCCACTACAAAGCCAATGCCATTTGCCTGCCATTGCACAGCACATAGCTTACGCTGTATCATTTCTGTCATCTTTTGTCTATTTGGCCTAGATAGATTGCATGTATAATAACAACACATCAACCTGATCTTCTTTTTTTCTTTCTTTCCCATATCTGGAATGTTATCTTAGATTTTCCTGATTTATTGCACATCCGAGTGGAAAAATATATAGATAAGTGAATCTACTAAGTAGCATTATCATTTCCTAAATGCTTTGTTTTTCAAGTTTGAGAACTAATCATGTTCTTAGGTATCTCAGTTGTTGACATATCCATATTGGTTTATTTCCTTCTGATGGAAGCTTTTTATGAAAATCATATACTGAGGGCATGAGTGTTTACTGGTAAAAATGTAAAAGTATTTCTGTGTTCCCATTTGGATATACTTCCTTCCATGTGGAATTCCTGCTTTCCAAAATATCTCATGCATGATTCTCATTGCACTGGTGATCTTTGCAAGTGCATGTATTTTAAATATAAGATTTGCTATCCCTGCAGAAAGGCAAACCCTTTTCTTCACACATAAATATATTACGATCTTTTTTTTTTTTTTTTCCACTTGAATGTAAATCTCCTGTAATACGACCCAGATATCCCTTTTCAAAGAGAAGAAGCTTGGTTTGGTTTTGTTTGGAAAGAGATTTCAGGTAGATCTGGCAGTGTTGGGCAAGGCATCAAAGGGTCACAGTGGCTGAGTGCACTAATTGCACTTTCCTGCCTCTGTGAGCCATGATGAAACATAGGTTTTGACAAAGTACTTGCATGCTATTCTGACAACCGCTGCCCTTCTTGTAAAGTATCCGTACTGCTCTGCTGTGGGTAAGAAAGCTTATGGCACAGCGCACTGCTCTTATTCCAAAGCCCCTGTCGTCTTCCCTAAATAAACACCAGGGCCCCATGCTTTCCTTCGTGTAACACCACTGACCTCTTTGAAATTACACCAGGAATGAATTTGATCAGATTTGTCATCAAATCCATTTTGTACCAGCAGGAACACAGCCGAACGAGGCGAGCCATCCCACAAGTCCCATCCAGGGCCTTGCAGTTGCCCTCACTATTACCCCAGGCTCCTTCCTCACCTTAGGCTGAAGGGAATGATAAGGTCCAACTTGTCAGGACTTATTACTTATTCACGAAACTATCACACCTTTGACACATCTGTCAGTTTTTATACAAAAACTGAATGAGCAAGGATGCTGAAGTTTCCTTTCAGCACACTGGAGGGCAGTCCTTTTTACCACACCCTTAAGGCTTTCATATCAGGGCTTAGTTGCAATGACAGAGCAGTGTGAGAGAGCTATCATTTTGTCTGGCCATACTATGCTTTCCTCTGGACAGATTACACTTGCCTCCTGGTATTTAAGAGAATTAAGCTTTCATCCTTTACATAAAATATATATAAATAATGTGGGTTGTAATTGTTATAAATATATGGCATCAAACATCCAAGTTACTTTAGAGTTATGGATTAGTTGGAGATATTTCCTTCTTTCCCAATGCTTCTTAAAATAAATCTGGTGCATTGCCACATCATAGAGACCAGTCTTTTGAAAGAGCAAACAGCAATATTTTTGTAAAAATATGAAATCAAGAAAGGCAAAGCACAGAATAGAGCAGTACATTTTGTAATGAGTTTGTGGTCAGATCTGTAATTTAAACTTGACAGTAGAATCACAGAATTCAGATTAATACTAAAGCCACTGGGGATCTTGGGAAACATTATGTTCAATAGAGTGTATGGCTAATGGTTACAAAGTACAAAGGATATGGATAAGCATGGCTGATTTATGAAAATTCTGTCTGTATACCGACTGTATTTATTCCAGCGTTTGGGCTTTTGTTGCATTTAAAATGAAAAGAAAGGCTGCTTATTAATTTTGCATGAGCTTTTTTGGCTATGTTATTTGGGGCTAAGTTCCAAGCAATTTGCTGCATCCTTCTCTACACACAGTCATTACATAGCCTAAACTTCAAAACTGGTTCTAAGTTTCCAATTGTTCAATAATCTTGTTTTCAGCGTCCCCATTATCTAAAAATCACCATAACTAGGAACAATGCCTTATAATGCTTTAAATCATTAATATCCCTGTGGAAGAGAAAGAAAAGGATACATGTACAACAAAGTTCTTCAGTGCCAGCATGAACACCATTGTGGCCTCAGCTTTTCTTCAGAATCCATAATGCCTTCAAAACCTGACATTCATCGACTAAACTTCCATGATATGTTTCCACACTGGCAGTGAGTTTGTCAGCCCTTTGTGAGCACACTTGGCTTGTCTATACTGCAGTTCGCATTACTTTTATTGACTTCTTTTTTATTACAGTAGATGCCTAAAAAGGGCAAGGTATTAAATAATAGTATTTTCCCTTTGCTTTTAAATGTTATGAAAAGAAATGCCTACTGATATTGTATACAGTTTGGAACTACCTTGCGTAAAAATGTAAGGCTTACTTAATCACACTCTTTGCACGTTTCTGTATTGTCTTTTAACCTAATTTTAAACTATTTCATGATTTCAAACAATTTGACAGAACAGAAATCTTTAAGATTTAAAAAAAAAAAACACTCTACTTTTTGTGGAAGGATGGATGGATAGATGGAGGAAGATGGTGAAGAAGAGACATCTGATAAGAACCCTGCGTAGTGACAAGACTGCAGAGTGAGTTCATGCATTATTAACCATAAAGAATCCACACAGTATATACACCTATATATTTCGCAGAGAGTGTGAGAGATGGACCATATGTGCCCCACCCATGGGAAAAGCTTCAACTGTAGTTCACAATTAATTATGAGACACAAAGCAGTAGGAAACAGGGCTTCATTAGTTCCATTCTTGCAAAACTACTTATTTATGTTTTTATCTTCCTTCCACAGCATTTCTGAATGTAGATAATGTGACACTTGAATGTACCTCAGGACTTCTTTATAGAGTTATTTTGCTGCCACTTTTTAATCTGTGGTAAAAAAAGAATGAGCACATATGTTATATAACATAAATCAAGTAGAATTATTCTTCCTTGTGCACTTATTACTCTCTTAGTCCATATCATCTCTTTAGTAGTAGTAGCAGTAGTAATAATAATAATTTAAATACCCATAGACTCTCCTCAGTGACGTAAGAAGTCAGGTTGTTCCTAATATAAAACCTAGCAAAGCTGATTCAGGAAAGATAAAATGGACTGACCCCCACAGACAACATTTCTCAATGTGTATCTCTGTATTACCACTTAAACATTGTCATCCTTAACACTGACGAAACTGAACAGCCTTCCTTACTCTCACTGGCGGGTGTGTGGGGATATGGAGAGGGGAAAGGGTGGCAATTGCGGTAGGAACATCTTCAAATGAGCCAGAAATGTCATGTGAAACAACCTCTCTTCCCAGCTTTGTATTCTACCTTCGTTTCCAACATACTGGAGAAATGAATGAAGGCAGTACACAGAGGGAATAACAAAATGACCATAAACCAATTACATCATCGAAACTAACGTCATATTCTATGTCCTAGTTGCTTAAAATGTGGTGATCCAGAAATGATGCTTTAGTTCCTTCCTCAGAGTATCCTGACTGCAGCGAAAGTGGGATTGACTTTGAAACAGCTAAAGCCTTGTTACTGTGCTTTTGTTGCAGAAAAATCTCCCCGCTGCACTAGCTTTTCCATTCTTACACAACTTAGTTCAGCTACTACTGCAGCAGATTTAGAGCACAGCGCTGACCAAGAGCCCAACCTGGCTCCCGCTAAAGACAGTGACAGGACTTCCCTTGACTTCGACTGCAGATGTATCTGAAATGGAATGTGAATAAGCAGATACATCCTGGATGTTCAAGAAATTTATTGACTCTCAGGCATCGTTTTTTCCCGAAGCGTAATGAAGTTAAACAATGGTGGAATAATGATCTTTGTTTTGAAAAGACAACAGTGATGGGGGAGGTAAAAGAGGAGTGCTCCTTCTATTTATATTACAGATATAACAGGATGCAGAAGTGTGTAATGAGGCCCTGCTACAGCAAAGTAGCTAAGCATGGGCTTAAAATTAAGCATTTATTTAAGGGTTTTGCTGAATAAGGATGAGATCATTCACATACTTAAAGTTAAATGCATGCTTAAGTGCTTTGCTGAATCTGGGCCCAGATACATAAACCATTAAACAGTCACTTTAAGAAAATGGTGGAAAGCTGTTATACAATTTCTAGACCTTTTAAGTCATATCTCCTACATTTCCCACTATCTCTTTCTTATTAGCTCAAGGAGAAGGTTTTTAAAGCTTCAGTTCACCAAAAACAATAATGTTCATTGCTACCCGATTGTAATTCAAATTGCTCCATGCAGCCTCAAGCATGTGTTCAAACATATAATCAAGCAAACAGGAGACTTGAGTCTTGCCAGTTGGAATACTGTCAGTTGCAGATGCTATGCTTGTTGTTTGTTTTTTTTTTAGCATAAATGAAGAGGGGTAGAGAGGTTGATAAAAGCTGGCCTTTGCTGTCCATTTTTGGTGCTCTGTTCCTGTGGCTTGGGTTATTTGGGTACATGTTGCTTTGTGTCTGTGAGGGCTTTTTTTTTTTCCCTCTCTCTCTCCCTCTCCCCTGGTCAGAGAGGCAGTACTCATCACCTGGAGTGAAGGCTGACAGGAATGAACATAGGCAGGAAGCAGCGTGACACACACATTGTCATGCATGACTGACCAGCAGCCATCAACAGCAATTAAACATTGAGAGCACTGGATCCTTTTGGACAGGTTCAAGTTTCCTGGCACTGCCGTGATTAGATGTTTTGCACTGTTTCCCTGTAGTCAGTATGTGACACATTCCCTTTTGCTTGCTCTTTTCTGATATTTATTTTTGCACTGCCCTGGTGTTAGCAGCTTCTTGTGGAAAATTAATCACTTAAAAATGGATTGGTTTGAAGGAGATTCGTGAAGTGGGTTAAAGAGCACATGGATATTTAAAAATTAGCTATTTTTAAAAAAACTCAAAATTCCCCTCCTTCAGTCGAACATTTTAGTGTTTAAGCATTTTTGAACAATCATAGGTGTGTATGAGATTCAATGAGGGAAAATTCTGTGAATGGCAGAAGCCCGTGAAGAACAACACGGGCCTTTGGGTTTACCCTGCTGACTGCAATTTTATTGTAATTTAAGACGACAAAACAAAATGCCCTTAAAGGCAAGACTGAAGTGAAGACCGGCTGCAGTTGTGCTGGGCTGTCACTTGCTTGCCCTCATTTCAGGGCTGAGATCCAGAGAAACCCAACTGCCCAGCATTTAACGAAGGCCCAGACTTCCAGGGCAAGGTCTGTGGCTTGGCACAAAATGCTGCGCAGAGCAACGCCGACTACGGCACTGGAGGCTGCAGTGAAAGGCCCTTTGGCACACAACAAGGTCTCATGCCTAATTGAATAGTCACAGGGTTTGAGGCCAGAGAGGTTCATTAAGGCTCAATTCTGACCTTATGGATTGTCATCCTCTCCGTTCCCCAGGACTGAGTCCAGCAGCTTGCATGTGATTAATTAATTGCTCCTGTTAATTTGCGATCTCCTAATCTCCGGAAGGACCTGGGAGGTCTGATAAAAAACTGCAAGAAACGGCTGGACTTCTGTGTAGGAAACCTTCATGCCTACATCCCTGCCATCTTTCACCGTGCATGTGCAAGACATGGCTCCAAACATGGTTTTGACCAGGGGAAGGAAAGTAACCAAAACTAACAAGATTTCGGCATTCTGCAAGGAGTAACATGAGAGGGCAGTGTAATTTTAAGTGGGCTGTGCTCTGTTGTGCAGCAACCAGCCCAGCCAGGGGAGCCAGTGAATGCATTAGACTTTCTCCCTAACTGTTAATTCCCTCTTGCACAGTTAATGACTGTTGCTCCAGCCATATGCATCTGTTTCACCTTTATGTTCTTGCAATAGCATTTAGAGGCCAGAGCAACCCTGGGGCTTTGATACTACTGCCTTTCACTGATAATGCAACTCTTTAAGAGCTTTTTCTATCAGATAGACGGCTCTGATCATAAGGGCAGAAATAAGGACTGTTTATAAGAACTGGTTCTGAATCTGATATTCTCAATGGTCATCCTCGATCGCCATATTTGTTAGAATAATTCCACTATTTTGTGAAGCATAGTGTATTGATAACACTAAATAAGCCTCAGAAGAACCATGTGAAGCAGAAAATGTCATTATTATTTCTGTAATGCAGATACAGAAACAAAGGCACAAAAAGGATGAGTGACTTGTGCAAGGTCATACAGTAAATCAGAGATATAAATATATCAGAAGCCCAGCCACATGTCATTTCTGTATGGTGTGGGTGTATTCAGGAAAAAATAGCTTACTTGATTCTATCTTTCTGCAGTTTTTTCAAGACTTTCTATTTTTCTCCTTGTAGTCTTCCAGGATGTCGTGATAGATGGTCACAGGCACTTCTACAGACATTAAGGAAAGAGCATCAGATGGTAACAAAGTGATGCCTGAATTTGTTACCAAAGTAGATGACAGTCAAGTGGGCTGGGCCTCTAAACCTGGAATGTCTTCTTTACCTTTGAGTCAGATTTTGGACCTTCTGCTGGTGACTTCAAAAAATAACTGTGGCATGAACTATGCGACTTTGGATTTCCAGCCTAGGGGAGGCATTGGGCAGCTTCATAGAGAGCCATCCCAATGTAAATGAAGATGAGCATGAAAAGAGCATGAAATATTGAACATGCACTGGAGAGACAGTACTTCATTAAGTAACTTCAGCACAAACTTCTTTAACACTATTAGTAAACCTGTTAAATCATAGCTGAGATGCATCAGAAGGTTTTGCTCTAGGAATTAAAGATATATAAGAAGAACACAGCAAACCAGAAGATTAAAAAGTAGTACAGCATAAGTCAACTGCTAGCTGCTGACATCAATAAAATGCTGTCCTTTATTATAGTCATTAGGGAACCTTTTAACAATGATTAAAATTTCTTAATACTGTAGTAAAATTTTTAGCTGTTGCCTGGAAAAAAGAAGGTACTCTGAACTATATGACATGCAAATATTTCAACCAAACACTGTTATATGATGGAGGTATTAAAAAGTACTTCTTCGAGCTCATGGTCTGGTTTTGGAACCCACTCAGGAAAATAATATATATATATATATGTATATATATTATATTTAATAGAAGAGCATTGAGATTTTTCTGGCAACTAAATAGGGATATGTGATTTAAACTCTTTACAAGTAGAGTTGAAATGTATTAATTATGAAGTTTTGATATGTACTGACTGGGCTTCAGTGTTTGCTCCACCTCCTAGGTAGTGTCTTCCTTTTTTCTTCTGCATTCTGTTTGCAGAACATGAAATCATGAAATTAAACTGAACAGTTTCACCAGCTACAGGAAGTGTATAGTGATAGCACTAAACAGAGGAATAGTATAGGAGCATGATTATTGATCAGAAATGTCTTGGCAGAGCAGTGTTTCAGGTGGATAGAAAGATTTTTTTAATTAATTTGTGGAAATATGAGAATCTAGTTGTACCTATCAGTTCTAGGAGATTTTTGGAAACAGAAGATTCAGTTCTACCTATAAAATGATTGCACTTCAAGGCAGGCTCTCCAATGGCACACAAAGCCAAAGATTTTACTTTAAATACTGTAATGGCTGTAGTGTTTCTCCGCTTTGACAGAAGTTCAGTTCGTATGAGCTTGGCACAGGATGTGTGAGACTAACCATATAATTACTATGATTCAAAAAGACAGGTAGCTTAGAGGAGCTTCCTACCTCCTCTCTGTACAGCTAACAGTACACCGTTACATAAAACTGGGTCATATTGTGATGTATTTGAAATTACAACTGGTAGGAGAAGGAAAGGGGAAGCACACCACGTCTAACTGCACCAGCAAGAAGGATTAAGGCAAACAGAGCATAAAGTCCTTAAGCAGCATGTTGGCTGGGAAGAAGAGTAATGACTTGAGCCTGCTAACATCCTCCGAGACCTTTAACAGCCTTAAATATTCAGGTTGCACATCACAGGAGAGAGAATGCTTTTGGACCTGCGGTGCCGCACAGAACTGAGTGAGAGGACTGATAAGAAGGTAGGCTGACCGGTGGCTGCAGAGTTGTCAGCAGGTAATTTCTTACCTACAAATAGAGACAATCTTTGTTCATTGCTCACAAGGCAGTACACAGCTTTGACTGCAGATGGTTCTGGTCCAGACACTCTCAAACTTGGAGTATCTGTTTAAACATCAACAACAGGACAACTTCTCATCTTACTTTCAACCTTACCTGGAACCCATTGAATCGTTACTGAAAATTATATTGAATACATTCTCTCTCCTATATCAAACCTTTTATTGAAATGCACAATCCACAAATTTTCTCAGTTCTTAAAAATCTGAAGTAAA